>NC_061815.1:20617724-20926637 GCF_021462225.1 Girardinichthys multiradiatus | reverse complement strand
CTAAAAGTTTGTCATGTAACTGCTAGAATTTAAATTTCTTTTAATGGGATGACAGAAAAAGAGCTGGATTGACCAGCATTTTCTATGGCTAAATGAGGCTTAGAGTATTATAACTTTCCCCCACCTGTTGCTGTGCACTGCCAGTCTGTTGGATGAAGTAGGGCTCTTATACATTGTTTATAAGAAAGACAATATTTCTGATAGTGGAAATCCTGGAGAGCCATAGTGTGGAAACTAAAGAAGTGCTACCAATAACCCTGGTTTATATAATGCTACTAACTACAACTGCAAACTACAACTGGCATTATAAGAGTGTCACATTTTTCATCAAACAGTGCAAACTGTTTAAACACCTTTTAATGAGATGCAAGTGAAAGTGCCATAATGACGAGAGTTTTCTCTGGCTATAAGCATAAAGTGGCACTGCCCCACACCCACATTCTGCTGCACACTGCCAGTGAGCTAACTGAAATAAGGCTCCTTAAGAACATCGTTATCCTGCTTACATAAATGAAGACAAATTCAACTGTTCAGACATACTGTTTTTCTGGTAGCAGAAAATGTCAACAGTTTTGCTCAGGAAAGTAACGGAGCGCCAACCATCACTCATAAATACAATGCTGCCAGCGACAATTGCTAGCCTCAGTTGGCAACCTACGAGCGGAAAATCTTTGGACATATAATTTCAAGGCTTTTAAGTCCTTTAAATTACTTGCCAGAAAAAGATTTAGAGTGAGTAGAGTTTTTCTGCCTGTATGAAACATACATTAACATAGCACTGCCCCTCCCCTGCATGTTGCTATGTTTGAAATTAGGACATCTATAAACTATTTCCCCTACCTCCCCTTGCTAAAAAGTAAGTCAAAATTGTCTCTATAGAAACATTTTTGGTCAATAAATACAGGCAGTCGTAGTGTAGACACTAAACAAGAGCCACCTGCCTCTTATTAAGGTAACACTGCCAACTACAGTTGGCAAGCTTTGAGCTGCATATCTATTAAGCATCCGACTTCAGGCTGACCAGATAGCCTCACTAATTGACCAATTAATGTCAGCTATTTATACTTATTCTGTGAAGAGAAAAGGCATATTTTTCTTTGCAAAAATCACTTAAAACTTTGTCTTTTTCTAGTTTTCTGCTTAGTCTGTATTAGAAAACCAAAATAAAAAACAAATTAATTGTTAACTGTAATAATCAATATGTGATTTTAGCAGCAACAGGAATAATTGTTTTTCTGTTTCAAATAAAAGTGATAAAATAATGTTATACATTTTGGTTACAAATGTTATCTAAATACCTGAAAGCCCATGGTATTTTTACGTAATCTTCTCATATCATGATAGTCTCATACCAGCACATGCCTATTAGGAAGCTACACTAACAAAATAAATCTGTTTTAGAGTCTTCCTCTTTGAATGGGCTCCAGGACATCTTGGTCTGTTGCTGCTGTTCCCTTTAAAAGTTGGGAAAAACAACGAGGAGAACAGACTGACGGGGCTGACTGGAAGCTGGTTAGTGCAACAGCAGGAGGGCTCAAAAAAGCTGAACAGGAACTTCCTGCTTTGGTCACATCTTGCATCTTAAGTCAATCTGATTGGATTTGCTTTTTTTAAATCACTTCTGACTCTGTGTCCAATGATTGTAGGAATAAAATTCTATAAAAAATTCTATAGATAATGTTGTTTGTGTCGTTTTTATGGTGAATCTGCTCTGCTTTTAAGTCACACATGCAGTTTTTTGTTCTCATTTTTTGGAAAGTTTTTAGCCCCTGTATGCTTGGTGTACAGATTTCCTCGGAAGGACTCAGGGAGTGGCCCATACTTCCCCGAGGCGAGTCTGAGTCGGCCAACCAATTGGATTAGCATGGTGTGTTACTGTTTGCCATGGCCCTCGTGCATTCTAACCAGGACAGGGGCTTTTCTGTAGATTTCCCAGCTCACTAACAACTGGAGGTCATGTGAAAAGTGGAAAGAATGTCCAGTTTTTCTGCTGGGGTAGTTAATCTACAGGTTTGGCAGCTGCCTGGACCATTCAGTACTGGCATGGAGCTGCATAAAAACATGGCAGCTTGAGAGCCTATGAGAGCTGCATGGGAATGATAGCTGGACATTCCAAATCAAGCCAAAACCTTAAACTGATTTTCAAAATAGACTTCTGCAGTGGGATAAAATTAGGAATTTTGATCTTAGAGTATTACCCAAAATGCAGTGCAACTCAGAGAAAATAACGACACTAAAGAATATTTTCCAAGCTAGTTACACAAAAGGAGATGAACATGTAAATCCCAGCTAAAAACCATGTGTGGTATATACACTATATGCAGCCAGAACACAATGCACTGATTTATGTGTTTTTCAAAATGATCCCTAAGTGGGGGTCTCATCAAAAGAATGTGATTGTAGTAATCAACTTTTAAGTTTGACAAACAGTTTAACAATGTACTGTAAACCTTTCTCAAAGATAAACACTGATCTCCTCTGGGGATTTTCTTAGGGCAAAAAATTGCCCATCTCTAACATATCTAGTACTCCAAAGCTGAATAGTGCTTAGCTGTGTCCCAGCACATCATTACCCCTCTCCTCACTCCATTCACTCTAACTCAGAGCAGAGAAAATGAGTGAGTGATATGACAAGGGTCCAGTGTCCCACAGCTCTGTCACTGCTCTTTGCCATGAGCACTTTCTGTAAGGCCCCTTCAAAGGGACAGAGTGGGGGGTCTATGGTGATGATGCTGCACATTAGATCACCTGCTCATGACCTCGGGCATTACTTGCCAGGACATCTGTTTAGGTTATGTGGTACTACCCTTGCAAAAGACTGTCTGAATAACATTTTGTGCAGGGTAATGAGCAAAATTGCTTTGGACTGAAGAAAAATTCTCTAATTTGCTATGTGAAAATGAGTTACACAACCACTGTTCTGAGTAAGAATCAGCTCCACTGGTATGAAACAAAAAAAATTGCTTTAAGTATTGTGTTATGTATACATTTTATTTTTACTTAGCCTATCTTTGATCTTTTTCAGGGCAGAGTTTTCTTCGGGGGAAATGGGGGACAATAAACCTAATCGTTGATATCCAAGCATCAATTGGCTTTCTAAGAAAACTTTGTTACCTTTGTTGTTGACTATAAGAATTGATCATTTAATATATGTATGTCACTAATGAATATGCACAGTGTGTATGACTCTGAAACATTAAACAGGTTTACACTGAATAAAAACTGTCCTTAGATGTCCTTAGGTGGCAAATTGTTGGAAAGTCTAAGGCTTGATAAGAGCACATTGTTGGCTCTGTTAGAGCCTACAGCACTTTGCTAAAATATTTATGGCCCTTGAGCGTTTACACATTTTCTCACATTGCAACCTAACCCTAAACCAAATTATCCATTGAATTCAAGTTTGCACTTTAACTGGACCACTCAAACACACTAACATGCTTTGATCTAATTCACTGAGCTGGAGCTCTGGCTATATGTAGGATAGTTGTCCAGTTTTGCAGCGTCTAGCAGGTTTTCTCTCAGGATTGCCCTGTCTTGAGCTCCACTCATTTTTCCCATCAAGGGCTTCTTGTAGCATTCTTCCAATAGTGGCTGTATTATTGCCAATTTTCTATATTGGCCAGTCTTGAAGTACATTTGTAATTGTAACTCTTATTAATAAAAAAATATTACAATTATGTATTTTCTTTTAATGTTTACAAATATGGTTATGGTTGTATGTTCAAGGGGTATGAATACTTTAGCAAAGCAATGTAATACAGGAGTGTCCCTTTATCCTTTTATCGAGCGTTTAAATGCTGAGGACAGTTGTCTCTCTCAATGAAACAACACCTTTATCCAAAGGGAAAAGGGTATCAACAAATGTTTTATAAACCTACTAAAGACGGAATCACTACTCTTGGATTCTTGAACATTGTGGCTCTGTAAAACATACCTAACATAAGTAAATGGCAATGTTGTAATTAGGGCCACATTTATTTTTACAAATAAAGCTAAAACAAATAATAATAAAATCATGAACCACAAAACAACTAAAATTAATACACTGTTGCACATCTTGTGGCTTTTACAACAGCTTGAATTTAGGTCTGAACGTCCTCATGCAAAACAACATTCTTCACCAATCAGGTTCCAGCACTCTTATGAGGCAGTTGACAGATTAGCTTTGCAGGATGGAGCCCTCTCATGCACTGCTTTTTTCAATTTGCGGTAGGAATTTTCAGTTCGATTAAGATCCGGACCATAAGGTACTCACGCCATTATGTTTATGCGCCTTCCTGTTGAAAAATTTCAAATCTCTTTGCCTGGTGGTTAAATGCCTTGTTATACTGAAAAATTACTTCATCAGCAAACCTACTTTTTATCTGAAATGTCGAAATTTACATATATTTGCTGTAGAAGCCTGGCTTCTGTACCTGACATTAGGTCCTGTATCATCACTGACTATTGGGGTCTGCTCATTTTCCTTGGGATATCATCTTTACATGTTTCTTTGGGACGGCACCCATAAAAAAAGAAATCATTTGTGCATTATCACCTTGGCCAAATGCAACCATGCAGTGTCTCTACATGATAACACTTTCTCAGAAATTTAGATCCAGCTGACTGGGAACAATTAACATCAATTGCTAATCTCCCTTTTAATTTACCTTCTTCAAGGTGTTTTATAACACTTTTGATTTGATTCTTTTAACCTACACCATCTTTTTAATATTGTCCAGGGATTGCACATTCCATTGCATAAATCGACCTTTGCCTGTATTGTTATAGAAATACAAATTACAGGACGATTCTAGATTTTTCCTCCACTTAATGTCTTCTTGTATTGAAAGAAAAGTCTTTTTTAGCATGTTACTTATTTGTTTAAGCATTTTTTTTAAACCCAAATGTTCAGCAGTTAAATGAAATAGATTTATCTTAGAACTGTAAAATTAAAATAGCGGAATAAAAATCCTCTAAATGTAGTGATTCAATTTTTTTGGCAGAGACTGTAATTTCATTTAAATTAAGCATATTTTGGAATCTGCTGGTTTCCCAGTCTCACCAATAATAAAACACAAAATGAAGGAAAATCTTTCACAGAATCCAATTCAACCCGTTCTCTGAACTTCAACAAACCATTACATTTTTAAAAGAATTAAAGCTTACATTGTGACATATAAGGGTTAAGCATCTGAAATACTTTATGTTGTTCTTTATCTTAATTTGTCGCCTCTATGTATTTGCAAACACACTCCTACATTTATGTGTTTCTGTATTAAAACCAAATTCACTTGACACAGGCCAAAAATTAGCATGTCATAGGAAAAATGCAAAGATAGTAAGATTTTTTTTTGAATTACAAACTTAGATTGTCATCAGCAAAAAAAAAAAAAAAAAATGGAGCAATTTCATAATAACATACCATAGTAGTGACACAGAAAACTTTTGATAAACCACTTTCTCATTATCATACACATGGAAGATAATTGAAAAATTCTAACTGGAAGGGAAATATTAAATAGATATTTCTGCGTATATTCCACATCTGGGACTAATTCAGAAGCAGGAGCGCCTGAAGGGCCAGTCTGTCTCTGACAAAATTGGTTTACCAATGCAGTATGAACGAATGAAGTGGGCACCGTGAGGGCAGTAGCTGCCTTCTGCCTCTGTGGAAATCAGTGGCAAAGGTCTCCCAGCTGAAAGTGAATCTTTGCTGAGGCACAAATACATGCTCAAGATTGTAATGTTAAGGCTACATGTTGCCTTCAGGCGCTTCCAGAAAATTATCCCTCTGTGGTTACTAGCAGTGATAATTTAGCTATTACTAATGAAAAAAGGACTGTACTTCCCCAGAGCTGTGTGTAAGAAACTGTCTCATGGATAGATTAAAGTTGTCATTCCACCAATTTTATTTCAAATTAACTCAATGTTTAAGGGTCTGAATCTTTCAGTTGCTATATTTGACAACACTCTCAGAACTCAAAGCCAGCACTCTTGCTTCTGACTTAATTAACAGCTGCATTTCACCTAAAAGGGTTGTTTGGATGTTTTTAAGAGGGGTTCTGCATAGTAGCTATCAATAGTAATAAAGAAAGAACATCTTTTGCAGTGGTAACTCCAGTCAGCCCCAGTAACAAATAGTCAGACCTGTGTTGATAGAGTTGATATCAGCTTTATAAAAGCCAATGCCATATTAGCGTACAGTAAACCTCTGTACTTTTTCATCCAATCGTGCTTTAGTTTGCGGAGTTCTTTTTTCAGCCAGACAACATAGGTGTTACTAATAAAAATTTGTTGTCAGGCTTGTTTAAGTCTGCCTGTTCAGCTGAGAATTTTTAAAAACAACTGCAAGCCCGTAAAAATGAGGGACTATGACATTTTTCTGGCGTAATAATATCTGTTTTAGCCAGAATAGACAGAGCAAGAACTATTTGCAGAAAAGAAAGAACAGAGGGACAGAGCAGATAGAAAATGAAAACTCCAAAGAGAACACAAGCTACCTGGTGGTGGAGATGCAATGACTGTATTCCGCTGCCATCACATCCTGACTGCTGCTGCTGCCATGAAAGGAACTTGGCAAGGACATAACTTCACGGTCTATCCAGCAAGGGTGCCAGTTTTTCACCGTCAGTTTGTATCACACATCATGCAGACCTCCTTGGATTCCTGGATTGTGGTGTTTTATTGACCTTCTTTAATTTTTCCGCAGATGAACTGTATGATCCAAACGTTTGTTGCATAGCTTGCTGGACTAAAATTTGGTGTAAACAGGATTCTCATCTGATCTGTTAGAGTCGGGGGCCACAGCATAAGTAACATATATGTTCTTTAGCTAAGAAAAAAAGTAGTTACCTAAAAAGCAGCCCACTATAAGTATAAGGTTTACAATCCACTGATTGACTTACTTTTTAGATAAATGAGCATGTTCAAAAGTGGTATTAACTTCTTTAAGAAGAATGAACCTAACAGTCTTGTTTTTCTCTTGACAAACTTGGACTGAGCACTTCCAAGCATCTAATGAAAAGTAGATTTTTGTTTGATGAAAAAAAGAACATTTGGGCAATTTTATGCACAAAAGAGTGAGGCTATTTTCCCGCTAAGGTTAGACTTTATGAAGCCTACTTTTACTGTTATTGGCCATGAGCCTGCTGTGGGCAGGGACTGAGTTCAGGGGTGTTTAGAGAGATGAGCAAAGGAAATAATCCACAGCTATATGCATTGCATTCGTAAGGGTGTGTGATGCAAATACTTTTCAAAAATATGTTTATTTTAATAATAAGGCAGCTGGCATTATCAAGAAAATCCCCACACTTTGCAAAAATGCATACTGCAAGGTATAGGTAGCATACTATCCAATCAGCTTTCGGTGAGCTGTGTATGTCTGATGAACGGGTTTCAGAAGAACTCTCTTACAGCTTTGCAGTCTGTTAGCTTGGTGGCTAACAGAATACAATGAACAATAAACATAAATCAATTCAGTTTTAACCTGTGTGAACCGAACTTAGAAGTAGTTGATGTCTTGATGTCTTGTTCAGATTGTTTGGGTGGAGAACTAGAATCATAAAATAATGTTTGAGCTTTGTGTACTTGATTCGCTTTTTGTTAAGGCTGAAATTGCTCACCACTGATATCAGTCTTCCTCCCACATTACAATTTCTCCTTCTTTCTACAAAGGTTACAATTGCTGATAACTGCGTCACAGAACCCCTCCTCACAAAATCAGAATTAACCCTCTAAAAAAGGTTACATTTCCAAAATAAAATTCCCAAAAACCCATAAAAATGTGTTACCGAAAACCCATTCTCAACACATTATATTTTTAGGGACTTTGTCTCTCACCCCTTGACTCACATTGGCACATTGTGACCACAGTACAATTTACACACACATGGACACACACACGCACATTTGAAGCAACCACTTACTCAACTATCACACTTTTGACAAGGTTGATTTGAGTCACAAAGCTCACATTTATCCCAATTAGCACTTGATTTTGGAGTTGGTAGATGGTGATATTGACGGCTTTGGTAGGAAGCACGAATCACTCTCTTCACTCTTTCAATTTCTTCCCTTTCGTTCCATGTTGCATTTTTTACATACCTCCTTTTCTACAAATTTTCTTGTTGGGTTTCCTCGCACATTCCTTGGATATTCTTTTGACTGTAAAATGAATGGAAAAACTACAAAATAACATAGAGCTCTGGAACAGAACCCATGTGACATGCAACAGCTGAGACTCTTATTCTCCCTTTTCCCCTCATCCCACCCATACTAGACTTTTATCAACAACAAGAACAACAGAGGACCTGTTAAAAAAGTAACTGGGGTGTTGCAGCAGAAATATTCTGAAATGGTGGAATGAATTTGCTGCACCTTGGGACACAAGAAGCCCATATTCACATGCAC
This sequence comes from Girardinichthys multiradiatus, assembly GCF_021462225.1. Classification (NCBI taxonomy): domain Eukaryota; kingdom Metazoa; phylum Chordata; class Actinopteri; order Cyprinodontiformes; family Goodeidae; genus Girardinichthys; species Girardinichthys multiradiatus. The sequence goes on along the minus strand of NC_061815.1, from coordinate 20,918,246 downwards.
TTCTATTTAAGACCCATTACAGCAACACAGGACAGAGATTGAACTTTCCCAAGGTTTTCAGCCTTTTTTTGGCATTGCCCATTTGATATTTGGAGCATGTATTAGTTCAAGTTCATTTTGCTGTGTGGCTCTCCTTTAAGTGGTCAATAAAGGATACCGTTTAAGGAGTCAATATCCAGAAATAAAAAAAATTAAAAAAACTTTTAGGAGTCTTGCTTTTTGTACATCCTTATGTTCTCCTTTTTCTGGCAAAGCACTTGGTAGGAAACAAACTGGACAAATGAAGGAGAGTAAAGGGTCTTACATAGATCAAGCTGATGCCACAGGCTTCTCATGTACCAGACAGAATATTTCACCAACCCTACAGAAGATCATTCACTTATGAGGCAAGCTACTATTGGTCATTTCCCCAGAACAAGTCAAGACAGTGAGGGTAAAAAATGTGCATTAGGTATTTCCAATCTGTCTCTTGCATTAGATTTGCTTTTCTTTCATATTTAGTCTTATTGAGGAGTCATTTAGTTGTCAAAAGAGGAACCTCTAACATTGGCATGGAAGGGGAGAGATGATGAAAAGACTAAGTGGAAGATCTAGTCAAGATGTAAGGCTGAGCTAATGGACACAAACACGGCATGCGCCAGACAACAGGTCATGCTCCGCTCAAAAGAAACAAAAAAGTGACAGAGTTTCTGAGAGAGGACAGAAGGAGTGGGAAGCAGAGACAGGAGAAAAGAGGACAGTTTGGATTTCATACTCGACACACTCACCATCCTCTGTTGGAACATAGATGTTTAGGTAAAGACAGTCTTCGTGCTGATCCTGTATGTATGTTGTAACTATATCCAGGTTAAAGGTGAACCATATTGGCATCATGATTTCTGGGACGGCATTGTGAATATTTTGGGGGCAGACAGGGGCGAAGTGTGTTGCGTTCTTGATCCCCGACCAGGAAGAAGGTGGCTCCGGGGGCATGAAGCGCTTCTCTCCCATGGGGGGAGCGGCGTAGGGGACCCCCAGATACTGGTCCACCGGCCCCAGGATCTCACTCGGCAGGGGCACCCTCACTCCGCGGAGTTTCCCATACTGTGTGTTCACAGTGGGGTGATAGTTCTGACTTCTCAGGGCTGCGAAGCACAAACAAAAGCTTAAAACCCACAAGGACACGCTGAAATTGGTGCAATTGTGGACACCGTGCCAGTTCTGCAAGGGGAAACGATTTCTCCTTGGACAAAGCCACATGATCCCTGTGAGCAAGAGCGAGCCTAGGTGACCAACATACAAGCTGGGGCACGCCCCTTAGCAAACACTCAGGCTTGCCGCTAACCCCTGTAATCCAACCTCTGGAGGGGCAGTCATCAGCTGTGATATAGAAGCCCACCAGCTTAAAAATGATGACAAGCAGCCACAGTTATGCAGGTCCTCACTCACTCTCCCCTCTGTGTGCTTGTCAGATCTTCCAGCCAGTGCTGCAAAAGGAAGAAGACAGGAAAATTAGTGCAAGCTCCCTGACAACCCACCATTTTTAGCCAGTCATTATTATTGACTCTTGGAGTCCTTTTCTGTCATAATATTAAACAGTTCACACATGATGCAGCTCTTTGTGCTTTCATGAATCCATAATATAATTAACTGTGCTGCAACCTGCCAGGTTGTGCCTGAAGATGCTAAAAAGATAACTGGTATAGGAAAGGCATAAACTGTCAGCAGGTAGTTATTTTTTACTTTATACCAATTATATTGCCTTGCATATTCATACCCTTTGAACCTTCCCACATTGTGTCACCTTACCACGACAAACATCGATATATTTTATTGGGATTTTATGTAATACCCCCACACAAACTAGCACAGAGTATCATTGTGTAGTGGCAGGGAATTGATGGTGAGTTAAACAAAAAATACAAATCTGAAAACATTTAAAACACATTAGTGGTGCCCTATTTCAGTACAACCTACTGCCTTCAAAAATCACCTAATTAAGTAGTTTCCACTTGTGTATAATTTAATCTCAGGATAAATGCAACTATTCTGTGAATGCCTCAGAGGTTTATTACAGAATTAGATTTATGAAGTGGATGACTAATAGTTGTCAAAAGTTTATTCCACACGAGCTGTGAATCTTTGCATCTCCTCTAGAGTTTCTGAGGGCCACATTGTTGCTTTTCTTATTAACATTCTCATTGGACAGGCTGTAAGTTTAGGCCAAGGAGACTCTACGTTTGTTAACGGGCTATTTCTATTTTAGTAATAATGTCTTACAATCTAACCCAGCTTTAAGCCTTCAGAACTTCCATTTGTAGTAAGCCATTTAGGGGTCACAGCAAACACATGAAAGAAGGTGTTCTGTTTTGATGAGACCAAAGGTGAATTATTTGGCGTACCACAAAATTTTGTGTGAGGTGAAAAAACGAACACTTTACATTCCCGTGAACAAATAATTTCTATGGTGAAACTTGATGTTGGCAGCATTGTGATGTGGGGATCCCTTTTATTAGGGTCCAGGGAAACTAGTTACAGTGGATGGGAGGATGGACAAAGCTAAAGGAAATCTGTCATAGGCTGCAAAAGGCTCAGTGTTCTTATTAGGTCACAACACTGAACAAAGCCAAAATGTCATGGTTTAGATCAATTCAAATCAATGGTTAGAATGGCCCAGTCAAAGTCAGACCTAAATCCAATTACAAATCTGTGGCAAGACAGGAAAATGTATCATCTTGTATGTCACACTATATTTTGCATTGTAAGGAATTGGGATATAAACACAGACATACATACAGGGGTTAGACAATGAAACTGAAACACCTGTCATTTTAGTGTGGGAGGTTTTATGGCTAAATTGGACCAGCCTGGTAGCCAGTCTTCATTGATTGCACATTGCACCAGTAAGAGCAGAGTGTGAAGGTTCAATTAGCAGGGTAAGATCACAGTTTTGCTCAAAATATTGAAATGCACACAACATTATGGGTGACATACCAGAGTCCAAAAGAGGACAAATTGTTGGTGCACGTCTTGCTGACGCATCTGTGACCAAGACAGCAAGTCTTTATGATGTATCAAGAACCACGGTATCCAGGGTAATGTCAGCATACCACCAAGAAAGACGAACCACATCCAAAAGGATTAACTGTGGATGCAAGAGGAAGCTGTCTGAAAGGGATGTTCAGGTGCTAACCCGGATTGTATCCAAAAAACATAAAACCACGGCTGCCCAAATCACGGCAGAATTAAATGTGCACTTGAACTCTCCTGTTTCCACCAGAACTGTCCGTCGGGAGCTCCACAGGGTCAATATACACAGCCGGGCTGCTATAGCCAAACCTTTGGTCACTTATGCCAATGCCAAACGTCGGTTTCAATGGTGCAAGGAGCACAAATCTTGGGCTGTAGACAATGTGAAACACGTATCGTTCTCTGATGAGTCTACCTTTATTGTTTTCCCCACATCCGGGAGAGTTACGGTATGGAGAAGCCCCAAAGAAGCGTACCACCCAGACTGTTGGATGCCCAGAGTGAAGCATGGGGGTGGATCAGTAATGGTTTGGGCTGCCATATCATGGCATTCCCTTGGCCCAATACTTGTGCTAGATGGGTGCGTCACTGCCAAGGACTACCGAACTTTTCCTGAGGACCATGTGCATCCAATGGTTCAAACATTGTATCCTGAAGGCGGTGCCGTGTATCAGGATGACAATGCACCAATACACACAGCAAGACTGGTGAAAGATTGGTTTGATGAACATGAAAGTGAAGTTGAACATCTCCCATGGCCTGCACAGTCACCAGATCTAAATATTACTGAGCCACTTTGGGGTGTTTTGGAGGAGCGAGTCAGGAAACGTTTTCCTCCACCAGTATCACATAGTGACCTGGCCACTATCCTGCAAGAGGAATGGCTTAAAATCCCTCTGATCACTGTGCAGGACTTGTATATGTCATTCCCGCGACAAATTGACGCTGTATTGGTCGCAAAAGGAGGCCCTACACCATACTAATAAATTATTGTGGTCTAAAACTAGGTGTTTCAGTTTCATTGTCCAACCCCTGTATATCATGGAATCATTTTATACACCGAAATGAATTCTAAGCTTTTGACTCATCAAAGTAGCCCACCTTTGGCAGATATAACAGCTGATTGTATCACATTCATGGCATTCTTTCTACAATAGAAATCAAATATTCTTCGGAAAGTTCTTCCCAAATCTGTTGCAGATAGTCCACAAATGTGTCACTTGTAGGTTGCTTCGTTTTCACTGTTCTGTCCAGTTCATCTCAAACCAGCGCGATGGGGTTCAAGTCTGGAGACTGAGCTAGCCACTCCGTGTTTTCAAGCTTACCATCTTGTTCTTCTTTTCTGAGGCAGTTCTGGCATAGCTCCGATTTATGTTTTGGGTCATTATCTTGCTGTAGGATGAAACCCTGACCAACTAGATGCATACCAGGGGGTATTGCATGGCAGTACAAAATGCTGTATTAGCTGTTTTGGTTATAGGTGCCTCTCACTCAGTACAGGTTATTGACCCTGGAACCAACAAACCAGCCCCAGACCATCACACATCCTCCTCTATGTTTCACAGTTGATGTCACACACGGTGGAACCATCCTTTCGCCTACTCAATGATGTACAAAGATTCTGTGTAATAAACCAAAGATTTCAAATTTTCAGTCCATCATACAAACTTTCATCCTGTCTCAGTAGTCCAATGTTGGTGTTTCATGGCTCAGGTAAGCCTCTTTGTCTTTTTCTGACTTTTAAGTGTATATACACTTTCTGTGAGCTTGAGCATCTTAAAAATGTTGGCCTCTAAAATTTTGATCAGGTTTGGCATCAACAGATGTAAACTCTATTCAGCTGGCCTAAAATATCATGAAAAAGTCAGATCCGTATATTATATAAATGTATTACACATACTGTGAAGTTTCTTAAGTCTTTATTTCTGGTGACTTTCATGATTATGGTTTACAGATGACGAAAACCCAAAATTCAGTGTCTCAGAAAGTTAGGACATTTAATAAGATCAATAAGGAAAGGATATTTTAAGTATAAATGTTAGGCTACTGAGAAATATGTTCATTTCTATTCACTCAATACTTGCTTGGGCTTCCATTTGCATGAATTACTGCATCAATGTGGCATGGCATGGAGGGTATCAGCCTGTGGTTCTGCTGAGGTATAATGGAAGCCCAGGCATCCTTCATTGTCGGATCTAGCGTCTCTCATCCTCCTATTTATAATACCCCTTAGATTCTCTATGGGGTTTAGGTCAGTATGGCAATACCATGGTCATTGAATCAGCATTTGGTACCTTTGGCAGCGTGGGCAGGTATCAAGTCCTGCTGAAAAATGCAATCAACAATCCCATAAAGCTTGTCAAGAGAAGGAAGCATGCAGTGCTTTAAAATTTCCTGGTTGAACGCTGCGTTGACTGTGGACAGAAAACACAGTGGACTAACACAACAAAATGAGATGACACCCCATAAGTGGAAACTTCCCACTGGACATCAAGCAACGTGGATTCTGTGCCTCCGCTCTTCCTCCAGACTCTGTGATCCTGATTTCCAAAAGAAATGCAGAATTTACTTTAATCTGAAAAGAGGACATCCTTGTGGGGGGTGTCAATGTTCTAGTCATCTATCAAATCAGCAATCTTCTCTATGATTGTGTAGCATTCTGACCCAGACTTTCACACCAGGAAAGTCCTTTGGTCCGCTTGTTTGGTTCAGAGCAAAAGCGGACTTTTTTTTTTGTTTGGTGCGATTTGCTTTCACATTGTACTTTTTGCAAGTGAACTATTACTTGTAAACAAAGCCATGCGGGTGACAATCATTGCTCCCATTACAGACCCGGAAATTTAGGAAAACAGCTGTAGTCGTGCTCTGTTCTGCATATTTGTGCCGGTATTACAGCTGCAATATTTTTGTAAGCGTGAAGAGCAGCTCATTCAACACCGATTTTGCGACGTTCTATTTCTAAGTTTGGAACAGCGTTGGAGAATGAGTGCTGAACGCCGAAGAAGACGGTGTGCTCTGTAGGCCCGGACTCACTTGCCCAGTGTTGCAACAATCAGCTGGCCAGGTATGATTTGAGTATAACGTACGCATTTGCTATTGGCTATGGCGGCTTGTTAAATCCAAAGAGACGTACGCTTTCTGCAGTTGGTTCAGATTGGGGCCGGTTCGTATTCAGACCATAAGCGAACCGCACCAGAGTCTGTTTGGAAGCGGACCGAGACCACCTCAAAAAGTGGGTCTCGGTACGGTTGTTTGGTCCGGACCAGGGCTCGCTTGAGTGTATTCACACCTGCACAAAAGGTCCGGACCAAGGGGGAAGCGAACTCTGGTCCGTTTAAAGCGGACCAAAAGTGGCAAGTGTGAATACACCCTTACAGACCATTTAGAAGCTTAGGAGACCTTTGCAGGTGTTTTGAGTTAAGTAGCTGACACAATGAGTTTCCTATATTTAACTTTTTCACAATTTTCTACATTTCCTCAGATAGTGAGTTTAAGGTTTTTATTATCTGTTAACCATAATCAAAATTACAAGAAATAAAGGGTTGAAATATTTCACTCTATGTGTAATGCATCTATATGAGTCTCACTTTCTGAAATGAGTAAAAATGATATCACTTATCACAATATTCGAAATTTTGATGGTCAAAATATTTTAGATGTACCTTTAATATTCACATGCACGGCGTTAATACAGGTCCTTCTCAAAATATTAACATATTGTGATAAAGTTCATTATTTTCCATAATGTCATGATGAAAATTTAACATTCATATATTTTAGATTGATTGCACACTAACTGTAATATTTCAGGTCTTTTATTGTCTTAATACGGATGATTTTGGCATACAGCTCATGAAAACCCAAAATTCCTATCTCACAAAATTAGCATATCATTAAAAGGGTCTCTAAACGAGCTATGAACCTAATCATCTGAATCAACGAGTTAACTCTAAACACGTGCAAAAGATTCCTGAGTTCTTTAGAAATTTCTGAACGAATAGGCTGTTCCCAGAGTGCTGTATCAAGGCATCTCAGTGGGAAGTCTGTGGGAAGGAAAAAGTGTGGCAGAAAACGCTGCACAACAAGAAGAGGTGACCGGACCCTGAGGAAGATTGTGGAGAAGGGCCAATTCCAGATCTTGGGGGACCTGTGGAAGCAGTGGACTGAGTCTGGAGTAGAAACATCCAGAGCCACCATGCACAGGCGTGTGCAGGAAATGGGCTACAGGTGCCGCATTCCCCAGGTCAAGCCACTTTTGAACCAGAAACAGCGGCAGAAGCGCCTGACCTGGGCTACAGAGAAGCAGCACTGGACTGTTGCTCAGTGGTCCAAAGTACTTTTTTCGGATGAAAGCAAATTCTGCATGTCATTCGGAAATCAAGGTGCCAGAGTCTGGAGGAAGACTGGGGAGAAGGAAATGCCAAAATGCCAGAAGTCCAGTGTCAAGTACCCACAGTCAGTGATGGTCTGGGGTGCCGTGTTAGCTGCTGGTGTTGGTCCACTGTGTTTTATCAAGGGTAGGGTCAATGCAGCTAGCTATCAGGAGATTTTGGAGCACTTCATGCTTCCATCTGCTGAAAAACTTTATGGAGATGAAGATTTCATTTTTCAGCACGACCTGGCACCTGCTCACAGTGCCAAAACCACTGGTAAATGGTTTACTGACCATGGTATCACTGTGCTCAATTGGCCTGCCAACTCTCCTGACCTGAACCCCATAGAGAATCTGTGGGATATTGTGAAGAGAACGTTGAGAGACTCAAGACCCAACACTCTGGATGAGCTAAAGGCCGCTATCGAAGCATCCTGGGCCTCCATAAGACCTCAGCAGTGCCACAGGCTGATTGCCTCCATGCCACGCCGCATTGAAGCAGTCATTTCTGCAAAAGGATTCCCGACCAAGTATTGAGTGCATAACTGTACATGATTATTTGAAGGTTGACGTTTTTTGTATTAAAAACACTTTTCTTTTATTGGTCGGATGAAATATGCTAATTTTGTGAGATAGGAATTTTGGGTTTTCATGAGCTGTATGCCAAAATCCTCCGTATTAAGACAATAAAAGACCTGAAATATTTCAGTTAGTGTGCAATGAATCTAAAATATATGAATGTTAAATTTTCATCATGACATTATGGAAAATAATGAACTTTATCACAATATGCTAATATTTTGAGAAGGACCTGTACATGTCATTTGAAATTTAAAAGGCTAACAATTACTACTTCCAAGCAGTACTCTGAAATTTCGACATTTCAGGACAGTGATATTGCAAATATGATTGTGATATGAAATATTATGCAGCTCCAAAAACCAAAGATTCCTTTCTTTGCCACTTCACAAATACAGTGCTTTGCGAAAGTACTCGGCCCCCTTGAACTTTTCAACCTCTTGCCACATTTCAGGCTTCAAACATAACGATATAAAATTCAATTTTTTTGTGAAGAATCAACAAGTGGGACACAATCGTGAAGTGGAATGAAATTTATTGGATGTATCAAACTTTTTTAACAAATAAAAAACTCAAAAGTGGGCGTGCAATATTATTCGGCCCCCTTGCATAAATACTTTGTAGCGCCACCCTTTGCTGCAATTACAGTTGCAAGTCGCTTGGGGTATGTCTCTATCAGTTTTGCACATCGAGAGACTGAAATTCTTGCCCATTCTTCCTTGCAAAACAGCTCGAGCTCAGTGAGGTTGGATGGAGAACGTTCGTGAACAGCAGTCTTCAGCTCTTTCCACAGATTCTTGATTGGATTCAGGTCTGGACTTTGACTTGGCCATTCCAACACCTGGATACGTTTATTTGTGAACCATTCCATTGTAGATTTGGCTTTATGTTTTGGATCATTTTCTTGTTGGAAGATAAATCTCCGTTCCAGTCTCAGGTCTCTTGCAGACTCCAACAGGTTTTCTTCCAGAATGGTCCTGTATTTGGCCACATCCATCTTCCCATCAATTTTGACCATCTTCCCTGTCCCTGCTGATGAAAAGCAGGCCCAAACCATGATGCTGCCACGACCATGTTTGACAGTGGGGTATTATAAATGTGTGTTCAGGGTGATGAGCTGTGTTGCTTTTACACCAAACATATCGTTTTGCATTGTAGCCAAACAGTTCGATTTTGGTTTCATCTGACCAGAACACCTTCTTCCACATGTTTGGTGTGTCTCCCAGGTGGCTTGTGGCAAACTTTAAACAAGACTTTTTATGGATATCTTGCCACTCTTCCATAAAGGCCAGATTAGTGCAGTGTATGACTGATTGTTGTCCTATGGACAGACTCTCCCACCTCAGCTGTAGATCTCTGCAGTTCATCCAGAGTGATCATGGGCCTCTTGGCTGCATCTCTGATCAGTCTTCTCCTTGTTCGAGATGAGAGTTTAGAGGCACGGCCAGGTCTTGGTAGATTTGCAGTGGTCTGATACTCCTTCCATTTCAATATGATTGATTGCACAGTGCTCCTTGGGATGTTTAAAGCTTGGGAAATCTTTTTGTATCCAAATCCGGCTTTAAACTTTTCCACAACAGTATCTCGGACCTGCCTGGTGTGTTCCTTGGTCTTCATGATGCTCTCTGCGCTTTGAACAGAACCCTGAGACGATCACAGAGCATGTGTATTTATACGGAGACTTGATTACACACAGGTGGATTCTATTTATCATCATCAGTCATTTGGGACAACATTGGATCATTCAGAGATCCTCACTGAACTTCTGGAGTGAGTTTGCTGCACTGAAAGTAAAGGGGCCGAATAATATTGCACGCCCCACTTTTCTGTTTTTTATTTATTAAAAAAGTTTGACACATCCAATACATTTCATTCCACTTCACGATTGTGTCCCACTTGTTGTTGATTCTTCACAAAAATTTTTAATTTTATATCGTTACGTTTGAAGCCTGAAATGTGGCAAGAGTTTGAAAAGTGCAAGGGGGCCGAATACTTTCGCAAGGCACTGTATGCACTACTTTATGTAAGCTATTACATAAAATCCTATGTGGTTATATTGTGACAAAAAAAGAAAGGTGCTAGTGTTTTGAATACTTTTGCAAGGAATGTATGTTATAACCACAGGCATTAACAGTATGTGATTAAACCCTGAATTGTGAGCCAATCACTGAAAACTAATAACATAATAAAACTTTAATGTCCTGTTTAATGTCACTGAGGGTTTCTTCTCTTCATTTTCCCTTTTTTGTATGAAGGGGCATACTGGAAATGAAATTTAATCTCCCCTGTTTTCTCTTACATGTTTATTATGCTTTGAGAAGAACACAGGAAGGGGCAGCGTGATGGGGCATCTAGCTGCAGGTGGCACAACTGCCTTCAGTGAATGCGCTGTACAGTAAATGCTAATCAATAGTCCCATGGTGCAAGCAGTGGTGCCAGGACTAACAGCTCCCCCATACTTGCTGATCAATTTTCAATTTCTATGGCTTAGGGTCCCCCTCAGACTAACGTGCCTGTTGCTGAGTTCCCTCTAATAACCACAGAAAAGAAAATCCAGCATTTAGAGGGCGATATTGCATTCCAAAATGACTGTGTAAATGATTTATAATGTATCAACAGCCATTGGAGAGCACGTAAGCAGTGAGAGAAGCAATCTTGACGCCCCTAAAGGGGCTGTTATCGCTGCAGCAGCGCATTGCCAGATTACCTGCTGGTGGCATATATACTCTCAGTTTTAGATAAAAAGCCCTCATTTTATTTGCAATGCATACATATATTTTGGTAGTGCTGTAGATGATTCCACATGCACCGATACCTCTGTAAATGGAATATTTGTCATGGACAATATGACTTAGAGAAGCCAACAAAACCAACACCTGCTATGTTATAATACATGAAAAGCCATCCATTTCCAATCTGAGGACTACAAGGCATGAATTGCTAGGGGCAAAGGGCTGACAAAGCTTTCAAAATGCTAGAGAAGTCATACTGACAAAGTGCCTCCCTGGCTCAGTGGGATTCCTGTCGCAGAGCCAAAAAAAGACTTGTAGACTTTACTGTCATATCCTAGTGTTCAAAGGATTACGCACAAAAGCAACAAAAACATTTAATTCCTGCTTATGTCTGTACAATACATGAATGGGAACTAACCCAGAACCCCAGCATTTTTATGGAACACGGTTCAATGTGAAAAGATCTTCAAACTACAAAATAACAGTTTGTCACAAAATATCACCATCACAAACACTACAGCACTCATTTTCCTTGGTTAATATTTATAGGAAAATATTTGTATAATGGCTAAAATGGCAATGACAAAACTGATTACGATTAACCCACATTTTTCAGTTTCTGTTTCTATTTTTCCATCACACAGTGCCCCCACCATTCCCTATGAGCTTTAGCTCCTTGGTAATTGAGGGCAGCTTGAATGCGTCCAGCTTGGCACATATATTATTGAAATGCAGAATGTGAATGCGTGACACCAAATATTGCATTTAAGTAGTCCTTTGCGACTGCAATATTGCACACACTGATATCAGGATAACGACAGCAGTTAAATGTATTGTGCAGATAGATTATTCACAACTGCAAATTCAAAGCAAACCATGCATTTAAGTATAGAGAGAAGAAGTCTTTCAAAGAGCTCCCAGTGAAATTACCCCTAGGCAAATCCATTACCACGTGTGGCCATTTCACCCCCATTGGTTAACAACATTATGTTGTGTTAGAGCAACAGCATTCCAAGCAAGTGGTATCTTTCAAAATTTAAGGCAGGGAAGAGTGTTGGACAAAAAGCTGTCTATATAAATATCTTTACAAAATGATGTTTAGAAAATAAGGATTCTCATTGTTTGCATTGGCAAACATTTGCATTTATACAGTTAAAACCAAATATATTAACTGTGTAAAAAGACACTCAACCTTCCTTTCTCACTGAATTACATTACATTAAACAAACCTTTCTGCTTCAAATCAGTTAATATTACCAATCTACAAAGACCAGAATATTGAGAAAGATAATTTTTAACGAATACAAGCAGGCCTAATTCTGTCAAAGTAACTAATGCTTGAACATGTGACAACTTCTGAAAACAGTCATCTGAGAACAAGTAAACCTCTAAATGCAAAACTAAAATTGGAAAACTTGCCTAGAATAAACACCCCAGTGTTCTACCACCTATGATCTTCCCCGATTATCCTGAACTATAAATGTTATGTTGAATCAACCCCTGCTTTCATCTAGATTATGTCCCCTGTGAAAAAACACTGCTTATTTTAAGAATACTATAAATTCAGATTATGCAATTATTATTAAAGTATAACTAAAACCATGTGAATATCAGCTAGCAGTCCAGACTGATAATATGCTACTCCATAAAAAAGGAAAAACGAGAATGAACGGCACTGAAGGACAGAGAGGGTAAAATTACAATAGCACCAAGAGTGCAAAAACATTTGTTTTAAATCAACGAGAGATCTTCTCTTCAGTTCATATGTGTCAAAAGAAGAGACGATGCAACGCAGTGGTCAACATGCTCCTTTCCCTTTTCTAAAGAAACAGCTTTCAAAATTAGCACATATTAGTAATAGGGAGGAAACTTCAGATTTAAAGATTAATTTGCTATTTTCTCTACTCTTCTCTATTAAATATATTGGTGATATCACTCTAAATTCACAGAACTAATATTTTTGCAGTTTAGTTTATCAATAGCAGATTTGACTGAAATTGATTTTCCACAAAAGATTGCATTTTTTTTGCTCTACCCTGCATCTATGCTTCCTTAAAATGCATCTGAATTATGCATTTCAAGAAATGTTATCATTGTTTTTGCAATCAGTCATGGTATTTTCAAACCTTTAGGCTGCTTGTTTTGATTCTTGAATCCAACCAAATATTTTAGATTGCCTAAGGAAACTGTTGTCTCAACCTAACAATGTGGTTTTAATGAGTAATCCTCACATAAATGCAGTAAACAAGCAAGAGAAACATAAGAGGCTCTCTCTTTGGCTGAGGGTTATCCTTACCCTTTCCCCCACCACAAACCCCGTCCTATTGCACTTATGTCAGGTAGTAGTTTAAATATTCCTCTGAGAAATGGGACACTCCTTTTTAAAGCTAATGTATCATCAGTTCTCACAGAAACACACAATACTTAATGTGTCTTCATGTGGTATATAAACGTAATCAATCGTGCAGCAGATGATGGCATACAATTATTTTTATAGTTAATGCTTGTTTTATGCTTGTAAGAACAAAAAGAAATGCCTAATGTAAGTCATCCAAATACATCAATGAAACACAAACGTAGTTGTTGAGTTTATGTTCTTTGACAATATACAGTGGGTCTAAAAGGTAGGAGCCAAAAAAAAACAAAAAACTAAGAACTACCAAAAAACTGGTTGCATACGGGTGCAAACCCTTAAACCAACACCTTTCTGAAGCATCTTTTGTTTCAATTTCATCAGTCGGTGTTCTTGAATTTTTAACTACTATACTGAATGTGATTAACTTGAAATACAGTTCAACTGTCCTAATAGGAGTTTCCTGAGATTTTCACAATTGAGCAAATGGATCTCTCTTTACATAGGTATCAGTCAATGGAACAGTACAAAAGGTCCCACATCATTATTTATTTACAAAAATATAACAAAGAAAATGATACATACTTGTAAAAATGTGGAACAGAAAAACCACAAAAACTGGAAATGTCTCCTAAAGTATTGAAAAGACAAGGTGAAAACTACTCAAGCTAGCTGCCAAAAAGCCGGCAGCAACAATGCAGTACACTCCATTTTTCTAGGCTAAGAGTTAGGGTTCAAAAGGTATGTCTGTCATGTTTTGCGGTGGTGAAGGACTAAAGCGGCATCAGGACATTGGCAGGCGCATGGCGCGTGGATACATTTTAATGGACAGAGCTAACCTTACAGGACAGGAAGAGCAACACAGGGACCAGGACTGAGAACCGGACAACAGCTGGACAAACAGGTGGATAAACAAGATGACCCGACAATGAGGAAATGGAAGACACATACCTAAATACAACTGAGGATGAAAGAACATGTGAAACAGGTGAGGGCAATCAACAGAAATATGACACAGGTGTGAATCATGATAATGTCTGGCACAAAAACAACACTGGGCATCACCAAAAGAAACCATATCCACAGTAAAACATGGCAGCCACAATCAAGCTCTGTGGTTACTTCGTTAGATGCAGCTGAGGGTTAACACAAGGTGGATAAAATACAAACAATTCCAAATACTTGTCAGCTTTGACCCAAAATCTACTGGTGTCTGCTGAAAACAACAGTCCCTTGTAGCATCGTTCCAGTCCAAACGCACATCAAACTCCACATAAGACTTTATGAGAGAAAAATCAAAGTTTTGGAAGGGCAAAACCAGGGTACAGAACTAAATTGACTAAAATGTTATAGATTTGGAGAACTTTTGCGAAGCAGAGGCAAATGTTACAAGTCAAGATGTGGGATGCTGACAGACTCCTTCCAAACAAGATGATATACTCTTACTTCAAGTTACTTCAACTAAGTATTATTTTTAGGCTGTGCACAATTCTTTTATTTGCTTCTAATGGATTTGTTCGTGCTTTATACAGTATATATTCCACTTTACATGTGGAAAAAATATTTTGAAATGATTTATCATTGACTGATTAATTAAATCACAAAAGCCTAACATTTTAACAGTAGTGTGCACACTTTCAAATCCACTTTATTTGAAACAGAAATGTTACTCTTTTGCATTTTTTTGTACATTTTGCAGGATTGAAAATAATCCAAACTAATCATTTTAACGGTTGTTGTGATGGTAAAATACATATCAAATTTGAAAAATATGTTTTTGTTTTTTTTTTTTTTACAGTTTTGATGTTCAGAAGCAGTATGAAAAATTACCTCTGGTTCCTAGGAACCCCTCTTTCTCAGGACATGAGCTGGTTCTTACACATAGACACTGTTTCGAAGAAGGCCCCGTGGAGACTGTACTTCCTGCTGCAAGTCAAATTAAAACCTTCCAAAAGAACTGCTGATCATCTTACATTGCCATTATTCAGTCTGTCTTGTGTTCATCCATCACTGTGTGGTTTGGTTCATCCACAAAACAGGACAGGTCCAAACTACAACAAACTAGGTCTGCAGAGTAGTTCATCAGGGCTGACCATACCCCATCCAGGACTTGTACAGCACTAGGGTCAGGAAAAGGAGAGTTAACATCTCTGCAGACCCCAAACATCCCGGACATAAACTATATTTAGACTTTTACTTTCAGGTCTCCATAACAGAGCGCTGTTTGCATAAATCAGTCGCCACAGAGACCGTTTCTCCCCCAGGCCCGTCTCTCTGAACATAATGAACACCTTAGCTACTCTGCTGTGAAACAAAAATAAGCATATTTACACTATCACAATCTGCCTTTCTTATTTTCTTTGCTTAATATTTCCTCTTAAGTATATATATATATATATATATGCCCACGATGGACTAGCGACCTGTCCAGGGTGTATCCCGCCTCCTGCCCATAGACCTCTGGAGATAGGCACCAGTTTCCCCGCAACCCACAATGGAAGAAGTGGTAGGAAATGACTGACTGACTGTATATATTTATACTTAATGTATGCTATACTCTGAAACCGAAGTCAAATTCCTTGTTTGGGCACATAGTCTTGGCCAGTAAAGATTATTCTGATTCTGAAATATAAACACAGTCTGACTAAGACGTGTGAATTGGGGAGCTATGGGTTATATTCAGCCTTAGTCTGTGGCTCTGCTTCCTCTCCCCTCTGGTTAATTTGCAAGGACCCGGTAAAAAAGAGTAAACACTTTATAGTGACATTTGCTTTGTTTCACTTTGAATTAAGATCAGTTAGATGTTATCTATTATGGGTTCAGTTGGTGAAAGCGCCCTATATTGATCCCCTGAGCAGAGAAAAATGCATATCAACTCAAGGCCTTCAAAGCTACATACTATAAATCTATAACTATACATATACGCTTGCATTTGATGGTCCATTCGAATTTCATCTGAGGCATTTTCTCCACACAGCAGCAGCATATGTGTGATAACACTAATTTCACTCAAACATAAACCATATTGGGTCAAACTTTCTAATCAGGACAGAGCAAGGACACAGGACACTGTGATGAAGTGTGTGTATTTGGAGGACATGGCACGGCACAGAGGACTTCATCAGTCTCTTCACAAGCAGCATCTCAGAGGTCCTCTCTGCTTTGATCTCCCTACCTGCTGAAGCACTGCCAAGGGACGAAACAGCGAGAGGGAGAGACTGCATGAGCTCTCCCTCATCATCTCAGATGTATTGATCGTCTCATCGCCGTGGCCTTGCAGCCCATAATAAATACAACTGGGTGATGGAGGTAGGAGGGGGGTGGGGATGTGAGGAGGTGGGGAGAGGGGAGTAGAGGTGGGCGCTGTGCTGACTCTAAATCAGGTTATTAGCCCTTAATGCAAGATGGCACTCCAACAAGTACATGCCATTAAAGACCCTCCTCCCCAATTCTTCAGTGCCTGATTAATGGGACATGTTGAATTCTGCTAGTCCAATTCCTATTCATCATTATTCAAAATGGCCCCACTGGCACAACACTTTGGATGTCCCCTAACTGATCCCTTATGCAGCGGAAAATGCATAGAGTTCAGTCCTCTTTGTACACATACTGTAGCAGAGCCTTTATTCTCCTACTGCAGAGAGAACTGTGCATTGCAATAAAAAGTCTGAGCACACTGCCAAATGTACTCCTACGCCCCAACATCCCTTAGAGAGAGGCTGAATGGACTCTGATAAAAAAGGAACAAATAAGGGTTTCTGAGTAGATGGAGCATCTGACTCTCCACACTGTTATTATAGTAACTACACAGCAACAAAGACATTCGCAAAGCCACATTAGTGCTCCGTAACATCAAACTTCAAACGAAGCAAGCTATCCTAACCTGAGAAGATGTAATCACTGATTATAATCAAAATAGTTGCTGTTATTGTTAGCCAGGTAGAATGTCCAATTACAGAAAAGATGACTGAAACCATGAAAAAACAAACAAAAAAAGAAAATCCATACATTAGTCACTGGGGGCTGAGATCGTGTGATATTAAGAGTGTACGATATTTCTTGTCAAAGTGAAGTGTGTGCTTCCAGTTGCCGTCAGCATGCGACTTCATCTGGTAATGTAAGTAAAACATTTATGCTTTAAAATAGCCCCTATTTTGTCTTTATTTAAGACTACTATTTGGAAGTAAGAAAGGAAATAGCTCTTGAGTTGTTGTGAGAGGTGAATAATAAAGACCTCACAAAAGGTGAAGTGCTGTCTGCAAGGCTGACAACACTCCACTTCACCCACTTTATCTTATTTGTGTGGTAGCATTTACGGTAATTGGTAAAAAAAACAAGAAACAGCGCAGATAACACATTATACCACCTTTAATGAGCCTGAATTGTATTTGATTCGTCTCTAGTTTAAGACTAAAATACAGACTGATCCTACCTGAACTAAGTAATTCTGAATGCTGAACATAGATTCTTTACAACCCAGTTTGAGAAAACATTAAATGTTTCTAATGCCTTTTAAGTTGTAGAGCCTGAGATGTTAACAAGTCATTTTTGAAGTCCAAGTCAAGGTCTTCCCCTCAATCCCAGTTAGGCCTCTAAAAACTGAAATTAACATTTTGTCGTCTGCTGAACACAATCTGCCTAAAACACAGAACACATTTCAGCTAATAACTCAAATCATTTTTCTTAAGCCTAATTTAACAAATGAACATTTAAGCTCTGTATTCTATATTTTTAGAACATTAAACATGTAAAAAAAAATTATAGGAGAAGGTATAATACTTACCCCACTAGAAATCCTAATATGCATTTAATGTAAAACAAAATAGCCAAAAAGAGTTAACCTCAGATGATGTCAAATTTCTAAATATATCAAACAGTAAGTGGTTTTATTTTGATGAACTGGAAGTGTCTTTTTAGTAACTTAAATATGAGACAACAAAATGTTGGTGTTAAGTCAGGTTTTATCATGTACTGAAATGACCCAGGGTTATTTAACACTGACCATGATATTGTTAGATCAAACATGAGAAGGATGTTATAAAATATTGGTAGCTCACATCTTGCAAATGTTCTGGGTTGATAAATAAAAAATGCACATCTTCGCCATATTAACTGTGAATGCTTGCTTGATGGCAACGTTAAATAAAAACAGACATGCTTGAAAGCTGCTATTAAGTCATTTTAATATCAGATACTGACATCACAGAGAACCCAAACATCCTTAAACCTACTTATACTTTACAATTTGACAAGCTTAAAAACCTCAGTACAGAGACTGTATTGGTCATAGAATACAGAAGATGGTTTGCGATTTGTGAAACCTTTAGTCTGTTTGTGAAAGAAAAGAATAAGATTCTGAGTTTTTCCAAAAGTATTGCTAAAAACTTGTCATTTTTGTTAAGGCAAATACAAAGACGAAACTATTTAAACACCAAAAGAAATGCCAACAATGCAATCTGCTGTTATCCGACTGCAGTTCTGCTCTCCAAAGACACCTATCCACATCAGGGCACAGCTTCCATTTTAGTTTAGCTTGTGACAGAATTGCTCTTTGAGATCTGAGTGTAACGAGGTGATGTGAAAAACATTTTTCTAAACTGCTCTCTCAAAAAAGTTAACTTTAAACATACGTTTCAATATAGGAAAATCAATGATAAATGCACATGCATACTGCACTCCTTGTGCTTGAACGCATTCTCTTTTATACTTGATGAACAACGGTGTGCCACATTAAATCAAGGTGATTGGCATGTTTCAGAATCAACATTCACAAAATGTCAAACTAAACTGCAGCCTCATAAAGGCTCCTGCTGAGAACGAGTGCCACTACTACAGAGAAGAATGTGGGCCTCCTCGTCCTTTCATCGTACTTTTTCATCTGACACTGGAGAAGTGCAGTTATTATTACTTAGTAGATTTTGGCAGAAAAGTCAAGGACAAAGGAGTAGCACCTTCTGATGGCTAATCGCTGGAATGTTTCTGATGTATTTTTGAAAAATATAAGATGGGGTGAGCAATGGGGGTACTGCTGCTTTGGTTGCATACTAAGCCGTGTGTCTCCATTTTATTTCTTGGCCACTGGTTAAAAGCTGGCATGAGTATCATTACCGGCCAAACGGACAACAAAACTCAGAGAGGGGAGTTGGGCAGCCGGAATAAAGACTGATTTGCAGGTGAGCACATGTTGAGATGAATTATTTGGCTGTGCTGCCAATAAATAATAGCCTCTCTCTTAACTGCTGACAATGCTTGAAGCAACTGTTTTCTCCTTGTAGCTAAAATGATAGGGACAGATTTGATCTAGAAGCCTTGAAGCTGCAACCAGAGCCAGTGACCCATTCTTGCATCTCTATACTTCTTGTTAAATGTGTGCTCATACTGAGTAGGATACCAACTTTCAATAGCAATATGTTGTTTAACAATTTGTGATGCTGCAAGGACATAAAACAAAATCTAACCAACTTACAGTTAAAAACTGATAAAGACATTTTAACAAAAATTAATTATCCTAGCCTTTATAGATCTATGAAGATTCTCATAAGATGTAATTGCTGATAAAACTCAAAGATGGTAATCACTCAAAAAGGCCAAAGGGATTGCTTGATTGCAAACGTAAATATATTTAAGATTTACACATGACTTGGTGATATTCAAAGCTTCCACAGTTGCAACTGCAGTGTGGGGCTTTCTTTGTGATGCAGTGATAACATAACAAGGCATAACCAGCTTGATCAACAGAAGTCGGCATGACTCTCTGATAACCACGAAGCAGAAGACAATGATACCTTCAGACAAGGTGTTAGAAATGGCTCTGACAGTAGTCAAACGGATACCTTTACATTTTATACAGAATTTAGCTTTGATTTCACTCAATTTAGTGTTACTAACATAATGAGTATTTTTGCATAAACAGATGTGTTAAAAAAGTATATCATGGTCAGGTGAAAAAAAAGGGAAGAGAGTCTAGGTGCACAGTATTTGTTTTTCTAAACATTGTTAATGTTCCTAAAATAATACTGGGACATTTGGTATTACTGTCTGCTAACAAAAGGTTTGTTAATAGGCACAAGTTAATTGGACCTCTTTGAACTACTCATCAATTTCATTGGTCTACTGTTACCAGGCAAAATGTTTCTGGCGGCATGAAAAAAAACAAAAAAAAAACATGCATTAGCCGCACTGTTGTGTAGGCCGCAGTGTTCAAAGTGTGGGAAAAAAGTAGCGGCTTACAGAAATTTACGGTAGTCCATAATGAAACCTCGACAAGCAACGCATAGCAGTCAGTCAGTCAGTCAGTCAGTCATTTTCTACCGCTTCTTCCATAGTGGGTCGCGGGGAAGCTGGTGCCTATCTCCAGTAGTATACGGGCGAGAGGCGGGGTACACCTTGGACAGGTCGCCAGTCCATCGCAGGGCCAAAGCATAGCATTTTTTGCCAATTAATGTCAATTACATTGTGATTCCTAAAGAGCTGAAAACAAAAAAACATGGCATGTTTGAATCATATGTATGTACGCTATGAGAGGAGCAACAGAGTGTGCCAGGCTGTCTGAGTAATACAGTGGATGGTTGGTCAGAGTTTAATGCAGGATTTAAGGCAGTGTGATCTCAGTAAATTGTGGATTTATGATTGCAAAATTGCACAAATGTCCTTTTGTATATAATTTTTAGACAGAATGGTTGAGCAACAAATTTGATTATGCATATAGGATGTGCCACAATAAACAAACAACCGGGTAATATATAATTCCAAATATGATGAGAAACACATGAGCTGCAAATTTAAATAAAAATTAGTTTGAACATGGAACTTATGACTGATTTTGAAGATACAGTGGTGCTACTGAAGGGATGTCATTAGCATGCAATCCATATTATGAGCCAAATCACTGCTTGCCTCGCACAACTTTATTGTGCCAATACCTATGTGCTCCACGTGCTGCTGCTACATCCTCCATCTTGATCCTGGATTGTTTGCCCTGTTTCTCCTGTGCCAGGTACACAAAGTTGCTACATAATGCTTCTGTGTGCAACATCACCCAAACAGAGTAGTCTCATGCAGAGACTACTCTGTACAGTTACAATGTTTTGGAACTTTTTCTAACATTATAAAGGTCAGGCATAAGCAAGAGTCAATAAACTGACCTCTTTTTAATTGCAAACCCAGAGACTGATTTATACCAGTGTTTCCAGGTAGTTAGGGATGGCATGCCTGTAATTCTGAAATTCCTGGTGGTTATGGTGGCGGGGAGCCCAGTTAAAATCATAATGGAAGTTGTTGTACTTCCAAGCAGATGGCTGTCCAAGAAATGAATTGTTCATTGTTTTTTTTTGTTTTTTTATTATAAAGTTGCACATCATGTTTCTAGCAATGTTACAATATAGTATTCGTATTATTGACTTTATTATGTCAATAAAGACTGGTTTTGAGTGCTCAGCATGTTTTGGCCATGGGGTGGTTTAATTCAGTTTTTTAAATTCA
The DNA here is from genome assembly GCF_021462225.1 of Girardinichthys multiradiatus. Taxonomy (NCBI): domain Eukaryota; kingdom Metazoa; phylum Chordata; class Actinopteri; order Cyprinodontiformes; family Goodeidae; genus Girardinichthys; species Girardinichthys multiradiatus. The sequence goes on along the minus strand of NC_061815.1, from coordinate 20,896,720 downwards.
GTTTATTTAATTTTTATTCATTTATGAAATTTATTCTTTTTTAATATTGATTCATTGGTCACTGGGGCAAGATGTTTAGAATCAAACATTTTTGATATACAAACTGTTCAAATGAATTAAAGTTGTATTCAAAGGTTGCACTGTACTTGTAATGCAAAATTTAAAGGCGAACAAAATAATGGTTATGGTTGGTTGCAGCAGAGGTGGCTTTTGGAACTAAAATTTATGTTTTTTTTAACAGGGCATGTTGACTGATTTATCATAGATCAACAACACACTCATCAGATGGAGTGAATCCAGATAATGACGCTATAATGTATAACCTGCATCATACATATTGTATTTATATATTATATGAATGCATGTAAATGTTATATCTTCTGATTCTTTGTAAAATTTGTCTACATCTGTTGTGAGGTAAGTTTTTAATAGATCTGGTGAGTAGGATCCACTCAAGCATACCAAGAAGAATTCAGCTGATATCTCAAGCTGCTCTTCTCATCTACTCAGCTGTGAGGACAGCACGTATAACATGGCAGCACAAACATCAATTTCTGGCTTACAGTGGAAAGGAGGATGGATTTTTTCAGCCTAGTGGGATCTTTCTTTAATAAAATTCAGGCAAGTGCAAGGAATCTAAACAGTGTTGTCGTGGTATTGCTCATATAAAGCGAATTGAAAGTTTAGAACTGTCATCTGAAAATTTAAAACATTTATTATTCCCCTAACTCTCTTGTCAAAATGATGCTTTAAAATGAAGCTTGTTAATACATCTACCTTCTGACTGATTTTGAGGGAATCACTCGGGTTACGTTTGATTTTAATCCTGCACTCAATGTTCAGACTACACCAATGTGACAAATGTACCGGCCAAATGGAATCAATCGAACACTGATCAGAGTGGATCAGTAAGAGCAATCAATAGAAAGGAGTTGTGAAACATGTTTTTCCTAAAGCAGATAATAACACCTAAAGAACATACAGTGTTGACCTGAAGATTTTCCGAGAGCTAATTGAGATCTGGCTGGATATAACAAAAGAGAATTGATCGCACAACCATGGTTACAAGTTCATTGGTACTACATTACAAAATCAGCTTATATGTCTAATATTGACTTTTTTCCTTTTGAGTGAAAGCAAAAGAAAATACCTCAACTGGTATCAATTACAGAAATGCTTTTAAAAACAGGTTACTCTGCTGACTTATGATGGGATAAATGGCCCCATCAAGCAAGAAAAAAAATTACTGATTTTACTTTGTCAGATCTAATAATGGAATTATGTGTGTAATTTACAGTGTAGTGCGGTGAATCTATAGCCTGGCTCATGCTTTCTGGCAGCTAGGCAAGAGTCTGCATTGAAGAAGCTAATACAGAAACAAGGTCCTCACTCTTTGCCAGCCCTTTGAAGAGCTCATTATCATTTGGAAACCACTTAGCTGTGCACCAGTTCAAAAAGCAGCAGAGCCATGCATTCACCACTTTCATCCATTTGCATGTTTTGTTTATTTTTTCCAAACACAAATTAAAGATTAAAATCAAATTTTACCTCCCAAAATGGCAAAAGAAATAACCGATACAAAAACAAAGACATCATAAATACATATATATAGATGTACCGAACAATCTTCCAGAGATCAGAATCTGCCATGAATCCCTTTATTGGCTCTGATCACTGATTGGTAGGTCAAATACTTTAAAGTCAGATTTTTTTTATGCTTTAAAACTAAGAAATCCCACTGCCTTTTAGTCTGTAAATGCATTAACAGGGATTAGTCTTACTTCAAAAATAATAAAAAAGAAAACAGAAATCGGCATTGGCCAGGAACAGATGAAAAAAAATCAAGTTGCCACAGATTGAACTCAGCCGGCATTTCCTTGATGAGTCTGACTCGTGACTGGGTGGTTAGATTCGTATCTTTCTCAATTTACTGATGGCACCGAAACAAATAACTCCCACCCTTTTCAGTAGTCTATAAATACATGATTTTATTGGACTCAAAACTACTACCTTAATCAAAGAACCTGCAGCACATTTTTTTTCTTTTTTTTGCATATTTGTCATTTGAAGAAAAAAAACATAAAAATCATCATAATAATAATTGTAATGTTAGGATAAATATAGGGTAATGTGTAATAGATATGTGTATGTGCTCACAGGTGCACACACGCACAACAAGTGCTCCATTCAATGTGAGCTGAGTCTTTCAGTGGCCTAATGAGCTAAATAAGATATTAATTTAAAGCAAGGCGAATGCTGCTCTTTGTTAAAATTGAAACTTTAGCTTTATCATTCAGTGTTAAAAGCCTCTCATAATCCTACGTACACAGAGCAGAGATATGACCCAGATGCTGCCTGTAGATTTAATGAGCTAATAATGCATTATGTGCCTCAACGTTTGTTGCAGTAATGTGCAAGCTGCGAGATATTTCTAATTCAGGTAAAATATGGTTTCAGATCTGGACTGAAGGAACATAAATTAATTAAATTGCTCAGATCTGAAAGTATCGCAGCGTGCTTTAATACAGCATGGTTGCTACTGCATCACAAAGCGCACTTTGGCTATACCATTAACTCTTCCCTTGAGAGATACACTTAAATATTACTTGTATGTTTTAAACAGTACTAAATCTGAACGCCTTTAATTGTGATTGATCAATTAAGTTTGGATGATGTTTGAAAAAAATGGAGTGTTCATAATTGCAGCAATGTACAATAAATCTATCTAAGGTTTCCGTTCCCAGACCGTGATTAGTTGGCTTCCTTGCAGACTGTTCACAAATGCCAAAAGCACAGAAGTAAAATGATGTTATTGACATGCAAATACCTGGTAGTTATGAAAAAGGTAGAGGTGCCAATGTGCACTGTAGTGTAACAAGAAGAATTTCTAAATTAAGGAGCTGTTTAAGGAGCTAGTGCACCTTAAAAAGGCAAAAACCCAGAGAATCGATTATATGAACAGAAAGAATGTGCATGTTTGAACTGTGTTAATAAAAGCATGATGGACTCATAAACATGAGGGCATCGCACACATGGGGTATGTACAGTGTAACTGTAGCCTAATGATAGAAGATTAAATGAGGTCTGTCCACTGTACATGAAGCCAGGAGTTTTATTGGATAATTAAGTTTTGAAAGAACCAGACTTTGATGTGCTTTTATCAAAAGGTCAACAGTAACTACCAATGTGAGCCGCGCTTGATTACTATGTATATCACAACATCAAAAAAGATGCTGCAGCACTAATGAGTGGCTGACCTTCATCTCCAGCATAAACAAAAACCAAACACATCAAGACTGAGCTGCACGGCATCTATCAGCCAATAATAAGGGGTATTTAAAAATTCAATCACACTTTATTATGCAGAAGGACTATTTAACATATAATCTTTGACATTTCAGAAAAAGATGATGGTTTGCTGACGGAAGATTTCTGATCTCAGGAAGGTCAAATAAAGATTTTCAGTACTTATACAATGAATACAGAGCAGTGTAAATTGAAATTGGTAAAATGTAGATGAAAATCCTAAGTGCTTTCACCTGTGTTCAATAACATATTATCTATGCTTGGAAATGCAAATATGATTCAGGTCTTTCGATCCTAACTCATCACATTGTAGGCTCCTTCAGAGGTAGGTAGGTTTTCAGGAGACATAGAGGGAATACTGACTGATATCAATAACCTCTTTTGAACAATGGCCTAATCGCAATTATAACTTTTTGCATATTTATCATCTAATGTGTGCTTGGAGTTCAAATTTAGGGCTATGTTTGAATGTCGGGAAACAAATGAGCTTTGAAGAATAGTCAAAACTGTTTGGCTCTTGTTGATTGAAACTAGGCATTTGGCAGATTTTGGTTTCAGGTTGTAGCAAAGTTTTTTAAAGTTTTTAAGACCACAAAAATATTCTGTTAGGAAAGAATAATGACTCTAGCCTGCCCTGTGGATGGTGAGAGATCACTGCCAGTCAGCTGGATGAAAGAAATCCATTAAACACTACACTTATCTTAAAAATAGTTGGCAAATTATAACATTAAAAAAAAAGATGCTCCACCTATGAGTCCTATAATGACTTAAAAGTTAAAGTTGGCAAGCTCAGAGTTATATGTCTGTTATGCAGCTGACAGCAGAGGTAGCTAAAATGATCTCGTTATTTCTGTGAAACTCTAAAAAGAGCAATAATTCTGCCCACAAAGCACTGAAAAGCTGGTGTTTTATGTCTATGTATTTCTATAAAAAATTTATAAATGTTATAGATAACATTATATCTGTAAAAATTAAAGGTGTGCACTATTAAAATGCTACATCATTTTGAAGTTAGCCTAACAAAACACAGTCCAGTTGTGACTTTGTCTGGTGAAGTATGTGTAGGTTATTATTATGAGGCTTTGTGCTTTAAGCTTGAAGGCCTGTTGTGGATATGTTTAAGATTGCAAACATGTAAAAGAAAATAGCTCGAAATAACAGTGTTGCTAAGAAACTAAATAGTTTTTAATGAGTTTGATCATCTTAAGTTAAAAATACTGATTTTGTTTAAATACTGATCCTACCTGAATTAATTAATTTTAGCCTGACCAAAGAAAAACCAGTTTGGGAAAACAAAATTGAGGGTCTGAAATCCTTAATCCATTTCGTCCAAGGTCCACTCTCATTGGTTAGTGGCTAATCATAAGCTTCTAATGGCCCTAAGGCTGGCATTTGCTTTGGAGCTTCCCATTGTTTGTAATGAATCTGAACAGCATTTGTCCACCTTTAGTTATAAATCTAAAGTAACTAGACTGGTCAAACTTGAACTGGAAAATTCTACACGAAAAAGACATTCTGTAAACCTTTATTCTACTGGTAGGACACAGTTTTATTATTATTTTATTATTGCAATCACTTTTGAATTAAACTGTACATGTGTTTGAGTCAAACCTGGATGGAATTATTCCAAAATGATTTAATGTTCCTCAAAATACCATTTGTGCTTTGTGAAAACAAAAAATAGCAGTAGATTTTTTTTTACTAAAACATTTGCTAAAATCTTATCTTAACCTCTTGGACTAAATATGTGCTATCGCATTTCATGAGCTGGATGTGTCATTACACCCTGTGTTATTTTACGGTGTATATGTTCTGATAACATTAAACAATTGCATTTTCTCTAAGATTATCATGCTGTGATGATCTCATTACCAACCTTTTACTGAGACAAGATATACTTCTAATTTCTGATGCAACAAAACAACAAATTTGTGACTAGCCAATTGTTTAACAGTAAAAAGAGAATGGTTTAATTTTATATAAATAAGTAAAATGTGTTGAGTTGAAAAACACCTCTTTCTCTGCCACTTCACGCTGACATTCTGGATATCATTAGTCAGTCTTGAGAATCCAGATGAGGCTGAGCTCCTCAGGAAAATTTTAAATGACAGTGCCCTTTCCTAAAGGGAGAGTGAACAACTGAGGCGACCACTGCTGTCTTTTTGTACAAACACACATTTGCATTTAGTGAAAAAAAATATCCAAGGAGATAATCTGTTAAGACATAATGTTACCTTTCAAACACAGAAAGACGGGCAGGGTTGGCTAACAGTGAGGTGTGAGCCAGAGACATGCTTCAGTATCACACATGGAGGAGGGAACACCGTCCGCTGACAACAGTCCTTTCAGCTCGGCCCGGCAGATATGTTTACTTTCCACTCACTATTTCTAATCCTGTCTGAAAGCCTATCCTGAATGTCAGCCTTCTTCCTAAATTGGCTTGTGTTCTTCGTGATTGATTAAAGTACTGTAACCCAGCTTTATCAGACCACCCTGAGCTCTGTATTTCTGCCAGATCTATTAGGTAATGCATCCTTTGTTATTGTGCTGGTTGCCCCCCACCCACCTCCACACTCGTCTTTGAAAAATGCACTTATCCATTTACTGGGATACAGAATACTCAACCTTGCTCTATGATAGCATGACAGCCTCCAGATCAAAAAGGAGGGCAGCTGAAAACAGTTAAATGTTGTATCCAAAGACGCCATTCTGTGAAATTGGTTTAAATTTAGCATTGGTTCCTAAAACAGCCCCTAAAAGGTTTACATTTTCATAACCCTTATTTCTTCTTTTTTAATCTTTTCACTGATACTACAGTGATAGCAGAAACCACTCTAAGTTGCCTGATAATGACCTAACCAATAGGTGTAATTTATGCATTCTAATGCTTTAATATCCTATTCCCATGCCATTGCACACAGAGGAGAGAAGAGGTTGAACTGATGTTACTACTGACGCCTGAGCCCTAGACATTGCACTTAGTGTCTCCTGCAAGACATCATTCAAGCACAACATCCACAAGACACAAGCGGTACCAAACATGTTTCAACATCACCACTCTTTCTGGGTGGTCAATGTTACAAACAGCAAAGTGGCACTTCCTGAAATCCGTACTATTTTTATGCACATCATATCTATGTATTTAACACAGCTCTGAATTTAATGAACAAAAAGATACAGAACAGATGGTCTGCATACAGAATTCTGAGTATGAATTAAAATCCCATTTGTGTACTTAAAGCGGAGCACATTAATGACTGCACACTTAGAAGTAGGCCACGTCCAAGTGCTTTGGGCAAATGTGGCCTCAAGTTGTCTGCATTTCTGAGAAAACTGCACACAACACACACACTGCACAACAGCACTGAATCTTTCTCCTATTCGGTGCCTGTTTTGCATCAAAGAAGACCAGAGCAACGACTGAAGACAGACACTTCCAAACATTTGCAGCATTTCCAAATACTTTTTCTCAACTTCCCCTGCTAATATCATTGTCAGTACAACAACAATGCAAGAAATTGGTTGTTGACCCAAATCAGATGATTTGTAGCTTGATCGGCCCTGACCTGTGACTGTTCACGTGTGCACTGTATGTAACCTTTTTTTACAGCAACAGTAATGTGAGAAGCTATTTTAAAGAAAAATTGACTCATTTCAAAGCATGTCTGTGATTCACTTTGGCTGCAAGATAATGAGAAAGCTCAAAACTCAAAGCAGAGAACAGGAAGGCTAAATGGAGTGCGATAAAGTGAATCTGTTTTATCCCTTGAAGCTTTCGACTTCTAAGGAAAGGATCTCTTTTCTTTGAGAAATACATACAAGTGACTGAGGTTTTAGTACAGCACTAACAATGCTAATATAGGATCAGTAAAACAATTTATCATGTCAACTTCAAAACACAGCTTAACAATAAATGAACATCTGCTACATTTAGTAGAGGGTTTTAAGTGATTTTTGCATGAAATATTATACATTTTTACAAATGTGCTCTTTGCAGAATAACACTGACAGTATAACCAACTGATATTAGCTGGATATTTAGTTGGGTTATCTGTTCAGGGTGCATGGCTGCAGCTGGCATCGTAAAAGATACGATTTTCATAAGTTGCCAGCAGATTTTAAAACAGTTAGGGCTAGCACCTTTTTAGGTTCCAAGTCATGATGGGTTTTGTGTGTCCAGATATTTCCCAAAAAGACAAATATATATTTCTTGTGAGCAAAGGAAATGTGCAGCAGGTATCTTTAAGCCCACTGATCAGCAGTGTGCAGCAGGAATTTGGAGAGAGGAGGATGAGTGACACTACTCTGTGCTTCATAAAGCAGGCAAAAACTCCTGTCACTCCACTGACTTCTCTGAAATACCATTGAAAGAAGCCACATGAGTGGCATAAAATAATTGTTGCTTTAAAACCATTAATTTACCTTGATACCAGCGGCTGGTCCATCTTTTGTCCAGGCTTTACAAAAGAAAATACATCAGAAAAGAGCCACAAAATTCTGATCAGCTATCTCGACTTCTGACCCCATCACTTTTATGCAGACTGAAGGAGGAAAAAACTTCCTCTCTAACATCTGGATGCTATAGGTTTACCCAGACTGAAAAGTCATTTCAGATCAAATTCCGTTTCTTCAAATGAGACCCGAGGGCATATTATTTATTCACTACACTTCTGACATCCATGCAATGCCTTAAACTGTAACACTTTAGAAAATATTCCTTTTGCGCCAGAGCAGCGCATATACAACTGAGACTTGTTGGTGCACAGAGGAGGAAGAGTTGTATGTTCTTTCTGCGAGGGGAGGGATGTAGAAGAGACAGAACAACAAGGCTATTGTTGTTTTCCCACTGAGGAGCCTTGAAGCTTCCACAAGGAGTAAAGACAACAATGAAATTGCCTGCATGCCTGCTATAAATGCCATGTGATTATAAAGTCTTCCTGCAATTTTTATAAATGTTAAAAGCAAAACCCTTTGTACCGAGTTTGTCACCTATTATCAATATTTGCCCCTATGCTCAGCTGCCACTCTGACTTGAATAAATGCTATGTGTAGGTAAGGATTTCTTTGTGCATATGTGTGTGGGCGTCTTTTATAAGTAGGCGAAGAAAGGAAAGGAGATATAAATCAAGACTGAATTTCACTTAGAAGGATTAAAATACTGCTTTGGATCAAAGCTCATATGCATGACATTACAAAAACCAGCAATTCCGCAAGGTTTTCAGGAACAAAAGCATTTGTTTTTGCAACTAATGCTCTTTTCCATCTCAATTCTAGACCTCTTTCACCACTTAATCCGTAAGTCCATAAGTCACTTTTTTTCGGCTCCCCTTGGATTGACCCAAAAGAGCTTCCTGATGGCGAAGACTGTCCTCTGCCTCGAGGGGTCAGCATCCACGACTTGGCATACGGCAACACTGGGAGAAAAATCCATATGTACCAGATACAATGAGAAGATTTACCATGGAAGAGTGGACCCGCCTCCGTGTGGGATTAAGTGCTTAAGATCTAATGATGAGAGAGGCCCTGTTTTTATTTGTTTTCAAGCAGGCATTTCGCTCTTAATGGAATAGCGGCTGTGTTCTGTCTCCGGAGGGTACAAATGCTCATCAAAAGACTCGGCTTTGTCAAGAAATCCTTATAAACTCCTATCGCTATAGCACAAAATACTTGCAGAGCAAGTTGAGCGAAAGAAAAAAATATCAATGAGAGCAACATCAAAAATAAATCAAATTTACAATGTGATTATGGCACATAAGGTTTTATATTGCTTGTTTTGCAGAGACAGCTCATGGTTTGGGAAGCAAAGAATTCCTAGGTGGGATTTTCACTCTTTTTATCAATATCTGGCTGTGAGAAGATTTGAGGAGCTGAGAATGCCAAGGGCTGTAACTCTGTGCCAGAGGTTGTGTGGGATGTTTAGATATATGGGTTAGGGCTTTGTTTTATAGCACCCTGCTTGTCTTAACTTCCTGTGTCTACAAGGGATTTAGAAAATTTGCTACTGTGTTTGGGTCTCTCTCTGCACCAGCAGCTTTAAGTCTGGTCTGAGCCAACCCTGGCGCCCCAAGATTACATAAAATATCCTCTGTGAGCCTTTCACCACTGTATCCATGCTCCACTGTTACACATTTTTTTATTTTAAATCTTTGGCAGCATTATGTTATTGAGTTTCAGATGAAAATGGAAAATTTATGAAAGCCAAATTGTCAAGTTCATTCACTCAAATTACGAGGTCACTTTGTAATCAAGTTTTCTTTTCTGGAGATTTGCCAATGGATTAAGTAAAACAACCTTTTCTTGATGCAGCTGTTTGTCATTTGTGTTTCTAAAAGCATCAACATTTAGGAAATGTGGGCCACAGAGAAGCCGCAAGCGCAATTACGCCCAAGGAAACATGTCATATTTCCAGCATCTTTTGTGATAAGGTTCCCTCATTTGTGCTTCTTTCAAAAAAAGGCATGGTGGGAAACAAATACAAAGATTTGGATTATTAGGTCAGTTCTATAGTTCTTTTTTTACACACTCATCTGCTGCATAAATCACACGGGCATCATTAGAATCAACCCTGAGGAGTTTTCTGGTGCGTTGTGTTAAGTGAGTGTGTGTCTGCGGGTAAACTGGCTTGTGACTTTCAAGAAGATATTTTTTTTCCTCCAACATCCAATCAAGTGAAGCTGTTTGGCAACGATCCTGAAATATATTATGCTCCGATGCCTTGTGGCCTGTAAAACATACAAAAACTTCAACTTCATTTAAATAATTCATTTCAGACTTAGGAGACAGCTCGTCTATGAGAGAGGCCTCAAAGAGCTAAATTCAATATCCCGGTGGATTGTTATTCTTGAACAGCAGCAGCAAATAACTCCATTCAGCATCCCATTACGGAACATATTATTAGGTGCCAGGAAACCAAAAAAGCTTCAACAATAAATGGTGATTGTCACTGTTTGCTTTAGAGGCTGGGCTTTCAGTGGGATTTTTTAGATGCACGGAAAATTGAGTGAAACAGGTTTGGATTCAAAGAAGACGTGATTAAAGAGAATAAGAGACGAGAATGCCAGCAAATTCTGGGCTGTCAGAAAATGTTGAATCATTTAATAAATTTCAACATGACATGGAGATCTGCTTCAATGAAACATCACAAAACGGGAACGAAGGTGAAGGCAAAACTCTGGAATGCAATTCGGAAGCTTTTGTATTCTACTTACTGTTTGTGTGTTGGCTTTAAAAGTATATAGTGAAGCCGTAGCTGTTCACAGTATGAATAAAACAAACTTGGCAGATTTTTTTGTCTGACAGGATTTTTTCAGCTCAGAACTCACTTGTCAAAAGACTTATCCACGCTTACTGTTCTCCACCCTGGCCATTTTCCTCGTTTCTTTTCAATCTCACCTCTTCCTTCTGTCTTTCCTCTTATCCTTGATGATCCCCTTCTCCTTCGGCTGCTCTCAGTGAACCATTTCTATCCAACAGTATCAATTCACTCCTCCGCTCTAGGAACGGAACTGCCCATCACTATTATGCCATTCAACACCTGTACTTAAATAGAGTTGAAAATCACAGAAGTGGCCTAGGGAGACAGGACCAAAAGAAAAACTACAACTCTGGAGTCTATTCTTTTAAATCTAGTTTTCCCTTTTGAAGACTGCCAACATACAGTGTCTTGAAAAAGTAACAAATATTTCCACATTTTGCCATCCTACAACTGCAAACTTAAATGTGTTTGGCTAGGATTTTATTGGATAGACCAACATAGAATAGTGTAAAATTGCAAAAGTGGAAAGAAAATGATACATGTTTTTTTTTTTTTTTTTATTATTCAAAATCTGAAGAGGTGTGCAGTTGTATTTCTTCCAATGAGTCAATATTTCATTGAACCACCTTTTGTTACAGGTACAACTGCAAGTTACAAAAGTAAGTCTCTAAGGGTGCACTCACACCGCTGGTCCAATCTAGGGATCGGTTAAAGTAAGAAAATTCTCACCTTCAGTTGACCCAGTTTGCTAACACACCGAAATTCTTTAGACCAGACCAAACAAAGCTTTGCAGTTTCAATTGTTTCAGGGGCAGCATTGCGGTGATCAAGAAGAAGATAAGAAGAAGTCTGCCTTTTCATGGTTTCTGCTGCTACTTTGGTTTTCAAATGTAGTTGTGCACCTGCACCTCTTCACAGACTCCACATAGCCCCACAAGACATTTTGAAAATGCTTTCGTCTTCGGATTTGTGCTCTTACTTTGTTTTTGCTTTGCTTTTTCCTCTTCTATTCTAATGCACTGCTTATGGGTACATGGCTGCTTATGTTATAATTTGTATTCCTGCTTTGGTACGCTGGCATGCATTCAAATTGCAAGTGAACCTCTACAGGGTCTAAATGAACTGTGCCGAGACCAGCAGTTATAACTGTACCAGGGTAAGGTTCTCTGGTCTGTTTCATGGTTCACACCGGCGTAATCCACCCCAGAAACCAGACTCTGGCATGCTACAAAGCGTTCCAAAGGTTTGGTGTGAAAGCACTGAAACAGCTTTGCACATTTAGAGACTGAAACCTTCTATGGAAAATAGCTCAAACTAGTAAAACTAGATAGAAAGAATTTGTGAACATTCATTTTCAAGTTTTTTTTCAACATTCAATTTTAGCACCAGATTTTCATTTGAGTTTAGGTCCGGAGTTGGACTAACCCATTGTGAATACATGAATATGCTTTGATCTAAACTATTACATTTCAGCTCTTACTGTATGTTTAGTGTTATGTTTTTTGTTTTTTTTACCGTGTCCTGTCTGGCAGAGTAGCGCTCAGAATTGTTGTCTGAGTGCCAAGAAATTGCCCAACAGATTTACTTCCACAAGTGGAGCATTACAGCTAATGCTTTAAAGCTCTGCTTGATATTTATAAAAGAAACTTTATTATAAACTTCTTTGGGAATATTTCAATTGTTACGGACACGGAGACTGAAATGAAAAGGAAAAAAGAAGCTCAAAAAAGAGAGAGATGGGGCAAAAGGGAAAAGGGAAGAAAAGGAGGAAAGAGTGGAGGAGAGAAAGAAGGATGAAGAGAATACAAGATTACACCCTGCTTGCTTATACACCTGCAGCTGTTTTTTTTTTTTTACAAAATAGTACACGGTAATTATGAATGTAAAATGTACTTAATGAGAGGTGCAGCCTAATATAGAACATCTGTGTATCTGTCAACACCAGAAGCTTAACACCTGTGAGTATGAGTGTGGACGCGCTTTTGTATAAAAGGTTTCTCCACAAAAATATGCAATAGCGAGTGTGAGGACCCACAGACCTGCCCCATGGTCCCTGGACGGAGACTGAGGAGATCTGAGCCACAGACATCCAAAGGCCCCCCAAAGCACAGGAACCCTGGGAGAACCACCACCGGGACTACCGCAACCCCCCCAGAGAAGAGCAGTGGAGAGTCCCAGGGGAACAACCCAGCAGCGACAGTGCAGAAGCCCCAGGGAGCCACAGCGACGAGCCAACAGGCCCTGCCGGCAGCCGTCCACGCCCGAGCAGATCCAGCCATGGACCCAGAGGCCCAAGACCCGGGACACACCACCCCCCAGGGAGAGGCCTGACAGAGCCCAGGGGAAGTTAGCCAGCACACACCAAAGCACCCGGCCCCGGACACCGAGAACCACAAGTACACCAGCGGGCAAAGACTCCAACCACCGGCAGGTAGTGTGGCGGGGAGGAAATAGGCCCCACATAATATGATCCAGGAGAGGGAGCAGTCCAGGACCCAACCTGTCGCAAAAAAAAAAGAAAAAACAGGCACACACAGTCACAATCACCCACTCTCACCCTCATGCATACAGAAAAAATCACTCGCACCCAACGTAAAGACAAACAACAATGGACTCACTCACACTCCCCATGCATACTCTATACTCCCAGGTCCAGGCGCTGGTAACCCCTAGGGGCAACCAGCCCCCGGACCCAGGAGGTGGTCCCCTTCCCTCCTGGGGCAGAGACAGGCAGACAGCGCCGGCACCGCCCAGACCTGGGTGACCCCGGCCCGGCTCCTGCCCCGAACCCAGTCCCCGACAACCCCCATCCACCTCCGGAGAGGGGGCTATGTACAAAAGAGGGGTCCACATGCCTCAAAGCAGCCCGCCAACCGGAGCCGCCATAGGACGGAGCAGTCCCGACCCCCCAATGAGCTCCAATCCCAACCCCATGAGTCTCCCACCCCCAGTGAACCCCAACAAGAACCTCCCCACAAGGTCACCCCCAACAAGGACACCGATATCGAACACATCCCCCCGAACCCAAATGCCACAAATCCCCTCCCCCACAGGGGCACACCCCCACAGGTGAACTCCATGGCCGAGAAGCCGATGAAGCCATACCCACACAGCGCAAGCTACACTCACAATGTTGTTATGTTTAAAGGTGAATCTCTTGTTTCATTCCCACGTCTTCTACGGACTTTAACAGGTTTTCAACAGGTTTTTAACAGGTTAATCAGCTCTATCCATCCTCATTAATTCTGACCTTTATGATGCTACCAGATCCACGCTTTACTGTGGAGGTGATGTGTACAGGGTTTTGTGCAGTGTTAGCTTTCCTCCCAAGACAGTGTTTTCCGTGTTGGCCGCAAAATGTAATTTTGGTCTCATCTGATCAGAGCACCTTCTTCCCCATTTTTGCTAGATCCCCTACATGCATTGTGGGAAACTGGAAATTAGCATTCAACAATGACTTTGTGCTTCTCTTCTTTAAATTCCAGATTTGTGTAGTGTATGACTACTAGTTTTCCTGTCAACAAATAGTCCTACTTGAGGAGTAGATCTCTCCAGCTCTACAGTTCAGAGTTACTGTGGGCATCTTGGCTGCTTCCCTAATTAATGCTTCCTTCGCCCACCCTGGCAGTTTTGGTGGACGGTAGGTCTGCATTTATGCACGGCTTTGTATTAATCTACCACATAAAGTAATAGTGAAATACATTTTCCACTTGTAATATGACAAAATCTGATAGAGTATAATGGGTATGCATATTGTTCTGAGGCACTGTAATGCATGTTTGAATGTTCAAATTTTGACAATAAAAAATAAAGCTTATAAACCCATTTTTAAGTTTGCCTCTTCCATCTTTGAGGCCACAAAAACTTAGTGGGTTCAAAAATCGCCCCACACAGTTACAGCTTTCTGCAGATAATATGCGATTAAAAGCTTTTGGAACATATAATTTGTGGCATTTTAGCAAGACCCCACAAATCTCATCTGCTTAAAGGATCAGAAAAGTGCCTACAGGACATCTTTAGGCCTCCATGTTCCCCCGCATTGATACATAAATCAAATAATGATTAAAAAAATAAAAATCTAACCCACAGCTCCTCCCTTCAACCTTACTATTTCCACTCAAAATTGCTGTCATAATGACCTGGAGCGAACACTTCATCAAGAACTGCTATCTAATGAGAGTAAGTCAAAAGGCTATTTCTGTAATGACCCAGATTTTTAGGTGAGTCTTGTTCTGTGTCGTTGTAATGAGCTGCAGCAAATCAAAGAGAACACATTATTTCAAATGTGCCATCTCTCCTTTTTTCACAATTTTATATTTTATTTTCTCTTCAGATTTCAAAAAGTGATTGACTTTTTAAATAATTAATCCAAAGAGTGTGCATCCTGTTCATAAAACTGAATTGGTACATCTAAAAAAAAACACAAATCCCTCACCTAATTTCCTTTCTTCATGGTGTTGTCAGATAAATATCAAGACAATTTCCTGGAGCCTGTTCTTACAAAGAGCGATGGCATGATGATGGTGTCTTTGGAAGAAAGCTATAATAGTGGGAGATGGCTCCTTTTGGGAAGATTATGGGCACAGATGGGCTCTGAGCTTGATAAAGTAATTTCTCTCCTCTCAAAGTCTATCAGGAGGCCTTGCCAAGATGGCAAGAAATATAAATAACAACAGTCAGGAGCAGGTCTACATTTAAGCGCCAAAATAAATTGTAGGTAGCCCTATTAGGGAGGTTTTCAGGAGGGTTTACAGTGTTGTAAAGGAAAGTCTAAAGACTTTCAAAATGTGCTGCTTTAACTAAAAAGAAATAAAACAAATTGATTTACCAGTATCCTGTAACTTATACCCTTCATTTACCCCCTCCAAAAGTTGTAAACACACAGAGAGCAAGACAAAAACGCATGCAGGCAGAGAATAAAAAGCTGTATCTGATGCTCTATAAGTTGGTATAACTACAGGTCCTTCTCAAAATATTAGCATATTGTGATAAAGTTAATTATTTTCCATAATGTCATGATGGAAATTTAACATTCATATATTTTAGATTCATTGCACACTAACTGAAATATTTCAGGTCTTTTATTGTCTTAATACGGATGATTGTGGCATACAGCTCATGAAAACACAAAATTCCTATCTCACAAAATTAGCATATCATTAAAAGGGTCTCTAAATGAGCTATGAACCTAATCATCTGAATCAACGAGTTAACTCTAAACACCTGCAAAAGATTCCTGAGGCCTTTAAAACTCCCAGCCTGGTTCATCACTCAAAACCCCAATCATGGGTAAGACTGCCGACCTGACTGCTGTCCAGAAGGCCACTATTGACACCCTCATGCAAGAGGGTAAGACACAGAAAGAAATTTCTGAACGAATAGGCTGTTCCCAGAGTGCTGTATCAAGGCACCTCAGTGGGAAGTCTGTGGGAAGGAAAAAGTGTGGCAGAAAACGCTGCACAACGAGAAGAGGTGACCGGACCCTGAGGAAGATTGTGGAGAAGGGCCGATTCCAGACCTTGGGGGACCTGCGGAAGCAGTGGACTGAGTCTGGAGTAGAAACATCCAGAGCCACCGTGCACAGGCGTGTGCAGGAAATGGGCAACAGGTGCTGCATTCCCCAGGTCAAGCCACTTTTGAACCAGAAACAGCGGCAGAAGCACCTGACCTGGGCTACAGAGAAGCAGCACTGGACTGTTGCTCAGTGGTCCAAAGTACTTTTTGCGGATGAAAGCAAATTCTGCATGTCATTCAGAAATCAAGGTGCCAGAGTCTGGAGGAAGACTGGGGAGAAGGAAATGCCAAAATGCCAGAAGTCCAGTGTCAAGTACCCACAGTCAGTGATGGTCTGGAGTGCCGTGTCAGCTGCTGGTGTTGGTCCACTGTGTTTTATCAAGGGCAGGGTCAATGCAGCTAGCTATCAGGAGATTTTGGAGCACTTCATGCTTCCATCTGCTGAAAAGCTTTATGGAGATGAAGATTTCATTTTTCAGCACGACCTGGCACCTGCTCACAGTGCCAAAACCACTGGTAAATGGTTTACTGACCATGGTATCACTGTGCTCAATTGGCCTGCCAACTCTCCTGACCTGAACTCCATAGAGAATCTGTGGGATATTGTGAAGAGAACGTTGAGAGACTCAAGACCCAACACTCTGGATGAGCTAAAGGCCGCTATCGAAGCATCCTGGGCCTCCATAAGACCTCAGCAGTGCCACAGGCTGATTGCCTCCATGCCACGCCGCATTGAAGCAGTCATTTCTGCCAAAGGATTCCCGACCAAGTATTGAGTGCATAACTGTACATGATTATTTGAAGGTTGATGTTTTTTGTATTAAAAACACTTCTCTTTTATTGGTCGGATAAAATATGCTAATTTTGTGAGATAGGAATTTTGGGTTTTCATGAGCTGTATGCCAAAATCATCCGTATTAAGACAATAAAATACCTGAAATATTTTAGTTAGTGTGCAATGAATCTAAAATATATGAATGTTAAATTTTCATCATGACATTATGGAAAATAATTAACTTCATCACAATATGCTAATATTTTGAGAAGGACCTGTATAGCTGTGGGGTGTGAGTGGGGAAGGGGTGCTTTGCTCTGGAGCACTTCAGCTGTTCAGCATTCATGATTCCCTGCCATTGCTCATAGGCTCACATTTTCTCCTGCCGGGCAGGGAAACCAACCACTTCTGGTCACAAGATACCATTCCAGCCTCCAAGCTGAAGCCACAACAGTAACCTTATGAAAGGAACAGGACACAATGGCTGCATAGACATTGAATCACATTCGTACTGTACCTACAGGCAATTCAGAGTGTTCTGTAAACTTGGTTTGCAGTGTGGGTGTAAAGACAGAGACACAGTCATATCTTCAGACATCAAGGACACGTCCTCCAAATGTAGTTCGAAATTTGGGAAATATAATGATTTGAGGGTGGGACTGAGTTGGGATTTATGTTTTTCCGTTAAACAAACAATAGATCTGAGTTTTATAAACTAAAATATTAATGATAAACTTTAAGTAAGGCCTTATATTAATTTCGGTCATCTAACTTCAGGTTTAAAACAGCTTTACCAGAAACTATTGTCACTGCTATTCATCCACCCATCCATTTTCTATACCCGCTTCATGGTAATCAATTATAATGACCAATGGGTGGCAATAGCCACCAACACCTTAATATTGCCTAGAAGAGGTGTGGACACAAGTCATGTGACTTAGAATTTAATCAGATTAGATTAACAAATTTAATGACTTTAGACCAGACTTGATGATTTCATAAAAGACTTAGGGCTTGGACTTTCACACCAGTGACTATTGATTTCACTTGGACTTCAACCATTTGATTTGAAAAGACTTGATATCGTACATAGAGTGCATTACAAAGGAAAGGTGTCCGGCACGCAACCGTGGAACGAAGACGATCCAAAGAAAAAAGAAAGCTGTCAACACCATCGCCCAAACAACTCATAGTCAACTATGCAGAATAACTCTGTATCATAATGTTCAGGCACTTTCAGTAAGATTCTGAATCCAGACAGAAGCAAGTGTGTCAGACCGATTCTCAATTACAAGCCTGGAGATAGTGACACAGGTGTGGCCAGCAGCTGTATTAACATTCAGTATGGGATGCCAGAGCTGCTATAAGTCAAGCAGGTGGGTCACCCACAGAACATGTGTGTTTTTGTCTTTATTATTTCGGTTTCATTAATATGTCACAAATGCAATTTTGCAGTACTTCAGTGTTATTGTTAGGTTTAATGATACTATTATGCAAAAAATGGGTCTATTTATTTTTTCATATCTGTATTTTATCAAGTGTCACCTTTACTTTTCTTGAATCAGTTAAAATTAGATTTATTCATTTCCAGACAGTTTTTAGTAAATTCTCAGAATCCTAAAATACAACAGAACAGAGAAAAATGACAATTTAATTTCTAACAAGGTAATCAAAGTGACATAAATTTTGTTAGGAAAACATGTGGACTGAAAAAAGTTGACATGGAACAACATCTAACTTTATTCATTTCATTGAATCAAAGCTTATAAAGGAACTAGCAATTAAATTTTTTTGTGCTCGCTACTTTAATCATGGAGGCTGGAAAATCAGGTTCCAATGTGTACCTGGCAAGTCTCTGTGCTTTGAGCCTCAAGCAGAAACAAAATTAATGCTTAAATGCTAGCATATCACAACACCATAATCATGCCTTCCAAAATTAACTTGATTACAAATTCATTTTTAGTTGTATAAATAAAAAGCATAAAAAGCAACATGAGACTCAGAGGATTTTGTGAGTAAGTTCTTGCCTTTAAAAAAGTTTAAAAATCTCAAAAATATTATTCTTTGTTTAAATTACATAATTGATCAAAGCACTTGTTTAAGACTCAATATAAAAAGTTTAAGACATGACGTGGGCCTTGCATGCCTTGACTTCGGACTCGATGTGGGACTTTCATGCCTTTACATGGGACTTGACTCAAGACTTGGGTGGAAAGACCTAAGACTTACTTGTGTCTTGCGAAACAATGACTTGGTCCCACCATCTGCTGCTTAGGATTTTAATTTAGAAATGCCCTGAAGTAAACAGTTTGCATTTAAGTTTTGCAGCACGCCCACTGTTTTGTTGTCTTGACAGAGGTTAGCTGCCAGTGTAACTAATATATCTAGCTGGATACCAAGACATTGTGTTGGAGTCGGTCAAAATCAAAAACACAGCACTAATTACTTGCAGGTGTACATGCTGCATATTTACTTATAGTTGTAAAAACTCCATCATCGAATCTAAGGTATGAGCATTAGTAAGGTTAGCTCTAAGCCATGACATCTTCAAGCATACAGCGCTCCATGCATTCTCACTTTGTCAGTTTGCTCAGTTGGCTGCTTTCTCAGTAAATGATTCTCAATAGCAAGCAATCTATCATCATCTATACCACAACATTATCCTTACCTCCACTGAAAACCAGGAGAAAACATATTGCGTCATAGCACATGGTGACAAAAATAAATGTACTGTCTCCAGAGTAAAAAAGGCTGCAGCAAACATGCCACAGCACTTTTTCAACAATTAGGCAGTTAAGAATGTGTGTTTTTAAAATTCCGGGAAAATTCTTGTAAAATCTTCTCTGGTTAAAAACAAAAAAGGTATGCTAGTCTTTCACTGTTGCTTATCTTGCCATGTGTGCTGGGAAATAAATAAAAAAAACACTTGGGTATAAACCTTAGGAACTAAAACCTCAGGAGGTTTCAGTTTAGCTTTCAATTTCAAAGAGTCTTCATCAGTGAAGACAGTGTAGTGTAACCTGGGGTTTTAGTAATGTTATTATCAGGTCCTTACTGCAATACTTGTGTGCCAGCTGCATCGATTCTGAAGCAGCTGCGATTATTTGCAGTAAACTGTACATTTTGAGTGAGAGCTGCACTGCTAATGCAAGATAATTTTTTTTATCATGTCCAAAAAATCCAAGACAGCCTGGCTTATCTGGTGATGAAAGTCTGTATGCTAGTGAATGTGTAGTAGGATGCCAGAGTGTTATTTTCCCATAGCTTCGTGTCTTGCTGCACCGTCTTACCAATGGCAGAGTGTGACGGGGGTATAACAGTAAAACAATTAAGTTTTCCTCATTGACTGCTGACTGTCTGACATAGTGCTATAAATTCCAAAAGCTAAATAGGCAGTCGAGGTTTAGAAAAACTCCCGTCTATATCTAATACACCTTGATTATCATTTGAAAAAACATCAGCCTAAAGTTTAAAAATGACAATGCTTAAAACTGATTTTTAAAGACACAAAAGTGAAACCTTCATTGTATTATTTACAAGTTACCTTGGGAAAAAAGTTAACAGATTTAGTTAAAAAAAGTTTTAAAAAAATACCAAGGTAAGTGACTTTTTAAAGTAAGAAAAAATACACAGCAACAGAAAAATAAAAATAAAAGTTAAACACCAAATGAGGACAGCTGTTGTGATGGGTTGGCCAACTAGTTGCAGTGGAAGAGAAAGTTCTGTAAATGCTAATAAATGTGATTGAGGGAGAGTGATAAAAGATCTCTATTAATCTGTGGCATTACTGCAGTCATTTCCACTCTCTTCATCACCAGCAGCATGTGCTCTGTGAGATCTAAAATATTTAAATCTGTAATCTGTCAGCATTATGCGATGAACACACGCCTCCAAGTCTGGTGTCCTATCCGTCATTTTGCCTTCCACTTCGCATGGCCCCACATCCATCATGAGGACCTGACACGGCCTTTTGTCGTTCTGGCTGGAAGAGACTTAGCGGCCAGTGTCTGTAATTTCTCAACAGCGGAGCAGACATGCAGCCGGACCCAAGAGAAAAATTAAGGCAAATGCGTGAGATTGAGAAAAGGAGGAAAGAGAAAAGGAAGAGAGCCGCGACAGTGTGAAGAAGCCTTTAATTGTTTCCCCAGTGAAAGGAAACCAGTAACTCTGGAGGAGTGCTTCCTTGTTCTTTTACTATGGATAAACCAGGACTAATTATTGATTTGGTGGCACAGATTCATAGTTTTGCAATACAGAGCTCATAAATGGGCCCTAAGTATTGTGCCAGCTTGGTGCACAGCTACAATAGAGACTCACAAATAGACACTCTTCCACCTATCTTACACACAGTGCTGTATTTTCCTGAAACTCTGACTTTAAAATCAAGACTGAATAAATGGAATGGGATTAAAGCTTGAACGACCGTGACCCATATATAAATATTAGGCTGATGGAAAACACTCCAACGTAGCCCATTTACCCAGCTCCATGTCACATCTTCATATGACAGGCTTTTACTAAGCTTCTTAAGAGTCTGCCCCAGGGGATCTATGGTAGGCTGAAGGTACTGACTCAGGCCTTATCTGCACTAATTTACCCCATGAATTAGACGGCCCCTCGTCTCCGTGTCCTGCCAGGCCCACACAATAATCACTCCGTGTTAAGAAAATGAGGAGAGAGAGAAGCTTTGCGATCGCTTAGATGGATAAGAATCCTGGGGGGGTAAGACACGAGGAAGGCAAACTCTGCCCCATCAGCGTCACCTGGGCAGTAACACTCATTCCTGGAATTAAAAAAAGTTGACTCCCTGTCACCCTACTTCTATATTTTCAGGGTGGATTAAGTGAAACAAAAAAAAGGCAATTTGAATCATCCGGATTAACAAGCAATTTTCGAAAACAAACACGAAGGGCCTTACCTCGTTCAGGTTCATTAAAAAGAGAGAGACTATTTAAGCTGTTGAATAACACTTTTGTCTCTAATATTTTCTGTCAAGTAGTCAAGGGTTATATGAGCTAGCAAGTCTCATATGTGGATGTTTTAAAGCCTTGTTCATGTAAGGAAAGTCGGTGGGATCTTGTCAGAGTTCACAAGCTTGTGTTAATGTTTTTAGGTCAGCTGCACCACAGTGTTTGATTTAGGGAAATCTGAGCAATTTCTCACCATTGATTTGGCACAATTTTCTTCATCTTGTGGTCCCTGAGTAATACCTGTGGATATGTGGTTAACTACAATCCTCGCAAAAGAAGACTATTTTTGTATTTCTTCCTCTGCAGTTTTAAAGCTAACAGCAGAGGCCGGCATGTAAATGATTTTTTTAAGCTTGTTTGGGAAGATTGGAAATATAAAAGCAGGTCTAACAAACCTGAATACATTAAACTAAACCCTCCAGAGTAGTATAGTAAAACATCCATAAAGGAAACTTCTCTATTTTTACAGTTGTCAAAAGTGTTGCACAGTGGTAGCAAAAACAATGCATCAGAACACAAAATCTTATTTCACTGCTCTTGTAAAACATAGGGTTTGGATTCAGAATAAAACAAGGGATGGAATATGGTAGGACTGTGTAATTGATCAATCTGTATTACAATTTCTATTCTAGCTCCAACTGGTCACATATGTGGATGTGAACTAACGTATATGGTTATTCTCTAACAAACAGAGTTTTATCAACCCTTACAACAACATTGACAATCAAACAACAGTGTTTAATAGAGACTGTATTGATCGCTGCAGCTTGTGGTCTGCCTATGTGATACGGCCCACTCAGCCAAGACTTGGATTTCCCTCAGAGCCACACACACGGCTGTCTGAAGGAAAAATACTTCTTTAAAATGCTGATCAAAGAAGTGCGCTAAATTTATAAAGAAAGAGAAATTGTAATACACTCTGTCCCCTGGAAAGTTTTTGATTGAATGCAAGAAAAATTTACTGAAGGTTTGTAGATGTATAATCTAAGTGAGATATTATTCTAGAAAATAATTGATTTGCCCTGTGTTGGGGTAGAGGGTGTCCTGCAGAAACTTCTGTGTGGACACAATACCAGTCGCTGTTTAAAACAACAGACAGCAGTGAATGTTAGAGCAACATCTTTAAATCAGTATGGAATACAATCACATGTATAAGAAACACTTATTTGAACAACTTTATTTAATAAAACAATATTATTTTTAAATGACTATCAGGTAGATTTTAAGAACACCTTTGCCAAAAACATCACATTAATTATAACACAATGTACTGTGTTTTTCTAAACATTTATTGTTGTTTATTAAAAATGTGGTATTTTGCGATTGAATTGTTATGCATAAACGTGATTAGAAACATTTAGGTGAAAAGCATTAGCTACATTATAAGACATGGTTGTCAGAAAATTATTTTTTTCCTGGTCTATTTTGTTTCTTGTATTTTTTTTCAGTTTGATGCCATCTCTTTGAATAAATGTATTGTTGTCAAGCATGCATGTCCAGACGGTCAACAAAATCCGATGCCGTAAAAATACTTAAAGAATTTAAGAGATGAATACAGTTATTTAACACGGGCCTAATTGCAGAATAGACCATAAATGGCCTTATATGGCCATCTGGCCTTTTGATAAGTAGCTTCTAATGGGTTAGGTTTAGGCTAACCCTTTCTCAAGCTGTTTATAAACCCAGTCTCATTCCTTTTACATCACATTGGACTTTGTCAGAAACGTTTGCCCAAAGGGGCAAACAGAACCTTGTGCTTTTTCCAAATGGAACAGAGAGTTATGGTAAAATCATTTTCAGCCAAACCAAAATGATTATGGTGCTTAAACCAAACTAAACAATAAGTGCGAGTAAAACGAAAAGGTGCATCAAAAGGACTTGCCAACCCATGTGGGCTTTGCTGTTTTTTTCACATAATTCGGTACCTCACAATTGCATTACTGATGTTGAAAGACACTTTGCACAAATCCAAAACAGACCAGCAGCATTTAATGCCGGGGTCTTGGTCGTATTACCTTAAGTCATAACCATACAGTCACAGTAACACCAAAGTGCAGTCATTTCTTCAAGTAAAGCTGGAGGAACATAAACAAACATGCACATACTGCCTTAGTGAATGGATTCTTGCACCAGAGGAGATGCTATTTTCTTTGTTCTGTGGATGACATGAATGAACAAGCTCAGCTTTATCACAAACTAACCATATGTAAGCCTAAAGTACAGCTTTGCCTCAGAGAGACTGTACGTTTGAGAACTGCCTCCTTCCCAACACTGTTGATGTTTCTCTCTGTATGGTTCATTTATAGTAAAATTTTTAAAGCAGAGCTATCAAAGTTAGCCCCTTACTGCGGCTCTCTGTCTGGCTAAATCTCTGATTTGAACCCAGCGTGCTCTTGCTGTGTGTTATTGCATGTAAATAGCCTAATTAATAAATAATTAATAAGTGGATAACTTCTGGCAGACACTGAGCGGAGACATACTGTGTGACATCTGCTTTGTAGTTAGAAAGGCGATGTCCAAAAGAATCTTGTTTACTAAGCAGACATTGGTCTTTGGCAGAGAAACCTGTTTGTCAGGGGAGATGTTTTTTGGGCCACGAACAATGTAATATCGCTGTTAAATATGTTATGTGCAGCAGGCTTGAGGCATTTCTTTGTGCCTTAGGCCAAAATCACTTTGTTAGTCACACAAAAATCCCGCCATCTTTTCAACAGTTTAAACAATTATGTCTGATACATTATTAATAATGACACCAGAGAAGAGCCCCTCTGTGTTTTTCAGGAAATGTTGTCACAATAGGTGTGATTTGAAGATGACAGAAGCGCATCCTCGCAAGCAAATATGAAGAGACAAGTTGATCCTCCTGCATTAGTCACAGCACAGCCTTGTCTGTGAAGGACAAGTGAGGTGTTCAGCTTGAGTGTGCATTCAATTTTATTTGATTTTCACTTACAACTTTGCCTTTTAATTCTAATAAAAACAATTTTTTTAAATGCATCATACTGATGCACACGTTTAATGACAAGGAAAAATGTGTGAAACGGCTTAATCCCACTGAAAAATGTAGAAAAAAAGCCAAGTTTTATTTGACTACATTTATTGGGAGGGCAAAAATTCAACATTAAGAAATTATTGTTTTTAACAAAATCATAGGTTCACCTAAGAGTCCCTAAAAATAATAAAACTGAAGCATTTTAAATTTATCATTTTACTGTTTTTTAAATTCTAGGGATGTCCAATTAGTAGTCCATGACTTTCTGTTTCATTGAGGTAAAAATATAAAACCACACTGAAGCCTATATTTTTAGCCACAGTCTGCTAGGGTGGACAGTGACCCATATTTATCTTGCCACCACACACAGTGAGTAGGATGGAGGGGGAAAAAAAACAACCTCCACAGCTCACTGGGGTGCAGTGGCACTTTTTTTCAGAACACAATTCTGAATAAATCGTCACCAAAGATCCCAACATTCAGATGCATTCTGTGTGTATATATCGAAAGTCATACTGGTGTGTATGTGAGAATTTGTAACCAATCCACTCCTAACCAATCCACTCTCATCTTTTGGTTTACGTAAATCTTCTGGCACTAATCTGTAAACATTTCCCTTAATCATTTAGATAAATTCCCCAAGTTACTGCCATAGCTGGACTATTTTTAAACAGGCCTATGTGCTCATTTGAAATAACAAAGCAATTCTTCCTCAGTTCAAGAACATTTTCTTATCTTCTTCTATCAAAAAATATGAATGTGTGGAATTTGATAAAGTCTATCAGGACTTTAACTGGATCTGTGAGAATTGTAGGTCTGTAGTATAAAACAAAAGTTGAACATCTGGAAAAGCATCTTATGTCCACTGTTAAAGACTGTGCATGCTGTGGGTCTGTTTTGCTTCCTAAGCCCATATGAAACTTTGTAAAACACAAAGTAATTACAAACTCTCTCAAATGGCAGGATATTTTAAATCCAAATCTGTTGGCTTCATTCAGGAAAATCATCATTGGGTCTTTTAGCATTTTAATAAATCAAAACATATGACCAAATGAACATACAAAGGGTTCATCAGACACAAAATCAGCCTTCTTTCCTGGCCATCTCAATCCCCAGACCGCAATCATATAGAAAATTTGTGAGGTGAGTTAAAGATAAAATAGCATAAAAGGGTCCATGACTCTGGAAGACCAAGACAGATTGTGCAAAAAGAAATGGTCAGTAATCTCACTCTCTCTCTGTACGCTCCAGCCTTAAGAAATGTAATAGGAGAAGACGCTACTGGCAAAAGGGAGTTGAACAAAATATTCACAGAAGGGTTATTAACAATTGTACGAGAGGTGATTTCTTAACATTTCTTAAAATAGGGTGTATCTCTACTAGTTCTGTATAAGATTATGCTACTTCAATGAAAGATTAATTTATTATCAAGGATTTTACACCTCTTTAACAGAAGTGCCAACAAATTTTTTCTATGTGAAAGCCCAATCCATTTTCTGCCTGGTTGTGGCATCTTCAGTTTAGTAAGAAACTAATACGAAGGAAAAGAAAGGCTTTGGTCAACAAGAAAACCAGTGAAAGCTGAAACGAGGATGACAAAAAAGGAGGCTTGGAAAAAAGAGCAGTTCCCAGAGTCAGGGGAATAATCCAGTTAAATGCTTGAGATCCCCGTATTGACCCAAACAATCTTGATTTTCATTATAACCGGAAATCCCAGTAACCATGTCATCACAATTCACCTTAGATAACGCTGAGGTAATTCAAAGTCTCTGCAACAATAATGTGCATCAAGATTTTGTTGCTTTGTGTTTTCTGTTGTCAGAGCTCAACTTCAGTTATTGTGCAGCGGTATTAAAAGATATCCTCTGAATCACCTTAATTTTAGTTGGTAAATAGGTGATAGGCAGAATTATTCTTAATTAATCTGATCTTGTAACGATTTAAAAGAAGCCAGTTTGATGTTTAAAAATTGTTTGCATGAGCAAAAAGGCAAGATGATTTTCTATGGTTATTCATGGCTAGTTTTGTTGTTTATCATAAGATATGACATGCAAAGAAACAAATTATATTCAGTTGCGACTGCACAAATCGTAGACCAAAAGCGTAATGTTAACTGTAATTTTAAAACTGATTTACCTTCATAAGGGTGATGGGTGGCACTGCATTAGTTTCTATACC
Organism: Girardinichthys multiradiatus; assembly: GCF_021462225.1. Lineage (NCBI taxonomy): Eukaryota > Metazoa > Chordata > Actinopteri > Cyprinodontiformes > Goodeidae > Girardinichthys > Girardinichthys multiradiatus. Next base: position 20,869,730 of record NC_061815.1, on the reverse strand, counting down.
ATCACAATCCATTTTGTTTGTGAACAACAACATGTTGGGGCAGCGAAGCACTGCATTAAGACCTTAACATGCCTCAGCTTAGACCTTGTCGACAAGCATGCACCCTCATTCATACTTGTTTTTGGTAAGGTAAACTCCAGATAACCTGGCACTTTTTCTGGCATATCATTTAAAGCACTGGAGACCTTAGACACAATATGATGGATGAAGGAACTTTTTAAAACTTCAGTTTACCTTGATCCCCGTAACCAGGACAATGCTTACTCACTGCTGTCTTCCTCTTGTGAAACTAATTGTGAAAACAGTTCTATGACAACCTATGCAGCTATTGGAATAGGTTGTGATTAGACACATTTACAGAAGGTCAGAGACAACCATTTGGGAAATTATTCAGCTCATGCTCTTGCCTCTTCTAGGCAACACGTCCAATACAATAAAGATTATTAGAAAACACAAATGATCTGTGCAGTCTCTCTCATATGTGCATCAGCGCTCCTCTGCATATACACAGGATGACGTAAGCTTGCACACCTCTGCCTTTTTCTGGATTTGAGAGCAACAACATATGCATGCTGAAAGAGACAGTGAAGGCAGAGAACAAGAGGCCTCTCGGGCTAAAAACCAGTGAGTGGCTCATCCATGTTAAGTCAGGCCAAGGGGTACCCAAGGTGTATTCACATTAGGTCAGGAGGAAGCCTCACTGACCTTTGCAGCAGACAAAGAGTCTTATGAAGCTTTTATTGGGCAGCCCTGAGACTCACATGGGTAAACAAAAGACTCTATGTCTCAATTTAAAATGAATGTCTGTCTCTCGGAGTGTGTTAGCACCTGTCGGTGATCACACAGTGACCACAACTTGATTGCCCCAGCCTTTCCAGTGTGATCTGGCTACAGCAATTAAAAACATCAGCGAGCTGCGCTCCCTGTAATTATTCCCCCACAGCTCAGACTAAAAGATCTGGTTTTTTTGTTGTAAATGAAGAAGTCATGATTGTTCCACAGCTCAAGTACATCAGGGAACAAAAATTTAAAGAATCACAAAAAGAGTGAAAAGTGGATATTAAAACAGCAGGGGAACTTGAAACAGCAGGGCTGGAATACAAATACAGTGGGGCAAAAAAGAGAGAGAGAATTAACAAGCAGCTACAGCAGTAGCATGCATAATCCCTCACATGATATGGTGGAGCAGCATACAATATAAATGAACACAATTTGCTTGCAAACAAAAAAGGACTCCTCATGCAAAATCCAACAGTGGCTTTTAAATATATGCAAGAGAAACCAGGAATTCCATATGTGTGTATGTTATCATCACCAATTAAGAGCCTCTTTCATCAAGAGAGTGCCGCGCAAGGCGAATAAAAGGCTGGATTATTTCCTAAACGCTGAGGCTTCAGGGACACTTTGCTTATTCAACTTATCACCATGACAACTCTTGTATGACATTTTTCACTTCCTCTTCTTCCCTCTTTGGAAATCAAACTCTCAGTCAGTTAATTATTCCCTTTTTGCCACCAACTACAATCGGACCACTAATTTCTGAGCGTGTCATGTCTCCAGGAATATCAGACTTTCAGGCACACACACACACACACACATACGAGGCCTGCATTGATTAATAGACTCTTCTTCAGAGCAATTTCTGCGAAATTTAGAAGAATCTAAAGACTGAGAATTGAACAAGTCAAATAATCAGTTTAATTGGGCGAACAGAAGAGATACGTTGTGAAAGATAACTGAACTTCAGATCAAATATTGCATGCAACCATTACACAGCCCTCTGTTCAGTGACTCTAAATTAGATATAATTCAAACACTTGGGGTAAATTTTGAGCAACCTTCAAATAAGTAAGTAAATGTAAAAACTTGAATCTCTCTCTCTCTAAATATATATATATATATATATATATATATATATATATATATATATATATATATATATATATATATATATATATATTTGTGTGTGTGTGTGTGTGTGTGTGTTTGTGTGTGAGTGAATTAGGACATCCATGCGTAAAATTGTTTCAGACTGGATCTCCTCAATATTGTAGAGGACGTTTGCCACAAACTCCAACTGAATATCAAAAACCAAAGTCGTAATTTTAACCATTTGTTCTAAATTCCTTAAATCTAGTCTGGTTTATTTTCCTTCCAGCCAGAGCAGTGACAGGAGAGCCTGCGCGTCATCGCTCCATCACACGCACAAGATGTCTTTATGCCCAAGTAACAAGTGCCCTGAACATTTAGACAACAGAGCATTAAATTTACCGCATCGACGCTGACAGCGAGCTGTGGCTCGTCTGAACCAACATGCGCACATCTGGGCAAAAGATGAATTTCGGGCATCAGCATCCTAATCCCTGTTTCTAACATGAAAAGTCTAAAAAGCCAAGCGTTAACAGACTGTGTTCTGTGCTCTGGCTGCACGGCAGGTTCGACGTCGCGCTGCGATATACAACTCTTCTTGGAGGAAAAAACAGAAAGTCATATTTAAATGCGAGTGCCCATCTTACAGCATCCTCCTGACTCGTTCAGCTAAGCAGGCAGACAGCCTGAAGTATTTTTTGAAATGACTCACCTGCTTTGCCGAGGTGAAAATCTCCCCATGTCTTTCTTAGAATTAAAAATAAGCCAGGACTGTGTTTGACCGTCTCGGGATCTTCACTTGCTTGTTTTAGTCTGTGTACTCCAATTATCCTTGTATTCTGCACAAAGCTTGTGTTTTTAGGGAATAACCTTCCTGCGAAGCGATCGCGGCTCTCATTGTCCTCTTTTTGATCTCATATTAACGGATTCCCACGCCAATAAGGGAATGTTCATATTTTTTTTACTCCAGCGGGAAGCTCCCGTCCAAGTCCTGGTGCGTTTTGACGCTTTCGCCTTCACTCTTCTCAGGCTCTACGCGAGCATCGCGTGACCGCGCCGCGCTTTCCCGAGCGGACGTGTGCGGGAGCGCCAACTGGAGACGGAGAAAGAGAGTTACTAGGTAACCAAGGGCACTCGCACCATACATGAAAAGGAGCGGACGATTTGTGCCGCCCAGCTATCCACTGTCCATCTGCTCTGCCTCCTTTGACGACTCGTCAAATATAACCTTGTTTTATTAAGCCACAGGGTCACTGTTTAGTGTCTCCCGTAGATGTCTCAATCCTGAGCGGAAGCAAAGTTTAAGATAAAGATAAAAATTTCATGGGATATTTACAAAGATGACAGTTATGATCAGGAAGGAGACTTGTTTTTATTGGGCTAGAGAAAATTAATGAATGAACAGGGAGAGGGTCCTGCATGCTGAGCAGACGACTCAGAATCCTAATAAGCATAGCAGTAAATTTTGTACTTCATCTTACCTTCCAATAATAAATCACTTTTAAGAGATGGTGACAACAGTGCAAAGGTACAAAAGTTTTGATAGCCTTTCTCACATGAGTTACATTAGAACCACAAACAAAAGTGCATTTTTTATCAGGATTATTTGTGACAATAATGTGGAAGGAAAACAATACATGGTTTTAAAGTTATTGTACATATAAGAATCTGAAAAGTCTGGTGTCTGTTTGTATTCAGCCTGGTTTACTCTGATGTCCCTAAATATCAACCAGTACAACCAGCTGCCTTCAGAAGTCACCTAATTAGTAAATCTTCAGAGTTTGATGCAGCCAACATGTATAGGTGCCCTGTTCAGATGGTCTTTAAAAAACTGTGAAGAAAAACGTTTAATACAAGCACCAAATCAGAAAGTCAAAACCGAAAAGCAGTTTTAGCCTATAGGTGTAGTCATATTGTCTTACAGCACTTACGCTGTCCTCAACAGTGAGAGCTTCTACTCACATATAAGCAATAGAAAACCTGAGCACAACTGACAGATAACTTTTTTTTTATTTTTCTTAATTGCTTAGGCCGTGACTGAGACTGTTCTGCCCTGAACAAGCAGACATATTGCCCATCTGCATCAGATACGGTTGACCATATTTCTTCAGTTGGTAAATACCTATCTAAGCAAGCACAGCTGATTGCATTGAGTTGCATAGAGAAGAGACGTGCTTTTTTTATTTTTTATTTTGTGGTGCTAGTGGCTTAGATCAACTTAGATGATAAAGCATCTAAGTTGACCGAGAAGAAATAGGGTGGAGAGAGAGAGGAAGGCATGCAGAAAAAATTAATGGGCCGGGACTCGAACCTGTGGCACCGTTGTTGAAAAATGTAGCCTCCGTAAGTGGGTCGCGCTTTATCCCTGCGCCACTGCCTTGCCCCAACTTTCTATTATGGTAAATGGATTGAACTTACTAACTAAGCACTTCCAGCTGTTTCTGACCAAGCATGCTGTGCCAGTGGGAAAAAAAGCAACTAGCTTGTTTATGCAAATATTTTTAGCATAAAGCACATAGAGGTTCTTGACCTGTGAAGGGTGCGATAGAAAAATATTTTACTTCATTACTTATGTTTACAGTTATATGATCATCTTTACCTTGCTGTTTCAGAACACTAAAATAAACAAAAATCTGATGGAAAATCCCTTTTCAAACAAAGCATTTGTAGCTGCAGTCTGATGACACCCTACATCAATAGTTTACAAACTACTCTGCTTCTGACCAACAAGATAACAGTGTAAGAGACCCTGACTATTAGTTAAGAATACTAGCATTGCTAGTAAGGCTTTGTATACACATAATACACATGAGTAAAATGACAAGAAAAAGAGCACCATTAACCTCTATAATGTTCTTTTATATCGATTTGCAGGCAGGGATATTATTTATTGTAACACTTATAGCACTGATATGTTTTTACTACAGTCATTTTTGTTATCAAGTTTGATTTTTGAAGATCTTAAGGCCCCACATTTGTTGATTCATGACCCCAAGTTGGGTCCTGATCATAAACTTGGTAGCTAGCCTGTTAAGCCCGAAAAAGCGGAGGGATGCCCATTTTTTGCAGGTTCTAAAAGTCGATCAAACACTGCCAGATTTTTTTTTCTTCCTAAATCCCTCGCAACAGGAGGCTTTAATGTTTACAAAGCAATTCACAAAATTTGTTTTTCACAAATACTTTTGGTGTTACAGCAATTTAAACACACAAGATGATCCTTAGGGGTCTTTCAGGCATATCTGTGTCTACACGTAAATTGCTACAGGAAACACATATGCTTTTCACCAACCCGTCTTTTTTGGTACTAATGGAAACTAGAGAATCCCACCTTTGCAGGGACGTATCGTACGTCTACATATGACGTTTTCCGGTCACGTAATTTCCGGGTGTATCCGAGGTTATAAAAGTAGTAGTAACTTTTGCTTTTCGCACAGCTTGCTTTACGTACTGCTACGCACACAGCTTGCGTATTGTTTTGTGTTTTCTTCATGAATTTTGAACATTATAATGTCGCAGAAGAATAAAATGAACAATTTGGAAACCTTGGAAACAATTTTGCAGGGCAGTGACCTCGAAGTAGAAGATTCTTCGGACAGCAGCGTGGGTTTTGAAGTGGATAAAGTTGAGGATCTTCTTTTTCGGGACCCAGCTCAGCAGCTTTACATTACGTGTCAGCTATTTCAACAATGCTTTACCGTTTTTTACGTGTGTAACTACGGTTGTGTGGAGGTTCAGTATTTTTCTTTGTGATTGATTTAACCGGTTATATTAGCCCCATCTTTAGAACAAAAGCACTGCAAGGCATATTTTATTATTTTCTGTCTTAAGTAGGACAACATTTTTTATGTGTATTTTTATAGCCAGGAGTAGGCAGGATCATCTGGCACTGAACGGACCCAGCCTTCTTCTACTTTGGTTGAGGCTTTATCTTCTTCTTCAAAGTGAGAAGTCTGTTCTGCAAACTATTATGGTTACAAAATAAACATTATGTGTCATTACAGTGTTAACATTGTGTTCCCAAGCTTATTATAAGTCATTGTCAGATGCAACTTCATTTTTATCATCTCATTTAGATAAATGTCGTCTTCAACATGTACCCTTCTGACTCTGCAGTGATGATGGTGTAGAAGACGAAGAAGATGAGGAGAATGAGGCACCTGCCCTTCAGCTACAAAGTGCCTCAATGCCAATGAAACGCAATGCAGCTTCTGTCCCAAGAAAAAGGAGCAGCTCATCCAAGCCAACAAAGAGAGGTAAACAACTCTCGAGGCAGACGAGTCAGGCTACCTCTAGTCCTGGTGATGACAACAAGGCCAAGTGGAACTTTCAAAGTGAGCCTGACATTTAGGCACAACCTCCTATATACCCTGAGGCATGCTCCAGGACCAAGAATTGACACCACAAAATCATGGTTACCTCTGACTCTGTTGAAGCTGTTTTTAGTGCAAGCACCATCCGGACCTTAATCAGTAATACTAATTCATATGCGCAAAGGACAATTTCAGCTGGCAAGAATTTCCTGTGGTCACCAAGTTTATTTATATAGTTTTTATTGCTAATTGTTTTTCCACATTTGCTTATATAGTTTTTATTGATGGTTGGGTTTTTTTGCACATTTGTTTATATAAGTTTTATTGATAATTGTCTATGCATATTTGTTTGTTTTTCACTGCTAATTCTTTTTTCAATAAAATTCCTCCAGTTGGAGATAAAAGGATACAATTTAGTTTGATTTATTTCCATTATATTTTATATTATGCACAAATTGCACATGTTGATGATATGCAGAGAACATGTCATGATCAAATACTATGACATATGCAATGGAAGTCTTACAATGGAAATCAGCAATTTTCTTTGACCAGATTCCCAATTATGAGATTAAAAAACACATTCGGCACAGTTTTGGCACATTTGGCTAAATTGTGCCAAAATCCCAGCTCCGCCTGGCACACTGCCCACTAAAACCTTTGTGGAACAAATATGCTTCAACTGATTCAGTCCAAATTTGCTGCACTTATAGTCAAGATGTTGATAAATACAACCCGGGGGTTTTTCTAGGACTTCCAAAGGATTTCCATGGTGTTTTGCAATGTTCATTTAGAAAAAAGCTTTGGCAAGGCTCAAAAATTTGATTTTCTCTTTGTTTAATCACTAATAATTCAGACACAGTAACAGTTACAATATTGGTTCCACTTGAAAAATATTCTTTAATGTCTTATCTTTACACAGGTACCATAAGTTTGCTTATAGACCTTTACATTGGAAATAACTGCAGAACCTGATTTGTGTTTGGACTGTTTTGATCCTGTGGAGCTTCCTGAGTTATCAGAAATATTAGCTTCATCTAAACCTTCAACTTGTATGTTAGACCCAATCCCAACTAAGTTATTGAAGGAAGTGTTCCCTCTGATTACCAGCCCCATTATAGATATGATTAACCTATCCTTAGTAAATGGATATGTACCACAGGCTTTTAATGTAGCTGTAATTAAACCTTTACTTAAGAAACCTTCGCTTGATCGAGATGACTTGAAAAATTACAGACCTATATCCAATCTTCCATTCTTATCTAAAATTCTTGAGAAAATAGTTGCTAATCAAATGTGTGAGCATATACACAGCATTGACCTGTTTGAAGAGTTTCAGTCAAGTTTCAGAGCTCATCATAGCACTGAAACTTCTCTGCTGAAAGTCACTAATTATATTCTTATGGCCTCAGATAATGGACTTGTGTCTGTACTGGTTCTGTTAGATCTCAGTGCTGCATTTGATACCGTCCATCAGAATATTCTCTTAGAAAGGCTGGAATATGCTGTAGGGATCAGGGGAACAGCGCTAGGCTGGTTTAAATCTTATCTGTCTGACAGATTCAAGTTTGTTCATGTAAATGATAAATCATCTTTAAACTCCAGGGTTAATTGTGGAGTACCACAGGGTTCTTTACTTGGGCCAATTCTCTTTATTATATACAGGTCCTTCTCAAAATATTAGCATATTGTGATAAAGTTAATTATTTTCCATAATGTAATAATGAAAATTTAACATTCATATATTTTAGATTCATTGCACACTAACTGAAATATTTCAGGTCTTTTATTGTCATAATACAGATGATTTTGGCATACAGCTCATGAAAACCCAAAATTCCTATCTCACAAAATTAGCATATTTCATCCGACCAATAAAAGAAAAGTGTTTTTAATACAAAAAACGTCAACCTTCAAATAATCCTGTACAGTTATGCACTCAATACTTGGTAAGGAATCCTTTTGCAGAAATGACTGCTTCAACGCGGCGTGGCATGGAGGCAATCAGCCTGTGGCACTGCTGAGGTCTTATGGAGGCCCAGGATGCTTCGATAGCGGCCTTTAGCTCATCCAGAGTGTTGGGTCTTGAGTCTCTCAACGTTCTCTTCACAATATCCCACAGATTCTCTATGGGGTTCAGGTCAGGAGAGTTGGCAGGCCAATTGAGCACAGTGATACCATGGTCAGTAAACCATTTACCAGTGGTTTTGGCACTGTGAGCAGGTGCCAGGTTGTGCTGAAAAATGAAATCTTCATCTCCATAAAGCTTTTCAGCAGATGGAAGCATGAAGTGCTCCAAAATCTCCTGATAGCTAGCCGCATTGACCCTTGATAAAACACAGTGGACCAACACCAGCAGCTGACACGGCACTCCAGACCATCACTGACTGTGGGTACTTGACACTGGACTTCTGGCATTTTGGCATTTCCTTCTCCCCAGTCTTCCTCCAGACTCTGGCACCTTGATTTCTGAATGACATGCAGAATTTGCTTTCATCCGCAAAAAGTACTTTGGACCACTGAGCAACAGTCCAGTGCTGCTTCTCTGTATCCCAGGTCAGGCGCTTCTGCCGCTGTTTCTGGTTAAAAAGTGGCTTGACCTGGGGAATGCAGCACCTGTAGCCCATTTCCTGCACACGCCTGTGCACGGTGGCTCTGGATGTTTCTACTCCAGACTCAGTCCACTGCTTCCGCAGGTCCCCCAAGGTCTGGAATCGACCCTTCTCCACAATCTTCCTCAGGGTCCGGTCACCTCTTCTTGTTGTGCAGCGTTTTCTGCCACATTTTTCCTTCCCACAGACTTCCCACTGAGGTGCCTTGATACAGCACTCTGGGAACAACCTATTCGTTCAGAAATTTCTTTCTGTGTCTTACCCTCTTGCTTGAGGGTGTCAATAGTGGCCTTCTGGACAGCAGTCAGGTCGGCAGTCTTACCCATGATTGGGGTTTTGAGTGATGAACCAGGCTGGGAGTTTTAAAGGCCTCAGGAATCTTTTGCAGGTGTTTAGAGTTAACTCGTTGATTCAGATGATTAGGTTCATAGCTCGTTTAGAGACCCTTTTAATGATATGCTAATTTTGTGAGATAGGAATTTTGGGTTTTCATGAGCTGTATGCCAAAATCATCCGTATTAAGACAATAAAAGACCTGAAATATTTCAGTTAGTGTGCAATGAATCTAAAATATATGAATGTTAAATTTTCATCATGACATTATGGAAAATAATGAACTTCATCACAATATGCTAATATTTTGAGAAGGACCTGTATATGCTTCCAATAGGTCAAATTATCAAGCAGCATAGGATACATTTTCACCGTCACCGTGTGTTCCAACTACAGGGAGAACACACTCCTCAGCCACCCTGGTAAGGCCTATGCCAGGGTATTGGAGAGGAGAGTCCGGCCGATAGTCGAACCTCGGCTTCAGGAGGAGCAGTGTGGTTTTCGTCCCGGCCGTGAAACACTGGACCAGCTCTATAGCCTCTACAGGGTACTCGAGGGTTCATGGGAGTTTGCCCAACCGTTTCACATGTGTTTTGTGGACCTGGAGAAAGCATTCGACTGTGTCCCTCGTGATGCCCTGTGGGGGGTGCTCCAGGAGTATGGAATCGGGGGCCCTTTATTAGGGGCCATCCGGTCCCTGTACAAGCGGAGCAGGAGTTTAGTCCGCATTGCCGGCACTAAGTTGGACCTGTTCCCGGTGCATGTTGGACTCCGGCAGGGCTGCCCTTTGTCACCGGTCCTGTTCATAACTTATATGGACAGGATTTCTAGACGCAGCCAAGGGCCGGAGGGGGTCTGGTTTGGGGACCAGTGGATTTCGTCTCTTCTTTTTGCAGATGACGTGGTCCTGCTGGCCCCCTCTAGCCAAGACCTACAGCATGTGCTATGGCAGTTCGCAGCCGAGTGTGAAGCGGCTGGGTTGAAGATCAGCTCCTCCCGGTCAGAGGCCATGGTACTTGACCGCAAAAGGGTGGCTTGTCCTTTTCACGTTGGAGGAGTTGAAGTATCTCGGGGTCTTGTTCACGAGTGAGGGAAGTGTTGGAATTATGATTATTGATTAATTAATGGGCTGCACGGTGGCGCAGTTGGTAGCACTGTTGCCTTGCAGCAAGAAGGTCCTGGGTTCGATTCCCGGCCGGGGGTCTTTCTGCATGGAGTTTGCATGTTCTCCCTGTGCATGCGTGGGTTCTCACCGGGTACTCCGGCTTCCTCCCACAGTCCAAAGACATGCCAGTTAGGTTAATTGGTCACTATAAATTGCCCTTAGGGGTATGAATGAGTGTGTGTATGGTTGTATGTGTGTTGCCCTGCAATGGACTGGCGACCTGTCCAGGGTGTACCCCGCCTCTCGCCCATAGACTGCTAGAGATAGGCACCAGCTTCCCCGCGACCCACTATGGAATAAGTGGTAGAAAATGACTGACTGATTAATTAATATTTATCAAAAATTATAATTAAAAATCATAATTTGACAAAATAAATTTCTTAACCAAAAATCCTCATTTATGAATCGAAACCAGAAATGTCTTCTGGTGTTGTAATTGTGGCTCATCGCCTTTGATAATTACAACCGTTAAATACTCAGTAATAATTAATAACTATAACCAGAGATGTCACTGTTTAATCGACCGTTTCTGCCGAAACGTGTGGAACTTTAACTTAATTTTGACTGACAAATCGCTCTTGCACAAAATAAACACAAAACGCCTGATACAATCAGCTCTTCAATCCAATGATCTTCACCTACTCAAACATGTAAAGTTCTACACAAAAGGGCAAAATATCTAACTAAACAAAATAAAACAAAACAGCAGTGAGTGTGTATGAGATCAAACTAGCAGTTATGGCAGTTATGGCAAAATAAAAGGGGAATATGGATGAACGGAGCTTTGGGTGCGCCCCTCCCAAAGTGTAGCTCAGCGGGACACGGTCAGTCATAAACCTTCCCCAAGCAAGGTTGTAAAACTCAGCCCACACAAAGGATCATAAACCAGTAAAACATGAAGTTTAAGACAAAGAAAATGGTTGATTTTCACCATAAGGTTATTATAGAGGTCCAGTTTCACAGCGCACCTGCGCGCAGGTGTTCGCACGGTAAAGACACATTTGCAAGACACCGCGGCCTCCGAAAGTACCAGCAAGTTTTGAAACAATGGCATGCACATACAATTCAGAACACATTAGACTCTATATGGCGACTGTAATCGCACTAAAACTCCTCTACTCTACCCTGCCCAGACTATTTCTAAGAAAGAAATAAAAATAAAGGATGGGTTTTACTTGTCGTTGTCTCCTCTCAGCAGAGGGTGAGAGAAGGAGGGGGAAAGTTGGAATGTAACGTGCGTCCACAGTTAACAGTTAGGAAGAGCGGTCAATCTTCGTCCTCTGGCCTCCTTGGCGAAAGAGGAAAATATGATCTGACCGTCAGGAGTCGACTGGACAAAGCAAGGTGGCGATCCATCTCCTTGAAACACCATGTTTTTTTTTTTTGGTTACGTGTTAAGCTCATGTTTTTGATCGGCAAAGTGAAATTTCTGGCCTTCTTATTCCAGAAACCTCTTTTATGAATTTTCCGTTGGCCATCGAAGGAGAATAAATTAAATCCACTTGGGACTCTTCTCCAGAAATTGATGTGCTTCAGTTGCTGGTCTGGTTTCCAGCTTGAAAAGCGTTCTTTAAAGTGGGGCACCTTCCTTTATGATCTCCTGTGACGCCAAACTTGGGACGCCCCCGTCATATCAGTTGCAGTGGCCGATGGAATTTGTAGTAACGGACTGTCCTGGATATAAAAGGGCCGAAACGCCGGAAGGCCTGCTGGTGTCCAGCAACGTGCAAATGGTCCAATATTCAACAAACATGTGGTCCAACAGAAGAATGGAGCGGGAGATCGACGGACGGATCGGTGCGGCTGCCGCAGTAATGGGGGCGCTGTGGCAGTCCGTTGTGGTGAAGAGAGAGTTGAGCCGAAAAGCGAAGCTCTCGATTTACCGGTCGGTCTACGCTCCTACCCTAACCTATGGCCATGAACTTTGGGTCATGACCGAAACAACGAGATCCCGGATCAAGTGGCTGAAATGAGCTTCCCCAATAGGGTGGCCGGGCACTCCCTTAGAGATAGGGTGAGGAGCTCGGCCATCCGGGAGGGGCTCGGAGTAGAGCCGCTGCTCCTCCACATTGAGAGGAGTCAGTTGAGGTGGCTCAGGCATCTATACCAGATGCCTCCTGGACGCCTTCCTTGGGAGGTGTCCCAGGCACGTCCCACCTGGAGGAGGCCCAGGGGATGGCCCAGGACACGCTGGAGGGACTATGTTGTCTCTCCGCTGGCCTGGGAATGCCTTGAGCTCCCCCCGGAGGAGCTGGAGGAAGTGTCTGGGGAGAGGGACGTCTTTGCGTCTCTGCTGAGTTTGCTGCCCCTGCGACCCGGTCCCGGATAAAGCGGAAGATGACAAGTACGAGTACCTTGGTGTTATTTTTGACCAGGACATGTAATTTAAATCCCATATTAAACGGGTTTCTAGGATTTCCTTCTTTCACCTCCGGAACATTGCCAAAATTAGAAATATCCTATCCAGGAGTGATGCTGAAAAACTAGTCCATGCATTTGTCACTTCAAGGCGGGACTATTGTAATTCTTTACTATCAGGATGTCCACAAAATGCAGTTAAAAGCCTTCAGCTGATTCAAAATGCTGCAGCAAGAGTTCTGATGAAAATTAAAAAGATAGATCATATTTCTCCTATTTTGGCTTCCCTTCATTGGCTCTCTGTTGAATCCAGAATAGAATTTAAAATTCTCCTCCTCACATATAAAGCCCTCAATGATCTAGCTCCATCATACATCAGAGATCTGATTGTTCCATATGTTCCTAACAGAGCACTTCGCTCTCAGACTGCAGGTTTACTGGTGGTTCCTAGAGTCTCTAGAAGTAGAATGGGAGGCAGATCCTTTAGTTAGCGAGCTCCTCTCCTGTGGAACCAGCTCCCGGTTTTGGTCCGTGAGGCAGACACCCTGTCTACTTTTAAGGCTAGGCTTAAAACTTTCCTTTTTGATAAAGCTTATAGTTAGAGTGGCTTAGGGTATCTTCCTTATTTTTTACCTCCGCCTTCCTCCCTCCCTGTTGGTTGGAGTAAGGGGGAGTCAGGTTTAGCCTAAACCAGCTCAGTTATGGTTGAGGTGCAAACACGCCCTCCATTTCTGCTACCTGTATGACTCCTTCTCTTTTCCAATGGTTATAATCAGTCTGACAGAGAGAGGTATCCCAATCCTTGTGGTTTTTAGTATAACAATGGCCATCAGTGGGCTCTAGATGGACAAACTTTATCAGTTTATTATTTTACTTAGTGCCCCTACATGTGGCCCGTTCTGGGGTGGCCGGGCTCTGGCACTCCCCGGCAGCCCCGCGTCGTTCCGGACCGATTGTGGGGTCCCTTGAGATGACATCATTGTAAATAAGCACTATATAAATAAATAAACTGAAATTATCTCTGTAGTTATGCTGCTATAGGCTTAAGCTGCTGGAGGACATAATGACACTTTCACCCTCTTCGCTACATTCTCACACTACACTCCAATTTTGCATTATTTGCTGTTATTTCAGTTTTTTACTTTATGTTCTCTCGCTTTTCTCTTCCTAGAAGCTACACCTGGCCTGACTCTGTGTCTACCTGTGACACCTTTCTGGAGAGGGGCATTGTCCAAGCTTCTGCTGGCAACAACTTAATGCTCACCTTCTACAGATGATCCACTTGGTGCTGTCTTTCAGTGTTTAACCCTTTCTTTCTCCTAGATATAGCAATTGACTGAGCTTCTACTGTGACTAACTCTATGTGCTCTCTTTCAGACTCTATCCTTGAAAACTGGCTCAAAGTTTATCTGTTCTTTCTTTCTAGATGAAACGACTAAAGGAGCTACATCCACTAACATTTACTTTTCCTTCCTATAGGAAGTACTCATGGATCAGTGCTTCTGTATTCTTTGTGTGTCTCTGCTCTGTTCTCTCAAACCCCCAGTCGGTCGTGGCAGATGGCTGCTTACACTGAGCCTGGTTCTGCTGGAGGTTACTTCCTGTTAAATGGGAGTTTTTCCTCTCCACTGTCGCTATATGCATGCTCAGTATGAGGGATTGCTGCAAAGTCAACCCCAGTGACTGTCCACTGTCTCTTCATGCTCATCCAGGAGGAGTGAATGCTACAAGTTTCTGACTCGATGCAATCTGCTGGGTTTCCTTTGATAGAAAAACATTTTATCCAATTTGAATAAATAACTGAATCTGACTGCACTGTTCAATGGTTAGGATTAATTGGAATGTATGTACCTGACTTTTGTGAAGTGCCTTGAGACAACATGTGTTGTGAATTGGCACTATATAAATAAACTGAATTGAATTGAATTTCAGTTATGTAATTTCAGGCGGAAACTGCTCTAAAACACCTCAGAGCTCAACAGGCTAGTTCTTGATGCAATCATATTTTTTTCTTAATTACGTGCATTTGAAACATGGTTTTGAGGTTCACTTTGATTTGTACATAACAAGTGGCATGTTGTCCTACAAAACGTTTCAACTTAAAACTCCTGTCTTTAGGGTGCTTAAACAGTCTATTTAGAAAAGAAGAGCATTGGGTGATATTTGGTAAGTATTCATAATTCTTATTCATTATGGAAAGATTTCTATTAATCTGAAGTTAAGTATATACAGCACATGGAAAGATTAATCCCTCCAAAGGTGCCCCACAAAAACCTTAAAAAACTGTTGAAATGGAAACACCAAGATGTCACTCACTGCAGGAGTTTTCTAAGAGGGAGCTTTTCAGATTTTCCCCCTACTTTACCATCCTCCTCACTGTGTGCAGTGGCAAGAAACATTTGGGTTCCTGTCTAGTCTTTCTTGTCAGCGTTTCAGAAACATTTCAACTGTTGCTCAGACTGTGGATGTAGGCAACTTCCAAGTAGCTTTTTATTTTATCATTTTCTAACTTATAAGGTTATATCTTCTTTACTCGAATAATGTTATTTTGTCTCTCCTATTTTGGTGAGTGGCTAAGTTAAATGGGCATTTGTGTCATGTAATATTTATTCCCAAGCGAAGTCAGGGATTACTAATTAAAAGTTCCTAGACATTCTGATAAATTCTAAATAGTAAAGTGTAAATTGCAAAAATACTTGTTTTACATTTATTGTATAGAAATTGTTAGGAGTTCTTGTAAGTGGGGCAACTGTGATTTTATTCAAAGCAACTATTTCTTAACATGGGCTTGTACCCTCACAAAATGAATGCATTCAAATTACAGGCTGATTTTCCTAAAAACATTTAGTATGAGAGTATGTCATTGCAATACATGACTAATTTATTTTAAGGCATTTTACACATCTTACCAATTTTTCCATTTCATTACAAATAGATGACAAGTTTAACAGATTAAAAAGGGTGTTTTAAATAATCAATAATCAGAATAATTAGGCCATGTTTGCCCAGTATGCATATTGCTTTTTTCTGTCACAGTGTGTGTTTTTGGTTTGGTATTTAGTCAGGTGTTTTTCTGTTCTAAGTATGGTTAGTCCTTGAGTCCTCGTTGCTGGTGTTTTATTTTCTAGGTTCTGTTCTGGTAACTGTGTTATTAGTTGCATTCTTTGATCTGTTATTTTCCTGTGTTCTGGTCCCTTGGGTTTGTTTACCGTTTGTCTTGTCGGGCTCCTCATGTTCTCGTTTATCCCTATGTGGTTCACCTGCCTCTTAGCCTCCCAGTCTGTCTACACCTGTGTCCTGTTCCCTCCTGATTACCTGCCCTATTGTTTCATGTCCACCTTCGTTTGTATTTAAGTTCATCTTTGTCCGATGCGGTGTCGTGATGTCTCTTTTGGATTTTTGTCCTTACACTGGATCCTGTTAGTTTCTGTTTTCAAATACCCTGTAAACTGGATTATCTTGTCACCCTGCACCTCGCCTTCATGTGAGTGAACTCTTTAAATTAAACTAGGAGTTTTGATCCCAATCTGCTTTTCTCCATGCTAGTGTGCCTTTGGTCCAGCATCAAACAACAAATTATGACAGTTTTCATGCTTTTTTAAAATCCCAGATAGTTTTTATTTGTATAAATAAATACAATAAAGGTTTCATAAATCTCAAACTGAGTTTTAAATAATCTCTGTGCGATGTAGATCTATCCAGTTGTAGTCTTACTAGTCAACAGTTTTTTTTTTTTACTAGAAATAATAAAATAAAATCCAGACTTTTTAAGAAAAGTTTGAGATACACTTTGACTAAATTGAAATCTACAAAGCTCACACAGTAACAATACATGTGATGCAAACTCACAATTGACTGCACATGTAAGCAGGAGAACCTCCTTGTTGGAAAAATGTATATAAATTCATTGTTTAGTTTAAACAAGGTTTATGTTGGAAGTTCTTCTCTAGTTAAGATGATTGCTGTGATTGTTTTTTAGTTTGTAAAAGGGTTTGTGGAAAGTTAAGGAATGCGGTCTGGAGTGGATCACTCTCTGGACATGACATGCTCATACCATATATGGGAATGACTACTTTTTATGTTGAAATCTCTGTAAGAATTGGCTGAACCAATTCCCGCTTTTTACTTGTAAGAATGTGAGTTGTAAATAAAAGGCTGATGCAAGGACTTCTCCCTTTGTGAGAAGAAAGTCGCTGTTTGGCAGAGGACTGTCTCTCCCTTGCAAGTCAAACTTACTTGGTACACCTTGTGTCTTATTTTACACTTGTCTGAAAAAACATTTAGTGCAGAATAGAGCGAAAAAGTGGACACAAGGATAAACATGTATTAAGTAGATCATAAATAAGCACTTTGTTTTGATTTATTCCAAAACTTGACAGTAGCAAGTATCTTTCTAACATTTTTCTTAAACAAATGTGTAGTTATATTTAAATTGGAGTAATTATCGTTTTTTTTTTTATCAATTTGTAAAATAATTTAAAGAAACTCAAAACATATTTATTCATGTTGAATAAAATGTTAAAGATTAAAAGATTACTGTGTAATGTATGGGAAGAAACTTGTACCATCAGAAACTGAATTTGAATTTCTCAGACTGAATCTGTATTTGTGTAATTTGAAATTAAATGCATTGGTTTGAAAATGAATTTCACTTAAATGAAACTGAATTTAATGGTTTGAAACTGAATTCATTTTCTCTGAAAATGTATTTTGTTGAACGGAAAATTCAGTTTCACTACTTTTACTTTCAGTTCTAAAATTCTGTTTTTTTGTGTCACACATTCGGGTCCTTGAAGCCACAGATTAATCAAATACAGATTAATCGATTCACAGATGTCATTCACTATTGCTGTGTCCAAATTGAGGGGCTGCATTCTTTGAAGGACGCATTTGTTGGCCAATTATGTCATTGTGAGGCAATGAAGTGTACAGCTTCGCAAGCTCCTCCAAATAGGGCCAACAAATGCGCCCTTCTTTTCCCCATATATGAAGGATGGGTCTGGTGTATCCTTCGTGGGCCACCCTATCCTATGATTCATTGTGGGTCAAAGTAGATTGTGCTAACGAAAGTAGCAAAGCCTGGAGGAGAGGGAAAAGCTGTGAACAAAGTTGGATATATTGCGCTTTCTGTGAAACAAAATGAACTTGTTTTTAGACTAGAATGTAGCTGTATAAACCTGAAATACAGGTCCTTGTCAAAATATTAGCATATTGTGATAAAGTTCATTATTTTCCATAATGTCATGATGAAAATTTAACATTCATATATTTTAGATTCATTGCACGCTAACTGAAATATTTCAGGTCTTTATTGTCTTAATACGGGTGATTTTGGCATACAGCTCATGAAAACCCAAAATTCCTATCTCACAAAATTAGCATATTTCATACGACCAATAAAAGAAAAGTGTTTTTAAAACAAAAAACGTCAACCTTCAAATAATCATGTAGAGTTATGCACTCAATACTTGGTCGGGAATCCTTTGGCAGAAATGACTGCTTCAATGCGGCGTGGCATGGAGGCAATCAGCCTGTGGCACTGCTGAGGTCTTATGGAGGCCCAGGATGCTTCGATAGCGGCCTTTAGCTCATCCAGAGTGTTGGGTCTTGAGTCTCTCAACGTTCTCTTCACAATATCCCACAGATTCTCTATGGAGTTCAGGTCAGGAGAGTTGGCAGGCCAATTGAGCACAGTGATACCATGGTCAGTAAACCATTTACCAGTGGTTTTGGCACTGTGAGCAGGTGCCAGGCCGTGCTGAAAAATGAAATCTTCATCTCCATAAAGCTTTTCAGCAGATGGAAGCATGAAGTGCTCCAAAATCTCCTGATAGCTAGCTGCATTGACCCTGCCCTTGATAAAACACAGTGGACCAACAAGATTCTGTGACACGGCACCCCAGACCATCACTGACTGTGGGTACTTGACACTGGACTTCTGGCATTTTGGCATTTCCTTCTCCCCAGTCTTCCTCCAAACTCTGGCACCTTGATTTCCGAATGACATGCAGAATTTGCTTTCATCTGAAAAAAGTACTTTGGACCACTGAGCAACAGTCCAGTGCTGCTTCTCTGTAGCCCAGGTCAGGCGCTTCTGCCGCTGTTTCTGGTTCAAAAGTGGCTTGACCTGGGGAATGCGGCACCTGTAGCCCATTTCCTGCACACGCCTGTGCACAGTGGCTCTGGATGTTTCTACTCCAGACTCAGTCCACTGCTTCCGCAGGTCCCCCAAGGTCTGGAATCGGCCCTTCTCCACAATCTTCCTCAGGGTCCGGTCACCTCTTCTCGTTGTGCAGCGTTTTCTGCCACACTTTTTCCTTCCCACAGACTTCCCACTGAGGTGCCTTGATACAGCACTCTGGGAACAGCCTATTCGTTCAGAAATTTCTTTGTGTGTCTTACCCTCTTGCTTGATGGTGTCAATAGTGGCTTTCTGGACAGCAGTCAGGTCGGCAGTCTTACCCATGATTGAGGTTTTGAGTGATGAACCAGGCTGGGAGTTTTAAAGGCCTCAGGAATCTTTTGCAGGTGTTTAGAGTTAACTCGTTGATTCAGATGATTAGGTTCATAGCTCGTTTAGAGACCCTTTTAATGATATGCTAATTTTGTGAGATAGGAATTTTGGGTTTTCATGAGCTGTATGACAAAATCATCTGCATTAAGACAATAAAAGACCTGAAATATTTCAGTTAGTGTGCAATGAATCTAAAATATATGAATGTTAAATTTTCATCATGACATTATGGAAAATAAGGAACTTTATCACAATATGCTAATATTTTGAGAAGGACCTGTATCTGTTCGGTTTATCAAGATTTCGCTTAATTCCTCACGTGCTCCGTGTTCGGAGACGTCCGCTTCTGCTGCCCTGACACCGGACTCACAGCTCGCCTTGCCAGCGCACAGCTGACCAGGGGGTTGAGGTGCGATGAACCCTGAGAGAACGGCTGACTCCCGGCACGTTGTTTTCAAGCTCCTGCTGGGTTTCCCCAATGGCTGGAAGTTAAACACAGATATATTTCAGTCAGATGAAATCTAATGTTGATGTTTGGTTCTTTTATTTTTATGCTCTACAAATAAACTGATTTAAACGTTGTTCCTAAAGTTAATATGTTAGTGTTTAAATTGTTACATTTTTACAAATAGATTTACAAATAGATATTTTTTATTTTTTTTATCTGTGATCACAAAACTTTAACAATTTAAATGGCTGAATAATGAACAAGATTATAAAACAAGAAAATAAACCATCAGGGGTCCATTTGTTCTGCTTCACAGCTCTGTGCTTCACGCTATCACTGTTGCTAGGCAACATAAGTTATGTCGAGGTACAGATAGGGGAAACGCAGACCAACGTAACACCGGCCGCACCATGCTGATCTGGCATGTTTAGCTAATAGCTACAGGTAGCATAAGTGTTGCTGTTTGACCATCATTTGTTTACATGATTTCTTATAGATGCTCATTTGATTTGTTGATGGACATCCGCTAAGCTCATGTATGCTGCTCTGCTTCAGCTCAACATGCCGTAAAGGAAGTTTAACCTGATGTGAAACGTAAATCGATGAATGTGTTTGATTAATTTAAGGCTATCCTCAAGGACTCGGATGTGTGACACAAAAAACTGAATTTTAGAACTGAAAGTGAAAGTAGGCAAACTGAATTTTCAAAACAACGACAGATATTTTCAATGCAAATTAAGTTAGTTTCAAACCATTAAATTCAGTTTTCAAACCAATAAATTCAGTTTCAAAATAATAAATTCAGTTTCACATCAATGCATTTAATTTTGAATTACACAAATACAGATTCAGTCTGAGAAATTCAAATTCAGTTACTGATGGCACAAGTTTCTTCCCTTAGTAATGTTCATGTGTTAAATTATGCCTAAAGACAAACAATAGATGTTTTTCATTCCTAATCTTATAGCAATGCAGTGTTACAGGAACACTAGATGACATGCATTTTATTTTAGTCATAAGATATTTGACACATAACCGCTCTTATATGCAGTTATTTTTTTCAGTTTTTCTGTTTCTCTTTAGCCATTCTTCCATCAAAACATGTTCTCTAAAAAAAAAGATCTTACACCAAAATAACAGTTTCTAATTGTGACACTCTTTAATATGGATTCTCATTATGTTTTGGTACGGTTGTCAAAGAAGAAAACTTTTGATTTGCTTTTCATAGCCTTTGGTGGAAGTAGGTGGCTTGTTAGGAGACAATAGAGTGGGAGAAGAGGCCCAATATCAACATGTCTTATGTCTCAGTTTTTCTGTATTTTATAAGTTAGTTACCAATATAAAAACCATACAAAATGGATCATACATAATAATGTTAATTGCTGCTTGATGTGGGTCAGTGAAGCACTCGGTAAATCCTGTATTTTTGTTACACTTGAGTAACGTGCATGACAAGAATAACTTAAGCCAAGTTGAGATGGTCCACGACATTTTATGTTTTTACCATTCAGCTCCAGCTAAGGCCCTGATATTATTTATATGTGTGTATTCAGGGTTCTTGCCAGCGCATTTTGGCGTAGCAGGCCGCTACGCTAAAAGTTCAAGTTTTTTTTTAGCTTATCAGGCTGCCTCTCAGGGTGGTTTTTATGTCGGCTATTGCGCATGTGCGGAGTCTGTTCCCGCTTGCTTTCACCCTATGACCCTGTGCGACCGCCAACGGTAAAGCTTCAAAGGGTGGGTATAAATGGCATCATGTCATGCTGTTCTTCCCGGTAGCTGCTAAGCACAAATCGGTCATTCCACTAATGGTAAGGAGCAAAATGACAGGCCTGCAGCCAGTACCAGCACTGCGTCATTCATAGACAAGGTCGTCATTTCTGCTATTGCAGGGCTTGACAAACAGACGAAAAACAGAGGTCAGGCATCGTTTCAGCATGGAAAGAAGCTTTCTGTTGGGACCCACAGCCATGGATTTCAACATTAAACTCCGGTACATACTTTTTGGGAACTTTCAAAATAAATTGCATTTAACAGAATTTCAGCACAACTTCAGAAGGGGGAAGGGGGTGGGGGGTAACAGAGGACTTCCCATGATGCCACTGCCCGCATAAAACCCCCACCTTACCACAAGTCTTTCTCTTCCACCGGTGATCATCGGGATAGGGGAGACAAGCACGCTGATGTCTCTTTGTTGACAAACAGACATAAACTCTTCAAACTGGATCCAAGAGTGTCATATGATCATCGATCATATGCAAAGATAAGTACGAATGAAATACTGTCTGTGTATCCGGTATTTTTATTCATGAAAAGGGGTGATTAAGGTACAAGCATTGCTTGACTTTCTCTCCGAGCCCTGTAGGAGCGGTCAGGAGGGGCCGCCCAGCTACAGCTCCGGAGCTAACCCTTTTGTTCAGAGCGAACGCACCTTCAACCCCCCCGTGAATCTACCGAGCTAACCGCTTGTTGACTGTGGATACTTTCTTCAAACTTCGCCCTTGGACAATGTTTCCTCACCACGGTTCATGAGGTTAAGTGTTTTGGGCAGAGACAGATTTAGGATGAAATGATCTGAACGTTTGTCATTTTATGAAGTTTGGTTTGTTTGTGTGAAACTCAGCCTGCTAGCACTAAAATAGCCATCTGCAGTACATGTGCCCGGTTTGTGTTCTTTGTATGTTTTTATCGTTAAGACACACTTTATTTAAAGGGTGATTTTAAACAGAACATTGATCATAACACGCAGTCCGTGCTTATGCATTTTAACCCTTATATTAACCGAGGTATTTTAAAGGTATGTGTTTGTTTCTGGTGCTAAGCTATCCCCTTCTTTGTTAGCTCAACTGCTAACCGGTAAGAACACGTGCTTGCTACTAAAGAGTATTTAACAGAAAGGTTGTTAGTTTTCAAGCTAGTGAATAATAGTCCCTGAACATCATTTACTAGATTTGATAACTAAGTAAACACCATTAAGCCCCATTTCTCCAGAAAGATTTGGCTCTTTTCCAAAATACTCTCTTAATAATATTTCTTCAAATATTATTTCAATAAATAAAAGCAGCTAATTAGACACCATTGAGAAATGGTCATCCAGAAGGTTGGTTTTATTCAGCAGATCATTATTTAAAACATTATTTTATTAAAATAATTTATCTGATCTTGCATTGTGAATGGTTGTCTAAAGGTATGCTGATTATTGCTTAAGTTAGTTCCAAGACTACCTTCACTTCACTTCCAGATTCTTCAAGATAATCCTTGGTTCTCAAACATAAACATTGCATGGTAATGTTGCATCACTCTTTTCGTCATGGTTTTCAATCATCTTTAATCAACTTGTTTATATTGTACATAGCCCATTAATCTTCCCTATTCTTTAATTCTGCTCGGTAGTTTAGTTGGATTGTTTTAGCATAGTAAAGAGTTTGTTGATTGAAATATGTTTGACTTTGAGTTGACTTATTTCTGTTAAGAATTCTTGTATTTTTAGAAATTGTGTGAATTCATTCCATATGTGTGCAGAGTTTATGCTCTTCAATAATGTCAGAGCTCGTCTCACACCTTTCTATTTTGTCCTAATACCATCGCCTTACTGGGCTGGTATTCACAGGACAACCCTTAACAGACCAAAATATTATTTGATAAAATATAAAAATATTAATATTAAATAATCTCAGATTCATAATTCTAACATTTCCAATGCCTTCAAATAACCTCCGATGAAACTAGCAGGCCTTCACATTTGGTTATTTGCGCTCAGTTTCGAACCTTTGATTTTACTTAATACTGCTTAGTCAGCAAATACAAATTAATAAACAATTTATCTCTGTCTGTGTGCTGCCTCTGTACTTAACCATGTTAAAGTTGTGAGGAACAGGTAAATTAATTGCTAAAACTTACACAATAATAATGCCCCTCTAAGCTGCAAGGTAACCCTTCCACAAACCTTAAAATCCAATAGCTTTTAATAGCTTAAAAAATAATTTCTCTTTAGCCCAACACGCTCATAAAAATTCCTGGTCAGAACCCTGGTATTGTTTTATATGTTGGATTGAAAAGTATTTAAAATGCTTTCTGCTATTGCCAGGTAAGAGACACTTCATACATTATTATCTACTTAAGCTAAACTAGGGCATGCTAAGAGCATGAATATATAAAGGTATTTAGGTCAAAATGAAAATGATTAAAAGATACATTATACTTGTACAATTAAAATGTAATGATAACAGATGGACACACAAGGAGATGTTAATGGTTGCTGTACACGGACATTTTCTTGTACACTGATGTGTATTGGTGTTATGATTCTGGCACGTCTGCTCTACCCTGTCTCCCTGGTTGCAATCAGCAGATTAGATGCACCTGGTGGCCGCTGCAGTGCAATCTGTGGAATGCCAAGCACCTGTGTCTTCCCTGATATATACTGACTCTGACAAGCAGACGGTGCCAGATTTTTGAAAGCCATTCGTGTGAGTAGATATCCAGCGTTCCTTCCTGTCTGATCATTGTTCTTGACCTTGCCTTTCGGATTTTTACCACTCTGCCAGCTCCCTGTCAGACTGTTTGGATTTTGGTTTTGACCCTGTTTCCTGCATCTGGTTTAAGCCTCTGCCTGCCCCTTGCCTGACGTCTCTTGTTCTGATCATTTACCCTGTTTCTGTCCTCGGATTATTGAGCCAGCCTTGCCCTTGGATTATTCAGCCTGGAGTCACATCTTACCTGTGCTGTGGAGGTCACTGCCTGCCACCCACTGAGGTTTCCCCTGTGGGTTTCAAGTTCTACTAAAGACAAATGCAGGTTGGTGACTTTTCTGATCCTTGCAATATTTGGAGAAACTACAAGTCACTAATCCCTCTTTCTGCCCCAGTGATTCCCGGAAGCTGTGTGGAGTTTTACCTGAGTGACCTTTTCCTGTGGCTGAATAAACCTTTTAAATTTTCAGTACTGTCTGGCTGAATCTTGGGTCCGCCTTTTTCTGATTCGTAATAGAAAAATCTGGCCAAAAATGGACCCATCACCAGCACAACAGTGGCGCACCTACGATGATGAGACCCTTTCCTGGTTGGGTTCCGGCTTGGAGGAAATAATTTCCACATTACGTTCTGGCAATCTTGTCTCCGAGCCGCCACAATCACAAAGAAACCACGCCCAAGTGACACGGACAACGCAGAGGTAAGGGAGCCACGCCTATCTCTGCCTGAGATGTTCAGGGGAGACCCAGACCAATGTCGAGCTTTCCTAACTCAGTGTGAAATTAATTTTGAGCTTCAGCCGTCATCCTTTCCCACTGAACGTTCCAAGGTGGCTTTTGTTATATCTCTGCTGGCAGGAAAGGCAAAACAGTGGGGAACTCCTGAATGGCATAACAGGTCTGCATCTTGTAACCTCTATGAAACTTTTTCCAAGGAACTCATTCGAGTTTTCGCTCATCATTAACTCAGGTTTCTGCACACATGAGAGAAGGAGTCGGTCACCTCTCACTGAGGTAAATGACAATTGTGAGCCCATGCAATTGGGCAGAACCAAGATTACCCCTGAGGAGAAAGATCATCAGAGAAGATTCAAGCTCTGTTTTTATTGTGGAGAGAAGGGACATTTAGCACTCAGGTGTCCATTAAAAGGACAGGCTCAGCAGAGGAAGGGAGGTCTCTACTGAGCCAAAGTCAACTATCTGCCTCCTCCTTGTTTCCTGCTCGTTTTCAAACCTCTTCCATGTCTCTCCAGGGGGCCATGTTTATTGATTCAGGAGCAAACACTTAATTCATCGACGAAACATTCGCAAATAAGAACGGCATAAAACTTATTCCATCAGCTGACACAAGAAACGTGCTAGCTTTGGATGGTCACAGCATGAACAATTCACACCTCAGGACGGAGGAGATTACCTTAACAGTTGGAGGTAGTCATCAAGAAAAAGTAACTTTCATGATCATTAATTTACCTGAACTTCCTGTAGTCCTAGGGGCCTCCTGGTTGCAGAAACACAACCCTCACATTGACTGGAAGAAAAAAGAAGTTCCGGGTTGGTCTGAGTCATGTTCAGCTGACTGCCTTTTGTCTGCTGCTATGGAGGTCAGTGTGGAAAATGAGGTTGAGAAGACCTATCCGGATTTATCCAAGGTACCGCAAGAATACCACAATTTAAAGGAAGTATTTAATAAAATCAAGGCCACAGCTCTGCCACCCCACAGACCGTATGATTGTGCTATTGATTTGCTTCATAGCACATCGCCCCCTAAAGGCAGAACCTATTCATTGTCTGGTCCAGAGCACAGGGCCATGAAGAGTTATGTTGATGAGGCATTAAAGGCAGGGCACATTCAACCCTCTTCCTCTCCTGCAGGTGCTGATTTCTTTTTTGTTGGGAAGAAGGATGGTTCATTGAGACCATGCATTGATTATAGAGGCCTTAATGATAACAGTTAAACATAGATATCCCTTACAACTCATGAACACAGCTTTTGATCAGATCCAGGGAGCCAAGATTTTTTCTAAGCTGGATCTAAGGAATGCATATCATCTGGTCCGAATCAGAGAAGGAGATGAGTGGAAAACGGCTTTTAACATGCCTACAGGCCATTATGAATACAAGGTCATGCCATTTGGACTTAACGCTCTTGCAGTTTTTCAGTCATTGGTCAATGACGTTCTAAGACATGGTGGGTCAATTCGTATTTGTTTATCTTGATGACATACTGATTTATTCTCAAGATCTGGAGACCCTCAGAAAACATGTCAGAGCTGTTCTCCTGCGTCTTCTCCAAAACCAGTTGTTTGTCAAGGCAGAGAAATGTGAGTTCCACATAACTACCACTTCCTTTTTGGGCTTCATCATTTCCCCAGATCAAGTGCTTGTTGACCCCTCCAAAGTGAAGGCCGTATTGGAATGGCCTGTTCCAACTGATTGCAAGCAGCTTCAAAGATTTCTGGGCTTTGCAAACTTTTATAGGTTTATCAGAAATTACAACCTGGTTGCTACTCCCCTGAATGCTCTTACCTCTTCCAAGGCAAGATTTTTGTGGAATAAGGATGCAGAGGAGGCCTTCAATAAGTTGAAGGAACTCTTTACGTCAGCTCCTGTATTTCAGTCTCCTGACCCAGAGAAACAGTTTATCGTGGAGGTGGATGCCTCAAGCACTGGGGTCGGAGCTGTATTAAGCCAAAGAGGTGAGGATGATCGTATTCACCCATGTGCCTTCTTTTCAAGGACTCTGTCACAGGCTGAGCGGAATTACGACGTGGGAAACATAGAGTTATTGGCTGTCAAGTTGGCGTTGACAGAGTGGAGACATTGGCTGGAGGGGACTAAGGAGCCGTTTATGGTGTGGACTGACCATAAGAACTTGGAGTACCTGAAATCAGCAAAACGGCTAAACCCCAGGCAAGCAAGGTGGGCTTTGTTTTTTGGTCGTTTTAATTTCTCCCTGTCTTACAGGCCAGGGAGTAAAAATGGCAAACCTGACGCCCTATCCCGGATTCAAGAGCGTGCAGAATCTCAGTCTGCGGGTGAAGAGGAGTTTATCCTTCCTGAACCGGTCAGGTTGTCTGTGTCCCGAGTGGAGGTGGAAAGGGAGGTCCAGGATGACATTAGGGATCTGCCTATCCCACCATCATGTCCACCTGACCGCTGTTTTGTTCCTGAACGCCTTGTGCCAAAGGTACTGGAGTCTTGTCATTGCTCTCGTTTCGTATGTCATCCTGGAAGCAGAACCATTCAGACAGTTCAAACTCAGTTTTGGTGGCCATCGCTGGTTAAGGATGTTAAAGACTTTGTTTCTGAATGCACTCAATGTTGTCAAACCAAGCCTTCTCATCGCCCCCCTGCGCGGTTGTTACACCCATTGCCCATTCCCCCTCGGCCATGGTCGCACATTGCGATGGACTTTGTGACAGGTTTACCGGTTTCTAATGGTCACTCTGTACTACTAACCATAATTGACAGATTTTCAAAGATGGTTCATCTGGTGCCCCTGGAGAAGCTTCCATCTGCTAATGAGATGGGTGAGATATTGACCCGAGAAGTTTTCAGGCTCCATGGAATCCCAAATGACATTGTTTCTGATAGAGGACCCCAATTTGTGTCACGTTTCTGGAAGGAGTTTTGTTCTTTGTTGGTAATTTCTGTTAGTCTATCTTCAGGGTTTCATCCTCAGTTTGATAGCCAAATTGAGAGAGCCAACCAAGAAGTAGAAACCAAACTTTGTATTTTATGTAAGTCAGATCCGACCAAGTGGTCACGGAATTTGCCCTGGGTTGAATACGCCATGAACTCTATGCAATCAAGTGCCACTGGTTTGTCCCCTTTTCATGTTGTGTTTGGTTTCCAGCCACCCATGTTTTCGGTTCAGGAGAGAGAAGCTAATGTTCCGTCCACCCAAGCGGCTGCCCTAAGATGCGAAAGAATATGGAGAAAGGCTAGGAGGTCGATGATCAGAATGTCACTGGTTCAGTTGAGAACGACCAACCGGAGACGGACCCCTGCCCCTAAGTACAAGGTGGGGCAGAAAGTTTGGCTCTCCGCCAAGGACCTCCCATTGAGGGTAGAATCCCGGAAATTTGCACCCCGATTTGTTGGACCTTTCCCAATCTCCAAGATCATCAACCCTGTCACTGTACGGCTGAGATTACCCAACTCCATGAGGATTCACCCCACGTTCCACGTTTCTCAGGTCAAGCCCTTCGTGGAGCCCCGACTTTTCTGTGTGCATCCACTGAGAGATCACTTTCCACCTTTCTGTCATTTATATGAACTGTTAAAAATGACACATTGGCCTGAGAGGTAAATGACTATTTTCACACAAAGCGATATTTTAAAAAGCGGTAGTGATGTAAATGTGTATTAATAGACGTTAATACCTTGTTTTTTATGTGGTTGCACATCTTGTGAATTTGCTTTTGGTCCAAAAGGTCTTAATTAAGAAATCTAATAAAACCATTATAATCAATGTCCATTGTGAAACAATTTTGACAAGTGGCCAAAAATGAGCAAGATAAAAATTACTATTTCAAAAGGTTGTGGATTAAGTGAAAGGCTTGGCAGGTTTCTGTCAAGTCAGGTGCATTTAAAGATTTTTTTTTTCTCTTTTTTTTTTTTTTCAGAAATGCAGAACAATATTGCATTTGCTGGTTCTGAGACATAGAAAGGTATGAGTATTGATAAATGTACTAAAATGAGATGCATTTACACCATTATGTAGACTCCTAATGGTGAAACTAGTGATCATGACCCAATCATAAAACTTTGAGACTGTGTTTTACTGAGATATTGTCTATTGTAAGCATGAGGTCTGCATGCAAAATGGATGCATGTCACAGTATTTTTTCAGATAGCCACAATCACACAACACATATCAGTGCTTTGATCACAGATGTGAGCCTGAAATCACCCAATTAGACTCATGCACCAAAATAAGCCACCCATAACCTGAAACAACCCACTCTGTGGGACATATCACTGGAAAGAGGAATTTCTGCCCTATATTTTTGTTCAGGAAAACAGAGCCCCATTTTGAGTCCTGTACTAACCTGGAAAAATTGGACATTGTTTACTCAATGTTCACATGCAATATAATGTGATAGAGTCAAGAGAACAAAAATTCAGGACTTTATGTCAGATACATGTATATACAGACATGGTGCAGTGAAGTTAGATTCAATGTTTGTGTGACGGTGTCACACAATAGGATAAAAGGTAGCAGCACCAGTCAGAATTAGTGTTAGCAAATCTCCTGTTTATCTTGAACAAAAATGTATATGAAACTGCTAAATATTTATTGGAGATTGACCAGTGAAACTTAACATCGCCAATGTTACGCTGCTGTGCCACTGTTTTGTGTTTTTACCACTAATGCCTGTTGATGCATTTTCTACATGTTTTATGGATCATATTGTATCATATTGTGAGTACTTTGCTGCCATCTAGCCATTAGAGTTATGCTTGATTAGGATTAGTTTTACTAATTGGCATACTAAATCTACATTTATGTTAGGTTTGTGCTATATTCAAATGACCAGTCTCTACTCAATTTAAAGTCTGTTTTGACAGCAAAAACACAAGTTCTGAGATGTAGAAAGATACTGAGATATTGTCTATTGTAAGCATAAGGTCTGCATGCAAAATGGATGCATGTCACAAGTGACCCAATCAAGTTTGTTTGAAAATTGGCTAATTTTGGAGTGGTCATATTGCCGAACTCTTCCTAGTGGCATAATCATGACGTGTGATAGCCACATATACAAGTATAATGGGTTGGTTCTAAATTGTCCTATTGGATCTTCTCAATTCATTTAGCTTTCTGTTCTAGGCCATTGCTCAAGAAAAAGTGAAAAGGTAGGTTTGGTTTGGTTAAACATTTTCCAAACAAATGCAGATCTTGTGATAACCATGTTAAAATTGTCTGTTTGCACACAATGCAAAAACTACCAAAAATAATCCCATGCCTTTTATGTCTAGCTCTCTATTTGTCCAGGTACACATACATTCTGTAATGTCAGCTGCACAGGTTCTATATATATTCACAAATGGATATTGTTTAATACTGTGTGTGTGATTTATATAGTGGAATAGAAAATAAAAACAGCACGTTTAATTGCTTTTTTATTTCAGTAGCAGCTATGCTTGATTCTGAGGGGTTAGGAAAGTACCTCCATACTGTATTTCCAGGTCTGATTTAAAATTTAGGGTTTCCTGTTGATTTTTCCAATGTAGAACTTTGAAAATCTGACTTACTAAAACAACATGCTGTAATTCAAGCTGCCTTTAGTCTAGTGGGAAACTCAGGTCCCAGGAGTACATCGAGGGACTTAATCCTAAATCCTTGAGTTCAAAGATGAGGGGCAATGTTTTGTATACAAAGTTTTTTTTTATTCAATGACCAGCAGTATTTCCTTTACTAAAGTACTTTAAGTTCTTTCATGCATACCCACCATTAACATTGAAGATTAACAACAAATATTATTCAACAACATGCCTAAATAAATCATTGCAAATAAAAATATACAGGGTCTTTTTTAACCAATTTCATCTGGCAAGACACACGCACACGCACACGCACACACACACACACACACACACACACACACACATATACATACATATATATATATATATATTTGTGTCGCGTTAAAGCTAATATGACTATTTTAGTTCAACCTTCTACGGATTAATTAAGATCCTCTGTTTTCTCGCATCTGTTTACGCTCAGATGAGCTGAGTGCTTCTGTCAGTAGCAGATGTCCGGTGCAAAGAATTACACTGTCCTCATATGCATGTCACAAAATAATTCCTGCTTTATTTTGAGTGATTAGCATGTTTTTTTTCCCCTCCTCTCTTGTAATTGCAGGATTATTCCAAAGACGTGTATGTCTGTCATAGCTTGATTAACTTTCAAAGGACTTTTTATGTTATTCACCCTCTGGTTTGAAGATTAAAAATTTTAAGTGAGTATGGGGCAGATGTTGCATGACATAAATTAATGCAATAATAAATCCAATTTTGAGGGAATGATAACCTTGTATTTCATTAATAGGCCTTTTAGTTTCATTGTCTTCCTATTTTAACCCCAAGGGACATCAGACAGCCAGATCAGCCACACAGACAGACTCAATCCTGAATCCCCCAGGATAAGTGCATCATTTAAGCAAGATGAGAAATTAGCAGAAGTAATGAAATATTCTTGTTTCCTTTATTAAAAGCTGGAGAAGGAGTTTATATAAGGAAAAAAAAAACATTTTTGCAAACTTTTATATTGGCATCAAACTAGATCATAACTGCCCTCAAAGTTTATGT
Organism: Girardinichthys multiradiatus; assembly: GCF_021462225.1. NCBI lineage: Eukaryota > Metazoa > Chordata > Actinopteri > Cyprinodontiformes > Goodeidae > Girardinichthys > Girardinichthys multiradiatus. Next base: position 20,838,336 of record NC_061815.1, on the reverse strand, counting down.
ACAAATGTTCATGTTGCAGCTCATATTAATCTGTCTATATTCAATTCATACTATTTCATCAATTCCCAACATAAACATCCATTTTCAATTAGGGTCTGACTGCTTTTTTTCATCTCCGAACACATTTATGGTATTTTGAGACTTTCTCCACTTATCGTGATTGGATCACAGGTAGAGGCTGATTACAAAGTAGTCTCAAAAATCAGCAGATCTCCCTGGGATGCCAGTAATCGAGCAAATAAAGGGTTTTAATCAAGCTGCTGAAGCATGTTCCTAATACCAATGTTTACATCAGACAGTTTTTGCTGGTTTTAATGTTTACAGCCACATAGTATTTATTAGCTTATCCGCTTTTATGTATGGTATTCGTAAAGGCACTATCAAGCAAAAGGGTTAGTCACAGCATGTGTTACTGCCCAGGGTGGGAGAGGGGATTTAACGATATTTTTGTTCCAAGCGCCTGAGGTTAGGCTGATCTTTTCCTTGTGCAAGCTATATCTAACAAGCAAAATCTATTGTACACAGATGATTGTACTGTACCAATCATCATACTTCTCGTGTGGTTTCTGGAAAACAAAGTAGTTTAGGAAACAAGGGGTTGTGCAAATCTGAAATGTTTGATTGTTGCATCCAACATGTTTTTCAAGTCATCATCAGTGGATGCCGATTGTGAAAACCCCCAATTTCCTTGTGTACTATTAGTCTGTTTATCCTAAAGTGATCCTTGACTAAACTGTGCAATAGGCAAAAATCAGCTAGACAAGAGCTTGGCTCTCATACTCAGATTTCCATATTTATTGCTTGAAATCCTGCAGGGAGTTCAACTGAATGCCAATCGTAGAGCTGACTCACTAATGCAAGTATGTATCTGCAGTCTGAGTCCTGCTACAGACCCCATACTGTATAGTACTAGATCAAACCTACATTTAAAGCTCAGCATTATAGTATACAGTAAGAAGCCCACTTAAACTATAAAGGACTTCACTGTCTTCTATTTTTTTATTGTAATAACCATACATCAATGAGAAACGTCTCTAACGGAACCCGATAAAAATGTAGAAAAGTTATGTAGTGTAGTACAATGAAAGAAAAAACATTTACAATGTTTGTTCGGAAGAGAAAAGGATGCAATTTCAGTGACAGATGAAAAAGAAAGCTGTTTTAATTTAAAAGTTAGTTGGGATTGTGCACCATCCATAAATAGAAGTAAAGACAGCAGTTGGGGGTATGCTGTGAATTGTTTTCATGTTGAAGCAATATTTTCTTACTCTTACAGTTGAAAAGAGGGAAGCTCACAAGCCTGTATAAAAAGACAGCTTTTTTTGTCATTGTCTGACACTAAATCAGACCATACTTTGGCTGTTTTACTTCAATCACGATCACCAAAATTATTGTATTTGCTAAATGAATAATAGAATAATGAGCAAGATAAGTAAGTAAAAGTTTATTTATTTTGTTATATTTCAATGTTAGTTCCATCAGACCAAAGGACATGTCTCCTAAACGTAAGCTCTCTGTTCCTGACTACATTTGCAAACGGTTCTCTCTCTTTTTATGTCTTTGGACTTATAGTATCTTCCTCTCTGAGTGGTCTTTCAGTCAATGACAGTACAGGACTCGTTTTACTGTGGGTGAGTAGACTCTCCCACCAGCTTTAGCCAGCATATTTTTCTGTAGGGTCTTCGGCCTTTGTTCTGCAGTTTAGAAGCTCATTTTACACCAAAACAGGTTCATCTCTAGAACATAGAACCTATGTTCTCCTTGATCCATATGATGGCTGGACATTCCGATGCTGTTGACTTGCATATAATTGTGTGAACAGATGAAACTGTCACATTTAGCCATCTAGAAATTGTATCCAAGGATCAACAAGACTTTTGGAGGTCTCTGATGTCTTGGCTGGTTTAATTTAAATTTTGACATGATGTCACTCAAGGACGTAGTGTGTTCTCAGTTTGTTAACTTCTGAATTTGAAGAAAGTAATAAGAAATCTAAAAAGATTTTCTCTCTTTCGGTTTTGGCATTTAACAAATGGAAATTATTTTGATAACATTGACCAGGAATAATTTTAACGCCAGAAAAGAAGGTTTTTATGTATGTAAATATCTGGTTTCAATTGTGTTTTCTTTAGAGTTAGAAGATATGTGAAACTTGATTAATTGCAACATTGTTTTTACATCACTTCATCTTAATTTAATTTGTCTTAAGTTTTCCTACTGTAAGTTAGTAACTAATATGAACACCATATCTTCTCCCTTAGCTTTTAAATCTTTGTTTTAATACTGAAGCCTCTCTTCCTTTGCAGGCCATGTATCTGTTGGTCATAAGATTTTTGAGACCTACCCTGGACAAACATACAGGCAATACCCTGCCAGTGTGAGCTAAGTTCCAGGTTTTCGCTCCACTGACTAACCCTGCCTGCTTTGGCTTTAAGGGCTTTAACAAGGAGATCAATACAGTCTTAGTGCATATAGGTTGGTTTTTACTCAGATAAAGAGATTTATAACCTTTTTCTCAGCTATAAAGTTACAGGTTTTACTGTATGATTTACCTCAGTTTGTTTTGGACTCGTGAATTATCCTCTTTAGTGCAACACAGAGGGGGAATGAAGATAGGGACATATATAGAGTATATGGATCACCACAGCCAAGTGTGTTATTGTTTTGAAATAATGAAGTTAAAGTAGAAGACACTTTCAAAATAGTTGAAAATGACAGTGTCACAGGTGCCTTATCCTGTTAAGCCCTAAGGGGTTTTAGAGCAGTTTCTGCCTGAAATTACACACCTTAAATAAATCAAGTATAGCTTCACAGTTATAAGGCCTACATGCAAACCTTTGGTACCTGTGTAAAGGTAAGACATAAAAGAATACTTTTTCCAGTGGAACCACTATTGTAACTGTTACTATGTCTGATTTATTTGTGATTAAACAAAGAAAAAATTAAAACTTTTGAGCCTCGCCAAACGTTTTGTCTAAATGAACACTGCAAAACACTATGGAAATCCCTCGGAATTCCTTAGAGAACCCCTAAGTTGCATTTATCCACATCTTTACTATAACTGCAGCAAATTTGGACTGAATAAGTTGAAGCATATGTTGCACAACGTTTTAGAGGGCAATGTGCCAGGCTGAAATGGCAGTTAGGCAAAGGGTGCCAAAACTTTCCCAAATGTGTTTTTGACCTAATAAAATGAGAATTAAAGGAAATCTGGTCAAATAAAAGTGTTGATTTCCATTGTAGGAGTCCTTCTGCATATGACATAGCCTTTGGTTATGACATTTACCCTGTGTATCATCACAATGTACAGTTGCAAATATAACTGGAAACTAACAGAGTAGCATGCAAGCTAGTAGCCGGTGGACAGCAACTAGCAGACTGTAATGTGCAGGCAAATTACATCACCAGGGAATGTGCTAGAAAGACAAGTTATGCCTTGTTAGAATGGTGAGTGTCTCTAGTTTGTTATGATATGACACATGTGGGGGTCCTGCAATGAGAAAGGTGCTTTTTGTACCGTTTTGTTTACAGAGTCAGCAATGTCTGAGGGATGTCATTGGATGTGTTTAAGTTGCTGTAAAACTAAAAGTTATTTGTGCAAAACTCATTTGGGGAATTGTTTTGTGATGATTAAAGCCTCCTCTTACGATATATTAAAGACAAAAAAATTGGTGGAGTTTTACCTAGTTTTATTGCCCACCAACAAGGGGTGCGGCCTAGCTTCCCTGCCGGCAGGCCCATCGGGCTTAAGAGATTATATTACCTTGGAATTTGAAACCTAGATGTGGAAATCACACAATTTCCAGATCAACCTCAATCGTAATAAGGGCATCTTATACCTGTTGTTTTGCATACAAGTATTATCCAAATTTTTTATGTGGAAGGCAGCATTGTTACCATTTTGACACCTCTTACTTTCCAAGTTGGAATTCTTGTTTTTTCTATCTTTATATTTATCTTTGTCAGAACTTTCAATTTAATAAATGGAAAATTCTGTGCTGTGATTTATTTTGAAAATTAAGAAGGGAGTAAATATAAATGTAAATATTCCAAGTCTGGATTTAAAAAGTTGTTTATCAAGTTTAAAATGTGTTCAAAGCAGGTTAAGAATTATGAAACAGAGAAAGCTCAAGATGTTAGTGAATGAGAGAGAGTGTCTAAACTAACATGGCAGGAACTGTTTAATTCTGAAAAGCAGAAAGCGTCTTGGTTTTTATTGAAGCCCATCTAGAAACGAGAGAATCAGATGTTGAAGTGAAGTTTATTTTGCTTAAAAGAAAATTGTATTGCTTTATTTATAATACTCAGAGGTTCATTGAGACGGCCAAAGGTTATTATTTCAGTCAATATTTATGTTACTATGTATGTTTTAAACTATTTAAATTGATATCACTGTTATCGATATTTTGAGAATGTGTTTTAGAAAAATATTAACTCGGACTAACTAGGCTCTCTCTTTTTCAGTTGCATATAACTGACCAGAACACAAAAACCTTCATTTGTATTTTACATTTTGCTGTTAAAAAGGAAGCCTGATACCTGCAGGAATGAAGGATCTTTAAAATCTCTCTGTCCTGCATTGAATAGAGGAGCCGTCCACCACTATGTTCCTATCCATCAAAGTGCCATGAAGCAGATGACCTGAAATTGCTCAATCTCTCCATCACCTCCCTCTGAATCCATCAGGGACACACATCTGAAGTCATGTTTGAATTTCATGAAGTCATTATGTTATTATAATACAAAGTTCATCAGGACTTGTATTAGCTGTAGATGTGACTACATGTAATAGATGTGTATAAATGTATTATAATAGATGTCTTTGACTTGACTTTCCTGCTATCAGCTGAAGCTCATAAATGTCTTTATGTATACATTATTACATATTTCTGTGTAAGCATAAAGCATTCATTACTATTTAGTGATTTAATGTAATAAAATGTTTCTGAAAAAGACCTCAGGCTAAATTGAAATCAGAAGTAGCATATTGATACCCAAAGGGACATTCTTTATATTTATTTGTGTGAAAAAAAATAGCTAATTTTTATTTCAGTCGGGAAAACAAGCAATCTTGAACTGCATGTCAGAACGCGCAGGACTGAAACTGCAGTTTCCGGTCTGCAGAAACATACTATTAGATTTTCTTGTCCTTCAAGGGCCCTTCCCTTAGCAGCTCTGGTACAGATTTGGACATGATGATTTCCCACTATCTCTGAACACAATCTTCGTGCTTTCATTTCATCTAGGGAGCAATGCACACTGCTCCCTAACGTACAAGCTGCGCAATGGTGCGGTCAGGGGCAGGAGAAGAAGAGTTGCCACTGACGTCACTGTCCTGTGCCGCTTGGAATTGTGAAGTCAAATTCTTTTATGGAACATTTTTGCCGGCGTGGGCATGAAAATGAAAAAGCAGTATGAATGATTTATTTTTAATTTTATTTATGAGTCAAAAAATGCAGCTTCATTTTGAAAATGAAAAATAATTTTATTAATACATTTTAATTTGAATATTGTTCCATATGGAACAACCCTGGTTGAAAAATTAAATACTCCTTTTAACGGCAGAATTAATGCATCACTGTCAGAGGTCAAACAAACTAGGTAGATACCTCCTTTAACTAGAGTGTACTGTCAAGAAACATTAGAGAACTTATAAGTATTGGTCAAAAAGACTTAAAAATTGCCCTTTCAAAGATATGTTGAAACAAGATCTTGCGGGATTTCCAGATCCAGACCAATAAACTAGTCATTACTAACAATTTGTAGTAGTTATTAGAGAAAGAAAAGAAGATAGAGGTATGAGATGAAACAACCTCATCTAACAATAAAATCTGGAGGAAGGAACCTGAGAAGTACTGAAAAGGGAGACAAAAATTGTGGAACAGCAGGCCTTAGTATTAACGTAGTACTGAAGCACTTGTGAAATTGTGATCCCCAAACTGGGAGAGTTGTTGCATCACATTCTAGGAACAACATCTGAGATCTTTATCTACAAGAACACCGCTGCATGAAAATATGCTCTGTAGAACCATGAAGCCCCAAGGTTTTTAGTAACACACTCAAACCTCAAGGACGGCCATCCACATGGAGTGTGTGCATGTAGCTAAGCAAGAAAACAACAAAACATGACATTCCAAGTGGCTGATGTGTTTTTATAGGTGTCCTTCACATGTTTAATTCTCATCTTTAGTCTATGGAAAAAAGAGGAAATGAAACGACCGTGTGGAAAAAAAACAATGAAAACAAAAGGATAGCACAGTGTATTAGCTTCATATCTGCAGATATAATATGTACTGTGTCCATGGATTGTACACACTGTCCAAGATACTCCACACTGTTGAAAAAAGATAAGTCTATCTGATGCAGTGTTATATACTATGGTGTGAACTACAAGTCAATTACAATGCCACAGTTATTCTGAATGGGCTAAGGGTCATGGCAGCTTAAGATATTAGTATGCCAATGCATTTAAAGAGCAATTTCATTGTGCATGCCACTGGAACAAACCCCTCAGAAAATTTGCATTTCAACAGAATATCACTTTTTACTGGATTCGTGAATCTGCATGCCGCTGATCCTCACACTACCTATTTACCAATCTGGATTCGTAATCACCTTTGTGTTAAATTGTCTTCAATGAACTATAATAAGATGAAAATACAGAAAACTGGTTATTTTTATACAGATCTTTTTTTATTATTCCTTTCAATAACTTTTTTGAGAGTTTGTGCACTTGTTACGTTTGCGAATTACCAGAACAGTGTGATGTGTTGTTTTATTGTATTATTACAATCCTGGTTGAACAGAAAATAACAGGATCAAAATGTAGCAGTCATCACTGTTCAGACGTGTGTTTAGCAATTATCACCGACTTGTTAGTAGAAATTACTATAAAGCTCAGTCATATACCCAGAGCAGACCACAATGTTTTCATTTATTATTGTTAGTAATGACAGCTGGGGACACTTGGCGCCCCGCTCCATCACAGTGGGAACTAATTAGCGGGTTGGCTGATGTCAGGGCTGCAGCCAGATGAGCCCAAGCAAGGTTAAGAAGACAGGGGTAAAATGCACTTTTTACTGTCTGTTCCTTTTTTGTCTGCAAAATCTTGTTTTGACATTTAATTAATTCAAATGATCTGTTCTACCAATGAACAGAATTCAAACTTTCAAGTATTCATACCCCTCCAGTTTTTGTTTTTCATGTTTTTTCACATTTTATCAACATTTTACAATCACAAGCTACACATTTATTTTTGGGGGGATTTTATTTAATAGAAAAATAATAGCCAGTAGTTTAAGGAAAAGATACATGTTTTTCAGTTTTTTGCAGATAGTGTGGCATGCAATTGTATTCAATCCAATTTTTTTAAACTTCTCAGCATGTTTTCCCTGACTGTGGTTTCTTCCTTGATCTTTATGATGTTTATTTATTGCACGCCCACTTTTAAAATTTTTATTTGCAAAAATTTTCAAAACAACTTATCAGTTCCCATCCATTCTACAGTTATGTACTATTTTGTGTTAGTGTATCAAATAAAATCACAATAGTACATTAAAGACACTGTATATATTGCAAGAAAACATAACAATGAAACAATAATGGGCTTTTTAAACATTCCCAAGGTTCCCCTCAAACCCATTTGAAACATTTTTAAGCATTTGCAGTGTGTCTACTGAGCAATTCAATTAAAAGTACAGCACTTGCCACTACAAAAAAAAAGTGTCTCTGAAAGACGGTTTTCACTTTGAAATACCTTTTGCCTGGAGCATTCAAATAAATGAGGCTCCGGTGTGCAGGCAGCAATGTTTGTCAACAATACACTTATGTTTTGAGCTGTATGTGCACTGTGTTGTTTAACAAGAATCCACAAAACAAGCACATTGAAAAGCATTTCAACTGAAAATATCGGAACATGACTGAAACAAAGAGCAGATATGAATTCACAGTGGAATCATAGTGTCTCACCAGGTGAATAGGTGGTGTTCATGTTTAGTTATTTTTTTTGAGTTTTTTGAAAAGGAAAGAAATAAATGTCTTTAGCAAATTAAAGCACCTAGCCGGTCCATGTCAGTGACCCTGCTGAGATGCGCTGTGAAGTCAGCAGGATAGAAGCTCTATGAGAGATGATTTTCACAACATTTTTGAAAAATGCATTAAAAGTGCATATCAGAAAAAGAACATGTCAATTATTTATCAAAGTGAGCAAAAAATCAAAAGGGTGAGTGAGTAAACAAAGGTAAGGTTCTGCAGGATGGTGCTGGGAAAAGAGGTAAAATGCTGCAATCTAAAAACATAAAAACTTTCAATGAGATTTCTTTGTTTGTTGAACCACACACTACAGCCAAAAGCATTAATGTTCCACCTGTGTGCACATTTAAGTATTCTTTGTGACCCATAAAAGCTGCAGGTGACAACCAGCAGCATAAGCAGCCACTTTTATTTGCAGCAAAAGGTCAGTGACGGCCCATTTACAATGACTGTGGTATTTACCTCGATTTGCAAACATGTAGGCTCAAGCAGTCAAACTTTATTAGATTCTTTTAGGGGGTTGCATTGTAAAAACGTATGCATCCTAAACAGAAACAATTCTCGCATGCGTCTGTGCAAGAATTACAATCAATTCTGTTTAACAAGACAAAAAAAAAACAAGTGACCAAATCACTGAACCGTGAAGATGGTTAGTGTCGCCTTTGCAGGTCCATTTATCACCCTCGGTACTGTGATACTGGGAACCCTGAAGAGGATGGGGTGTATAAGAAACACACACAGCACCGCCTCTCCCAGCTTCCAACCCAGAACAGAAGCTTGATTCTCCCACCTGCAACGTCTCCATCTGCTCCCTCTGCGGTGCACAACAACAAGAAAAACTCTAAAACCTAACACAGAGGCAAGCTAACCTTGACTGTAACACCGTGTGACAGTCAGTATGTAAAACAGGCATATCTGCTTGATGCTTTTGCACAACCTACTTGCATGTCTCCTGAATGAATGTATTTGATGTATTATATCTGATGTATTTTTCTATCGTTCAAAATTGGTACTGATCCATCTGATCCCTGTTTTGTACTGTATCTGAAATCCTGAAACCCTTTGTCTGTAGTACATTGGATACAGTTCTTGCAGCACGTAGGGGAGAAAAAAGGTAAGATGGTGGTGTAGGCTTTGGTCCTCTATAAGTTATTTACATGTGTCTACTTCCAGGCCAAAGCCACAATCCTAAATCAAATCCAATCTAATGTATAATAAACAACACTGTTGACCTCTACGGGTCTTTAAAGGGGCATAATTTAAATAACGGCACTTAAATAATGGCACATTTATAATTTTGATTACATTTCCATTCCTGGCACAGGGGGATCCAATAAAAGACTCTTGAAATCCTGAGGGGAGAAAAGTACAATGGTGAGAGCATGAGTGGCACATATTTCTCTTCATTAAGCAATAAATAATGCAGAGCAATCATATGAATAATTTTCTCCCTAATGGATATTGCATGCTGAGAAAGGATTTCCAGTTCCAGTTTTTAAAAATTCAGCATGTGAAATGATGCATCACTATGTGACAAAGTGAATTTTTGGGCAGGAGGCAAGTTAAGCAAATGCATCAAAAAGCTTTAGAAAAAGGGGGAGATCAGAAATGATAGTCTTGTTCAAACATCAGCTATATATAAACAAAGAAGTAAATGCCATCAGGTTTTACCTTACTGGTAAATATTTAGAAAGCTATTAGTGTGTTTTCCTATGTTTACACAAAGAGAGTAGACTATTAGTGATGTAAAACTGTAAAAAGTGTTTTTGCCCACATTTAATTTTTGTGTTTTTTGATGGTACCATATGGATGTTACAGTGACAGTACTTTATAAAAGTGTATAAAAGTACATTGCTTCATATTAAAACCACATGGTTCAATGCATTTTAATGGCTTTTCGTGTTATAGACCAACACAGAGTAGTGCATAATAATAAGTAGAAAATAAATGTTACATGGTTTCTCAAAGTTTTCTTCACAAATACAAATTAGAAGAGTGTGGCATGCATATGTATACAACTCCACTGAGTCTATTTAATTTGTATAGCCACCTTTTACTGCAATTACATCTGCAAGTCAGCAACAGCTTTGTACATCTAGAGATGAATTTCTTCCCCATCCTTCTTGATAGGGTGTGTGAACAACAAATTGCCTTGCCAAAAATCCTCAATTAGATTTACTTCCAAAGCCATTCCAACACGATAATATAATTTCAATCTGAAAAAACTCACAAAGAAAGGGATGGCAATTACAAAAGTTTTAATGATGTGAAATTACATGGTTATTTCTTTGGTGCTCGGACCTGGAAGGAAGACATGAATGCTGAGAATGACATGAGCTAAGATGATCATTGGTAAGGCTTAGATTTAGAGATGTCTTCCCCCTGATCAGACACTGGTGGTGGATTGGCAGCCAGGGAGTGAGGAAGCCAGGAGTAGATGTGAAGGAAGATGGTGGGGTGGAGGGGGGACGAGCTCAGCTGACAAGCAAGGATGAACACAGTTGAAGGTCCTTTAAAAGCGAAGTGTCGGAAGGTGATTGGATGGAGAATCAGACGGACAGGATGCTGATTGGAAGGCCGGGAAACACACAGAAGAGTCATTGGAAGGTGGAGACGGTGAAGGTGAGTCTTTCATTCTGGATCTTCGTCTAAACTCCATTAAATCTAAACCATTGTGTTCTAGCTCTGGCTATATTAAATAGTTCTGCTGGAATCTGAACCTCCTGGAAGTCTTTTGCAGCCTCTGACAGGTTTTCTGCCAGGATCTAACTCCTTCTATTTTTCCATCTACTCTGACCAGCTTGCCTTTCCTGTTTAAGAAAAGCAGGCCACCACCATTTTTTACAGTGCACATTGTGAATTAGGCATGTTAGCTTTCTGCACCTATAGTGTTTTCCATAAGTGCCAAAAAGTTCAACTTTAATCTCATCTGACCAGATCATCTTATTTTACATGGTTGCTGTTTCTCCTATATGCAGAGGCCTCTATGTAAGAGTAGCAACTGTATGTATACAGTTGCTACTCTTACATAGAGGCCAGGTTTGTGGAATGTACAGCTAGATTTCCGTTCAAAGGATTTTCCCAACTCAGGTTTGGATCTCTGCAGGTCCTCCAGAGTAACCAAAGGCCTCTTTTCTGATTCTCTAATTAAAGCTGTTTTGCCATGTCAAGGCAGCCTTGCGGTTTTGCCATGCTCTTTTCATTTTCAAATGATGGATTGAGTTGTGCTCAAAATGTTCAAAGCTGGAAATTATTTTATTGCCTAATCCTGCTTTAAACCTTTTTCTCTGACCTTCTGCTATATTCCTCAGTCTTTATAATGCTGTTTGTTCACTAAAACTACAAAAGTCCTAAAATTGGGACACACTGTACAATTGTTGTCCGATTTTACCCAGGATTTCCAGTCAGGAAAACTATGCCTAAGGTTGCACTAGATGGGAAAAGTCAGCAGGGCGAGTTGTCACAGAAAGCTGTTGAGAGGGGGTATGGTCTGGAGTCTGCAAGTGTGTGAGGGGAACACACCTGAGCTCAGTAGCAGTCACGGTGGTGGTGGCAGGATCATGGCGTGGGACAGGTTGCCCAAAATGATGGTAAATAAAACCTAACATCTTTTATTTCTTCTGACAAGACTTAACACCTTCTAAATGTAACTAACACCTTTCACAGGGGAACATGGTATATAACACATTTGAAATAAATTGAAACAACATAAGCAGTACTGTACTTTTTTTGTTCAGTGTGATCCCCCTTACTGCTTTCAAACTGCTTTATAAATGGCACATACAGCATGTGTGGTTGAAGAAAAAGTCTTATTTAGTCTTTGCTGCACCTGTGACTAGCAGCAAAGACACACAATATGCATTCTTTGTCAAAAAAACAATCTGTCATGTAACTTTAATGACCAAAAAAAAAAGAAATAAAATATTTGAGGGGACAGTACAAAACACAAACCAACTTGCTAAAGGCAGTGTGGAAGTTCTTTAGTGGAGCGTAACAAACATGGAGCAGGAAACCTGGGAGAAGGAGAACAATTGCTTTAGGCACTTGCCTTTCATATTTCACATGTGGCCATAGAAGCCACTACTGCAATTATACATACCAACCAGTAAGAACATGGCAGTTGTCCACAGAGTGAATTTCCATGCTATAAACAGAGCCCCAGCTTGCCTGCGGACTTGGCAGCTCAGGTGGCAAGCATGGTTAATTTCACTGTTTTGGAGAACTTGTAAGGTTTAATCTACATGGTCAACAGCAAAACATTACTTTCCCATGACTAGATTCTGTCCGATTTATATTTTCACCTTGGATCTAGTCTCTTAAGCTTGTTTTAATTACAGCACAGCTCCTCCGCTGAGCTGCATCTTTCATTTTAGCATCTAAGTATACTCTATTCTCAAAGGCAAGCTGCACTATAAGAATCCAGGAATGCTTGAAAAAGTAGCCATAGTAAAGAAACAACAAAGTTTGACCCGTGCTTACATGCAACCTATTTTGAAATCAGATTGCCCCCCGATTTACCTCCACACACCAGACAGCATTAGTCCGCACCAGGGCTGGAGTTGCTAGGCAACTGAAGACACTTGCTGCAGACTGAAATGATTCTTTGATTCAAGGAAAGATCTTATATAACGCCTTACATGGGAAAAATGTTGTGCATCTGCACAAGAAAACATTTATTTAATTAAAATGAATGTTAGTTGGCAGAACAAACTAAAAAACAGCAGAAGCTTAATCCACATAAAACAACACTAAATATATATTTCATTAACTTAGTTCACACAGACTGGCTTTGGTGTTGTGAATTTGCAAAACAACAAATACATTTCAGTGAACTAAAGGAGCAATTAAGACAGGGCTTACTGAAAACACTATTGATACTGTGTGCTGATAGTCAGAGCAAAGATAAATCAGTGTATGAATGCATTCAAATGTAATGTTCTTTTTCTCTGAAACATTTCAAACTTTGATAAACACATACTAAACTACTTATAGCTTATATGTAGTGATGTATAAAAACACAGGATGTAAATATGTTAATGTATTCAATATTGTATATTGTATTATTGTATATCTATGAACTGTGAGGTAACAGTGTTCTTTCAGTAATACATTTGTTCCCATATTTTCTGGCTCAAACTCACTCTTTAGCCACTCTTTCTGTTTCTGTATAATTAGTTTTTATAAATAATGTAAAAAAAAAAAAAAAACTACCAAATGATTTCTGATTTTGTCTGCATTAATGGCTTGGAATTGTTTCCTCATCTATTCTTTCCTGACAGTAAATGAGAGAAGGTGAATTTTTTAGTCCTGTTCATTTTCTCCTCAGATGAGTTTTTTTTTTTTTTTACTGAAAAACCTCTCAGATCTTTTAAAGACACCTTGTTCATTGTATTTAATCTGAGAAAGATTATCCAAAGCCCAAAAAATGCAAATTATGAAAACTATCTCAAATAATGACATGCATTCAGAATGCAAAAGTAATTCAGAGTGCTCATTTAAACCATCCTCACATTTTTAATTGCCACAATACTTTTGCATGAAATAGTTACTCTGCTAAATAGCAGGTTAAATCTAAAATCTGCTAGGTGAAGGAAAACCGAATTTGGATAATTTTGCTAACCAAGCCCTGGGTAAAATACGGAGCATGTAAAGGAGCCCATGTATGCAAGCCTTACATAGTAAGAAACTAGTTCAGATTCAAACCCAGTGACCTTTTTGCTGTGGGAAAACAGTACCTCAACTGTTTCACCTTGAAAAAAATCAACAGAAACTTACAAATTTTAAAAACAAAATCTTTATTACTAAGCAACTAAATGCTTTGCCTATCTCTATTAACTTTATGACTTATTCTTTGGTCGGTTTTTAAATGTCAACCACAGCTTGCACTGACTTGTGCTAACTACTTAGCGGGTGAAAAACTAATGTTGTCTCACAAACCCGCTCTCTAGTATGAACTAAAGTCATCGACACAACCTACTGACATTACCTTTATTATACAGCAAACTGTTATATTACATATTATCCCAATCTCAGTTTTCTGTCTGAAGTTGTCTGTCTGCATCTACCATCAGCTTGGCATGTTGGTCATTTTGCTGTGTCTGTGGCTCAGACATGTGGGTCCTCTCCAGCAACTGTGTTAACATTCTCCGAATCCCTGCCTGTCAAATCTGTTTAATCCTAATAATATTCTAAAAACCTGCCTTTATAAGACTCTTCCTCACTGTTTTGATTGCAGAAGTCACTGGGCAGTTGAGTTTGCCTCTGGGCCTCCATTGACAGGATGAGGGCAGACTGTGGCAGCCACTGGTTTGTGTTTGGCTATCTCTGGTTTTTGTTACATTTTCTGACAGACCTGGTGCACTGTGGACATCTATGGACATTATTACCCCACACATCTTACAGATTGTGGTGGGATCTGAGATTTAAACATTACTCAAAATGACACTGAGGTTTATATGAATAATGACCATGATTCGTTTTGCTCTTGTCAATGAGACAGTATCTTGCATATGACATTTTTTAACATCTGTTGCTTTCTTTGCCACCTAATGTTGTCTCACTTCTTTGCTCATGTTCTTTAATGCTGCAGAGTTGTACTGCACAAATATTACTCTGTGCCAAAGCACTTGACTTTTCCTGTAATATGTTAATTGTGTTCCATCCAGTTATAATATGTGGGTAGTCAGAGACACCAGTAATTACCATTTTCTATATGCTTCTCTTTTCAGTGGGGACTTGTGGGAAATTAGTGGGGTTAAAGGTCCAGCTGTGGGAGCCTCATGCTGTGGGTGACCCAGTGAAGCTACCAGGAACTGGGAGTAAAATGGCTGCGGAGAAATACGCAAAGTATGCAAGCCAGGATTATCTTGGTCATGAGTGAAGAAGCTCATACATTTGCATATTCATTATCCAGTGCTGCATCCCTTGCACAGAATCTATCATGAAGATTAATGGATATTATTCAGTCTATTCAGTCATTCACGGTTTACAGTAAGCAAGGCTTTTATTAATGCATAGGCAGACAGCACCACCAACTGACACAAAGAAGTACAAGCACCTCAGAGTAGGGCTCTCTTAAATTTGGTCTAAATGGCCTTGTAACCAGCACATTGTTAGGATAATTGCCTGAAATTCACTTTAGTGATTTTTTATAATTTCACTGGTAGTGTCCATGTTCAATTTTGTTAAGTGTGCAATTTAAAAAAATGCCAAACTGATGGAGGGCTTGAAACAGTTTTAAAATTATTGCCACTCTGAAATGAATGCAGCATTTTGATGAATGCATCCATCCTTTTTATCCAGCCTATTTCACGTGGTCGATAGGCAGAGTAGACCCTCGACAAGTTTCTAGTCCATCGCAAAGGACAAAACCAACACACAAACACTCCTACTTCAGGCGGACAGTGAGAGAAAACCTATGTGCTCAGTGAGAACATATAAACTGAACACAAAAAGGTTCTTATTCTTGTTGGAACAGCATTGCTAAAAACTGTACCACATACTTTCCATCTTAGGCATGGGTTTTCATCTAATATTTTTAAATGTTGCATTTGAAAAAGGATTTGTTTTCCAGGGTTAAAAGTTGAAATAACAAAAAGCCAGCAATGCTTGTTTTTAACAATAATGTAGAAAAGGTTAAACTAGTGTGGCATTTTATGAATCCACCCAGATCATATTATACATATACCCTGAAACATATACTAACATTAGAATTTGTTTAAATGTCCCAAAGCAAATTTACCCAAGACCATATGACTTTTGTATTTATCAGCAAGCTTCTGCCATAATCCTGGTTTGCTATCTGAAAACTCTTCTTGACAGAATTTATAAAGCCCATTAGTCCTCTGGCAGAGACTCAGTTTAAGCATACTTCACAAATTATAAATAGGGTTTAGATTAGTTCTATTCCAGAATCTTAATGGTAGCCTGTTTTATAATTTTCTATCTTTTGTTTCAAAGTGAATTTAATAGCACTCCATCAACTGCCAAGCAGACATCCTGAGGGTCTGTTATTTTGCCAGAGGTACTATGATATTGCACAAAATGGATGAAATAAAGAAGGAATCAGAACTACAGTTAATTTCTTCAAATTCATCTCAGATCAACAGCTAGATGATTGAAACTTATGCACAATTGAGTTTAACAACAGAACAATGATCCCAAACACAAACGAAAATGGAATTTGTAATGAATAAAGATTCTAGAATAGCCTTCTCTATGCCTTGACTTTAACTCCACAGAAATTTCAAAAAAGGTTCAAAAGATTTGCATACATTTTAATTTTTCTCTGGAAGCTTGTTGGTACTTAGAAAATGTCTGTCTTAGTGCCTGTTTGTGAGAAAAACTTCACCAAATATATCTTGGTTTGTATCAGTATATTTGAGTCTACAGGTATAAATTTGACCCTGTGCAAATTAGAGAAAATCCACAATAAACTCAAACAATTGCACCCAGTTGAATCATTAGTTTTTTGTTGTTCTATCCTGGAAAAAAAAAAAAAAAAAAAACAACAAACTTTTAAATCAATCACCAAAAGGCCAAAATATGTGTAATTCATGCCCATCACGAGACAAGGTAAACTTCTAGGCCTTTGTCCTTGGGTGAGTGGTTGACCACAAGGTGTCACTGTACAACCATTCTTTCAAGCACAAGAGGTGAATGAAAATCTTGAGGAAAGAAATAAGACACTGCTGCATATTATACTGTACAACCCAGACCTGATGATTCCAGACTTGTGGGAAGTAATACTAGTCTCAAAGAGACTTGATGTGAGTTAATTATCAGTTTGACCAACACAACACCCCACACAAACCATACATATACGCATGGACAGACATTAAACAACATCACAGCTAAACAAAACCTTGTGTGAGACCTATTGGTTCTGGTTTTTTTTTTCTTATTTTTCTTTTTTCACATAACAGTAACATACTAAGAGTTCAATCAATTAGAAAAAAATACATTTAAAAATTTACTGCTGCTTATATCTAGTTGTTGACACCACCAGAATTTGTGTGCTAGATTTTATAAATTCAGTTATTAAAACCAACTATTTTCTGCTCTTTTGAGGTCCTGCTTATTTACAAGAGGAAATCAGATTTTCCTTTTTGCTTTCTGTGAATACTTTAATAAAACTAAGACCACCATAACTTGATATCATTTAGACTTTGCTAAAGAAAGAACTATATATATATATTTTCTGCATCCAATAATCATGAGCACAAATAAAAGGAACAGTGACAGTGAAAAACTATTTAAAAAAATATAATTGCATGGAAGAAAGGGTTTATTGTGAGGAACTCCTCAAAATGTTGCATGCTAAGTCAAATCTGAAGTTTAAAACCCTGAAGATAGCATTCACCTACAGATACACCATACAGATACTACTAAGATAATTAAAGATTTGAGGTTGAACTTTTGCAACAGTTTAATCTTCTGCTTAACACTTTTGGCAATAATGCATTGAACATAAGCATAAGTGTTAAGAGGAAGAGCACACAAGTCTTCACCAGCAAATGAACTCCCACAACTTCATCATTAATGAGAAGAAGCAAATAAGTATAGCAGGATCAAGATGATCCAGATGTCTCTGCAAGAGTTAGAGAGTGAGCTCTGTTAGCCTCAGGGGGAGTAAATGGATGAGAAGCTGCAAGGTGATGAAAACCCTGCTTCCCAATACCAGCCACTCTTAGATAAATAGCAGAGTTAATGAAGGATGCTTGGCAGAATGAAGCAAAACTTGTCAGGGTGCTTTCACTAGAAATGCACAAAGACAGTCCTTTAATGGTCACAAACCACAAGTCCGGGTTTACTGACTGCAGATGGTGATTTCAGAGACTAACCGGGAACCAGCTTGCTGCTTATGTATCGTCATTACATCAGCAGATCAGATAACAGAGATATCACGAAGAGGATATTACAGCCAACACCAGGTATGAGATTAAGCTGCTCTCGCATGATTACCTATCTCACCATAAATGTCGGCGTATTGTAAATGAGTGTTACATAGGTCTGAATGTGAGGAAACAAAGTGGATTTTGTGGAGCATGAAGTTTTGTCACATTTCTAAATTAACTGTCACTTTTGATGTGCTTGTAGTTTGAATAGTGCATGTGTGTTAAGATCAAGGGTGTGGAATTCACTGCTGCATCAGGATGAGGGACCTTATTTTGCTGTGACATCACTGTCTAATTTTTTTTTAGGGATTAAACTAACCATAGAGGAATAAAATGAGAAGAGTCTATAAGTGCCGCTAAGTGGTCAAATAAATATAATAAATCAGAAAGTAAGTTATTTTGTCAGTTTCATTCAGTTCCAAGCATCTTTCATCCCATGTTGTGTGAATCTTTATCAATTCAATTCAATTCAATTCAATTCAATTCAAAAATACTTTATTAATCCCAAAGGGAAATTAAATGTTGTTGTAGCTCATTATGAGGGTTTCTTATGAGAGTCGTTGTAGATGCTGATGGCTGTGGGCAGGAAGGATCTCCTGTAGCGCTCCATCTTACAGCACATCTGAAGAAGCCTCTGACTGAAGACACTCTGTTGTTGTAGGACAGTCTCATGAAGAGGATGCTCAGGGTTCTCCATAATGTTCTTCATTTTATGAAGAATCTGTCTTTCCACAATGATATCCAGAGGTTCCAGAGGAGTCTCCAGAACAGAGCCAGCCTTCTTTATCAGCTTGTTGAGCTTTTTTAAGTCCCTGGCTCTGATGCTGCTTCCCCAGCAGATGATGGTAGAAGAGATCACACTTTCCACAACACACCTATAGAAGATATGCAGCATCTTGCTGCAAACACCAAAGGACCTAAGCTTCCTCAAGAAGTACAGTCTGCTCTGTCCCTTCTTGTAGACGGCTTCACAGTTGCATCTCCACTCTAGTGTGTTGTCCAGGTGAACACCGATGTATTTATACTCCTCCACCACCTCCACTTCTTTTCCCATGATGGAAATAGTTTTTGACTTATTCCTGTTTCTCTTAAAATGTACAATCATCTCCTTTGTTTTAGTCACGTTCGAAATAAGATGATTCATTCCACACCATGCCACAAAGCGGTCCACCACCTTCCTGTACTCAGCTTCTTGTCCATCTCTGACCCACCCCACAACTGCAGAATCATTCGAGTATTTCTGCAGATGACAGGAGTCTGTCTTGTACTGGAAGTCTGAGGTGTACAGAGTGAAAAGGAATGGTGAGAGTACAGTCCCCTGTGGTGCTCCTGTGCTGCTGACTACCTGGTTAGACTCATAACCCTTCAGTCTCACAAACTGTGGTCTGTTTGTCAGGTAGTCTTTGATCCAGGAGATTGTTGAGGCCTCCACCTGAGTCTTCTGGAGTTTCTGACAAAGCAAATCAGGTTGGATTGTATTAAATGCACTGGAGAAATCAAAGATCATGATCCTCACAGTGCTGCTGGCTTTGTCCAGATGACAGTGGGTTTGTTGAAGCAGGTGTATGATGGCATCTTCAACTCCAGCTCCACAGTGATAAGCAAACGGAAGGGGGTCCTGATGGTTTACTGTTTGCTTACTCAGGTAGGCCAACAGGAGTCTCTCTAGGACCTTCACGATGTGGGATGTCAGGGCAACAGGTCTATAGTCATTGAGGACTGATGGGTGAGTTTTCTTTGGTACCGGAACAAGACAGGAGGTCTTCCACAACACCGGAACCTTCTTCTGGGTCAGGCTAAGATTGAAGAGGTGCTGCAGAATCCCACAGAGCTGCTCTGCACAGCCCTTCAAGACTCAAGGGCTGACATGATCTGGACCTGCAGCCTTATTCTGATTCAGTCTCTCCAGTTGCATCTTCACTTGACTTCTTGAGACACACAGGTGGAAGGGGGAAGCAAAGGAAGCATCAGCATCTTCTGATATGGTTGAAGGCAAACATGTAGAAGCAGAAGGATAGCAGAAGGATCAGCATACACAAAGTGTCTGCATTGTGTTGCATGAGATGCTATTGGGTAATTGCTGTCATATTTGAGTAACAGTTGTGCAATTGCTCTAACAGCCACCAGTTGAGAGACTCATGGCTTATGAAAGCTGTAATACTGATTCTGCGGTATAATTTGACATGTTCAATACAACTGAACGCAGATTGGCTTAACCAGTGTTCAAATAATGAATGCTACAATGTTAATTGTGTAATACCAGAGCATTTCTTACTTAATGCATCACATTTTGTTAGACACACAGTAGTCTGGGGTCAACCTGAAGGCACAAAAACTTTGTAGTTTACATGTACAGGTACATGTGGATTGAAACAATCTGATTTACCATTCCATAATAACATGACATTTACGCTCCTTAAACTCTGGGGGGTTACTGTAACTGGATGAGAAGTCTGTAGAAGTTCGTACAGCTTATAAAAGACAGATTCTATGACACATTTTTTCAGCATGTTGCTTCTGTATCCTCTCAACTTGACTTCTTTCTTCTCTCATTTATCATTCCTGATGATTCACCCAGTGGACCTAATTACATAGGATTTGGTTCAAGTTTACCTTTCCTTTTATTATAAAACACTGAAAATCTTGAGTTACTGTCGATAGTATTTGTTCCACTTTTGACATGCTTCAGTTCTGAATCGCAGATCTGTATTAGGATCAAGGGTGTGGAAATCATAGCTTTCAATTGCTTTAGGATAGTGCATTGTACATTTGCTGTTACATCTTGTTTTGATTTATTTATTCACATTAAAGACTCAACTGACCTTGTCAAAATAAAATTTCTGTGCTCTATGAGTGTCCCCAAATGCTGAAATAATTTTTAGCCAAATTAATGAGTCATTGAGTCATTTGTTCCATATTTGAGCTTCAGTTGTATCAGTTTTATAGCAGTGGTGAACTCGTGACTTATATATTGAATGTGCGAGCTTTGGTGTCCATGCTGTGAAGTTTTTCGGCATGTCCAAATGATCTGTGGCAGCCTGGTTTATCTGGAGATCAAACTGTTTATGCTACAGACTCAAATGCGTAATAATAGAGATAGTGAAAATGTTATTGTCCTCTGGCATTGTGCCTCCTGTGCCAATGAATCTAAAGGCTTATATGCAATAATGTAATGGATTTTAAGATTTCAAAGTAAGTGACCAAACTGACAGGGAAAACATTCAGTTTGTTGTGTATTTTAAAACACAAATACAACTGGTTGAATAATTTGGTTTCACTGTACATGCCTTGTTTCAAGTTAAAGCAAAAAGCAATAGGATATTATGAAGTCGGATTTTCTAAAGGAATACTTGCAGATTTTTCACCAACGCTATCCTCAAAATGCAATATGGCTTGTGATGTGTGTAAAATGCTGCTACAGCAGTTTTAATTCAGTGTTTGCATGCCAGTGTAAACAAAGAAATAAAATATTACAAGCATGCATTGCCAATAGTAGTTAGCTTGTCAATAAGCATGGAAACTGGCATATTCCACTGATTGACTTGCGATTAACTTCTGATCTTCAAGATAGAAAAACCATTAACCAGCATTTGTTCTTAGTTCACTGTTGCCTGTTTCAGTTCAAACTTGGTATCCTGAAAATATTCCTCACTGCACTTCACTTTTGAGTAATTTTCGTTTGAAACAAAGATCAGTACACTTGGAAAAAATGACCCTTTTGTCTGTTTGTGCTCTGTTTCACAGTGTTTACTTTGATCCCAATTTCATATTGTTATCCTAAGGGATTTGTTAGTTATTCTGCTGAAAAAAACAATTTGGGAAAAAAGCATAGTTGGACATTTTTTGTAATTTTTTAATTCATAATCGCCATTGTATTGTCATGTGGCTTTTAAGAGAGGTTTTGCAGCCTAATACCACAGGATGATAAGGAATGCTTTAGAAACTAGAGAATCCCATTGCTCTACAGTAAAAATCACCAGGTCATAAAGCAAACCCAATACTATAACCATTGTTTCATAGGGGAATTCTGAACACAAAAAAGCAACCCCTTTGTGAGTGTGATTTGTTTGTTTGTTTTTTCTACAATCTCAAAAATCTAAGTTATTCAGGTACTGTATTTCACAACAATACAAAGTTTGATTTACAAGTACAGAACTGTTTTATTGTGGATTGATCTATGCCAGGGGTCGGCAACCCACACCTTCAGCACTCTTCAGCACTCTTCAGTTTCCTTTTAGTGACTCCCTCGGCTTTGAAAAAAGGAAATAAATAAATATAAAAAAGTATTTATATATTTATTTACATGTATAGATATTTTATTATTTTGATGCATAGTTATGTTGGTGTTCGAGACGATACATTGACATTGAAATTTAAAGAGGTTTTTATAAACTGTCAATCAAAATAAACGTCACATCCACGTCTAGCCCTCGCCTTTAACTGCAGGTGGCTTCTTGAGGTTGTGACCTCAGAACCTCAGAAGAAAACAGAGAGTTTATTTATGCATGAGCAGATTCCTTTGCCTTCACTGCCAATGACACTGACTTACTTGTGTGCTTGATATGTGGCAAGAAATTAGCAAACAATAATAAAAAATGTAACGGTAAAAGACATCTTCAAAACAAGCACTCAGCATTTTCTGAAAGTAACTGACTAACTGAAGATGAGCAAAAGAGAGCTATTTTGGAACAATAATGGAAAGTTGAGCAGAGCAAACATATTTAATGATTCGAATCAAAATGCCTACAGGGTATTGCTAAAAAACGAGTTGTTGCAACACAGTGACAGTCAAAGGTCCAGCAGTTTGATAATAGGCTAATTGGCTTGCTTGGTGCATTAGTTGATACTGTGTTACTTACATAGCAAGTTATCATGGTGCTAAAGACATCTCTAATCATACAGGGCTGGACACAACTCCCCCATTTTTTCACATATCAAAGGATTCTGTTGAAACAATAAGACTAGTTTTATAAAACAATTTCTCTCACCTCTTTCTTTACATTTTAAACCAGCACGTCAAAGGTATACGTTTGCATCACTAATGCAATTAGCTTCTTCACCCTCTAGTGATATTTTTGTTGGCTTTCAAACATACAATTGGTGAAGATTAAGAGTGCCAAATGAGAGAAGGTATTCTTGTGGTCATGGGACATTCCTCAGACTCATATGTAAATGGTAAATTCTATCAGTTCATGTCCCTAATGGATTTAGCTTCCTCTCCCTCCAGCAGCGAGGGATCTGAGGGCCGACGGGCAGACAAAGCTGAAAGGAACTGCTCTTGCAATCGATTGAAAATCAGAAATGCTTGCAGGAGCAGAATGATCCTAACATAGTGCACAGTGAGGGTGTGTAAAGATGGAAGATGGAGATAGTGGAGCATAGACAGAGAAGGGTAGAGAGACAGAAAGTGGGAATTCTGTCAGTCAGTCGCGAGAACACATCAGCCTCAAGCTGACAACTCCTTGCATTAGATGGTTTTCCACCGAGGGTAATGGAGCTTGGGGCCTGTCTCACAAAAGCAATTTATAGCAAAGCCAACGGAGGTCTGAGAGCTACTGAGTCTCACCAAGTGTCAAATATGTTCTGAAACAAAATTGTGCCGTGTCAGACTGGCAGATTTCTATCCTGAGGCCTATAACGCTCTGATGAAAACATGCTGCTTTCATAAGGAGTTTCTAAAAGCTCAGAACCTGAGACATAGCGAGGAACAAATAAAACTGCAATAGAATTATGTTTTACGATTTAAATCCAGACTTTTAATATTTTTTGTTCCAAATGTATTTTAAAACTAGCACCAAAACTACTCTCAAAAACCCTGTTCTGTCATGTCAAACAAGAAAAAAATACAATGTTGTCTCCTTCAAGCACTTACTGCCTTGATACTATTTGTTGACTGCTCAAACACCATGTTTATTAGCATCTGTTTGGCTGCAATTGTTTGCTGTGATGTGTTGTGGCACTTTGGATTGTTTGTGTTTCAGATGGTTGAAGAGATTTTCAGTATTACCTCAAGTAATTGAAGCATTTCATCTGTAAAGCGTTGCAATAAACCCTTTCTTGCAACAAACCATTTCCAAGCTATAAAAACAAAGCCTTTTCTCAACTCTGTCAAAATGTACATCAACAATGCATTTTGTATGTTAAAATACATATGAATAAGGGGTACCAGTAAATACATCTACAGTGTCTTTAAAAAGTATTCATAAGCATGAACCTTTTTACCTTTTCACATTACAACCACATGCTTCAATGTATCTTTTTGAGATTTGATGTAATAGACCAACACAAAGCAGCGTATAATTGTGACATGGAAGGAAAATGCTACAATAGTTCTAATATTCTTTACAAAAACAAATCTGATGCATGTGGTGCATTTGTATTAAGTTCCCTTTACTCTCATACCCCTTAAGGACATCCAGTGCAACCCATTGCTTTCAGAAGCATGAACCTTTTCACATAAGTAAAATATGGACCCCCTAATAAGTAAATATGGAGTCCTGTGTGTCATTTAATCTCTGCATAAATACACATGTTCTGTGAAGGCCCAGAGGTTTATAAGAGAACATGAGTGAAGAAACAGCATCAAGAAATTAGGGAACACACAATTCATATCAGAAATAAAATTCAAAAGACTTTTAAAGCAGTATTGACTACAACTTTGTCTAGTTTTAGTGTAAATACAGCTAAGGTGGTGCATATGTACCACCAATGCTGGTCGCAGTTTATGCCACCCATATATGGATCCTATGAAAATGAAATTGCTGCCATTTAGGGAGCAAATCATGAAGTACATTAGGTTCATGAAAGCAGAAAAACATGCTTGGGAGATCAAATTGTTCCAATTTGAGGTAGGTTGTGCAATAAAGTATATCTATATCTACCTCTGAATACAACATATAGGTTGTAATGTACTATATACAGTTACAGAATGTTAATGAAAAGTTTATTTATTTCAGTAATCAATCAATTAGTGCTTTTCACACCCAAAGTGACCGAAGTTCTGTACAGTTTCATAAAATTAAGGCAATAAAAAACATAAAATTAGCAATAAAATACAACATCTACATTATTGCAGTACAACTAAAAGAATAAGAGCAATTGAAACAATAAAATATAAGAAAATATAACCTACTGATAAAACCAATCTAATACTTCTGCTTAACTGGAATTAAAGGCCAAGTTAAAAAGAGTCTTTAAAAGAGATAAAAAATTATTTGATGTGTTGGCCATCCTTACAGTGAGTGAGAGATCATACCAAAGTTTAGGAGCCCCAACAAAAAAGCTAGGAACATCAAAAGGCAGCAGCTTACCTGACCTTACAGTTCATTAGGTCAGTTCACTAAGTAAAAAAACACATAATGTAGACTGACTACACACAGACTGATGTCTTAAAGCCTTTTTTTATGTTATTTTATTTTATTTCTGTTTTGATGTTCCGCTTATACCTAATAAAAACAAGACATTTAAGATTGGAATATTACATCTGACCAATAATAAAAACATTTTTAATACAAAAATGTGGGCTTAATGAAAAGTATGTTTAATACATCCTCTAAGGTTGTTATTTTCTAAAGGTATTTATAATCTGACAAACAAGCCCTATTGGTTTGCATTTTCAAATTTTTTGAATGTGACTGTATAACTTTGTTGTAGTACAACATATATACCAAGCTTATTGATGTGTTCCAATCTTGTATCAACATTTGTCTTGTTTTCACTATGCTAGGCGGGAATGGAATGCAAATTTCTCATTGCAAAGAAAACATCGGCAGCACATCGTTAAGTACAGGTCTGTCCTAGAAGGTCCCCACACAGTGCAGGTGGTGGGAGACAGAAGGACTGGTAAAAATAGCATCACTGTTGGACAATGTCAGCCCCCCCATGCTGTAGAACTGGAGAGCAAAGGAACGTTATCGCAGATCCTTCCTCCCAGCAGCTGTTAGATTTTATACCCGTCACTGCTCCCAACAAACTCAATAAGTGTTAACATCTATGCTGTTATCTTTTGATTTTTTTGAGTTTCTACCTCTGTCAAATGAATTTCCCTACTGTGGGGCAATAAAGGATATCTCTAATATGTTCTATTCTATTCTATTCTATTCTATTCTATTCTATTCTTTTCTAATACATTTGCAATGACTGACAGCAAAATCACAATGTTTTTACATAGTTGGATATAAATTCAGGCAGAAAGGGATTTGCTTAAATGGTTACCGCATTATAAAAATAAAATCCACAGTCCACAACTTATAAAGATATGACTCGTGGGAGTTTAAAATTCTTACATTTTTGTTTTCAGTTTTAAAAATATTAACTTTCTATAGCACCTGTCATTGACCGTAAGTCAACATAACTTTTAATATCAGCAGTTTTGAGTGACTACTCTTATTAAACATCAATGCTCTCATCAGTTACATCATGAGATCACAAGATATTTTGAAAAAGTTTATAAAAACTATTGTTGTGTATGGCTTTCTTTTCCTAAAATGAACACAAATAACTCCACAGCCAGCAAGAAAAGCAATCCAAAGAGAAAATACTGAATGCTTATAATGTAAGAAACCAAGGCTGTGTGCAATAAGTGCCATCTGTGGTAGCTGGAACAATGAATTTGATTTCAATGAAAAAACTGTCATTATGCACCTTAAAACTCTCGAGTGCAGAGCCATTAAATCCTGATGAGGAAAACGAATGGCCTCCTTCCAAGCTCTTTTTTGGACACAAATCCAAAAAATATGGCTGAATATGATTTAATGTTGCTTCCAGGGAAATCAAGAGACTTCTGCAGAAATCTCTGAAGTGTACACACCACTCTACAAATCACAGACTTCATACTTTGATGTCCTTGCCAATTTTCTAAGCTTTTGTTTTGAAATCAAACACTGAGTCAAGAAATCGTACTTTAGCACAGGATAGACCTAACTCTTCAGAAAGACGAGCTTTAATTGCATAATGGCCATGTTGATTTTTTAATGACTTAATGATTCAGCCATATCAGTAACGTTAATGTGAGTGAAAAGGAGAAAAAGAAAAGTAAATTTGTTTTTTTCTGAAATAAAATATATAGATCTACTTCAATAGCATTACCTTGTAATTTTAGTGTGCACACTCATTTGTATATTAGTTCTGCAAAGTGGAATTTTCTACTTTTTTCAGCTGTTTTGAGCTATCTGGAACCTTGCCTTCTAAATCAGCTTTTATGTGTCACAGTTTTCGTTCAGTCTTCAGTCTCTTTTCATAAAGGTCTTTATAGCTGCCTAAGCCTTCCATGTAAATTCTTATAGATTCAGGCTCTGGGACGTAAATCTGTGTGGGTTGGTGTTAAAAGATGTGGAAAAGTATAAGGACAGAAAGGGGTGGAAGCAACCAAAGACATTTTTACTTGCTTTACAATTATCTTCCTAGTGCATCAAATATTAACTAAAAAATTATGTGAATGTATGGCAGAATGTTGAACATTTCCTGACTAGAGCATCATCTTTCAGTTACGTTTTTACCAAGCGATGTTAGGGTGAGACTATATTATTGTCAATTGCTATATTTGACTAAAATACATTCGAATAATCACAGTGGTTCTGTTATATAGTTAAGACAATTTTTCAGACCCTAAAATAAACTAATCAAGGTTCATAAATGTGAATTATATTTTCCTTCATTGTGTATGAGTGAATTTTGAAAGTCATCTCAAGATAAATTAAGTAAACTTTTGAGTGCATAAGCATTCCAAAAGCTGGTCAAAATGAGCATGTGGCCTAGTTTCTTTTTTCTATACTTAGTTTTAGAAAATGATGGGGAGTCTCAAAGATTTGTGGCTAAGGTTAGGGGAATATTCACATGGTCTGAGATGCCAGTTGTTGACTTTTGGAAGGAAATGGGATGGAAAGCAGAGTCTAATCAAACTCACATACATTTCTTACCAAATGGCAAACCATGTATTTAATCCCTCGACATTTGAGGGAGACCATTGTCGTGGCTGTTTTAGTTTTGTGAAGCAATGTGTGTACATGTAAGTACCACATAACTGCTGGCAGGCTCAAAATATGTAAAATGCACAAAATATTATTTTCCAGAAAAATATAGCATTTGTCTCATGTTAAATGGAAAAGCAGTCAAGAACTGTGACTGTAATTTGTGTATTTTTAAAATAAGCACATAAGACATCATTGCTTCTATTCCAAATATGTTTTTAATTAAATTCACACCATCCATCCATTCATCCATTTTCTATACTCGCTTCTTCCATACTGGGTCGGGGGGGAGCTGGTGCCTATCTCCAGCGGTCTACAGGTGAGAGGCGTGGTACTCCCTGGACAGGTCGCCAGGCCATCGCAGGGCAACACAGAGACATACAGTATAAACAACTATGCACACACTCATTCACATCTAAGGGCAATAGAGAGACCAATCAACCTAACAGTCATGTTTCTGGACTGGGGGAAGAAGCCAGAGTACCCGGAGAGAAACCATGCATGCACAGGTAGAACATACAAACTCCATGCAGAAAGACCACGAGTCGAACCTTCTTGCTGCAAGGCAACAGTGCTACCAACTGTGCCACCATGCAGCCCTAAACTCACACCAGATATAGGTAAAAAACAAGCAAATCTATGACTTCATCTATGACTTTATTATGTGTAATAAAGTGGAATGACACAGGAAAAAACAATTGATCGCTTGAAGAAAAAAAGGTGCCTAACCATTACAGACTAGACAAGCTTCTAAAACAGCTGCAGAGCATGTATAGTATTAGTAAAATTGATAAAAGACTCCTACTTCTCTAACCTTTTACATTTTAGAACATATTGTTTTAGGAT
Organism: Girardinichthys multiradiatus; assembly: GCF_021462225.1. Taxonomy (NCBI): domain Eukaryota; kingdom Metazoa; phylum Chordata; class Actinopteri; order Cyprinodontiformes; family Goodeidae; genus Girardinichthys; species Girardinichthys multiradiatus. The sequence goes on along the minus strand of NC_061815.1, from coordinate 20,809,595 downwards.
TTTGAATATTGATTAATTAATATTTACCAAACTATAATTAAAAATCATAATTCATAATTCTGAAGTCACTGTTTAATCAACTGTTCCACCGATTGGTGGGGAACACTAAGCCTATCTTGACAGATAAATCACTCTTGTTCAAAATAAACACTGTTATTACTTAGTTCAACTTCAGTACCAGTAAAAGCAATATATTATTAGCATCAGAAAATGTGGATTAAAGCTGTTTTTTACCAGTGACTCCGCTTCCCTAGTTATAATTCAGTGGAATGATGAGACTATCAATATTATCATCTTCTTTTAGCATAAGATGCTTTATTATTAAGAGTGGCTAGGAACCAATTTCTACCAGTAAACTTGGAAGGATTAATTATTATTATTCCCAAGGATTATTAGTGTCATTTGATCTGTTTTTCTGTGTCTGTACCTGTTTATTTTCTTTGTGATTGTATTGTAATTGTTCTTCTTCATATATAGCGCTTTGAATGTCTTGTTACTGAAAAGCGCTATATAAATAAACTTACCTTACCTTACCTTAATGTGATTTGATTTATGAAAGCTTATTATGCTTTGACCTTTAATGCTCTGGCATGTGCTGCACAGATGGCAAATTTCTCTATACGTTCAGTCAGGGGTAATAATTGACTTGTTGGATTCATCTTTACTAACATCTGACAGATTTGTTTTTTGGTAAATACAACATGTCAATGATAAATTGTAACAATAACAAAGCAATTTTTCAAGTGGTTGCGGCAGCCGTGAGTCGTGTCTTATGTAAACAGCTTTGATAAATGCACTCCGCTGTGTTTGTCTGCCTTTTGCTCAATCATTTTCATGCTTAAATGAAGCAATTTGTTTTTCAGAGAGCAATCTGTTGGAGTTGATTATCCAAGCTGGTGATGTCCACTTCGATAAAAATAGAAAACCCGTCTAGCCACCCACTCCTGATGCCAACAGAACCACAACAGGCTCAGCTTTTGCCGCAAGTAGGGAACGATTGCAATGAGCCACTCCTGTGAAATAATGTGAAAAACGAAACTAATTACAGTAATGAATCTTTCTAGAAAGGTATTGAAAGCGCTGCATTTGTGTGGTCAAAGTGAGAACCCATCTTGACTTCCAGCAACGTCGTCATTCATCATTAATTGAACAATACAGCCTGAGGTGAAGATAATGAGAGGAAACATGAATAAAGGGATTAATTCAACCCATGAAATCCAGTTTTCCAACTATACTACAACCTATTCATTAAAAATATGATTCAACTTTAGCTACCAATTATATTTCTAAAAGATATTCTTTGAAAATAACTACAAATAAAAGGAAACTGAAAATGGTTGATTAAGTTTATGACCACTCAGAAGCAAAATTCTACAAAATTCTCACATCCATTCATTAAACAGTGTTTGATTCGACTGTGGCTCAGTAGGAAGAGTAGTTGTCTTACAATCAGAAGGTTGTGGGTTCAATTCCAGCTTCCTCCTGCTGTATGTCAATGTGCCCCTGGGCAAGGCACTTAACCTCAAGTTGCTTACTGATCTGCGTATCGGTGTATGAATGTGTGAGCGTTAGTGAGTGCGATTGGGTGATTGTGGCTCTAGTGTAAAGCGCTTTGAGCGGTCTGTATGACTGGAAAGGTGCTATATAAATTCAGTCCATTTACCATTCGGTTAGCATATTATTCAATCTGACATCTAAACAATTATGAATTCCACCCCAAACTACTTATATCTGGAAGCTCTTCCAATATAAATGCAAATCTCTATTCTAATACACTTTTTTTCCAAACAAACAGGGGTTGTTAACTTCTTGTAATGAACAATCAGTTCTTCATTGTGATTACTCATTTCAAGATCAAGACAACAAACCCCTTGAACTCTGCTTATCACAGCTTTTCCACTAAGTGATTTTATCTGCAAGTTTAATTCTTGTAAGTGATATAATCTATATCGGCTTTAGCTCCTTATACAGTGCCTTGTAAAAGTATTCATACTTCTCAAAGATCTTTGCATTTTGTCATACAACCACACATTTTAACATAGTGAGAATGACATCAGTGACTCAAACCTGGCTGAAAATAAAATGTTTGTCAGCTCGTATCCCGTTTTGTTGTACAATGTGTATCAAATCCAAACAGCGCTGTTCAGCTGCTGCAATGAGCTTAATAATAGCTTAATGCTGATCATTGTAATGTATGCCAAACTATTGCAATGACGTGAATATGCCTCGCCTATTTCTATTAGAAAGACTGCCACCACAAACACTATGTGAAGTACTTAAAATCTTTTAAACGATTCAGAACGGCACATAAAAATGACCTAAAAGCACACATATTGAATGATAATACTTTCTATTCACCGAAGCATATTCACTTACAGATGGTGCCCTTATAGAAATATGAGCGCAGTGCATGGCTCTGATTACATTCGGAAATTGTCTCCTCGCTTCAAATGAGAGCTACAGTACAGGAGAATTTTATATAGCTGAGCAACATAGGGATACATAGTGAGAACTTGAACTGACACGGGGCAATGCATGGTTCCCTCTGTAACTCTGGAGTCAGTTCTGTGCAGAACTCCAAAATAATTGCCCTGGGCAATCTAAACTGATTTAAATGCCATGCACCATCATGTGCCAGAAGGTCAGTAGGTTACAATATCCAGAAAAAAAACCCTAAAAAAAAAAACCGCATCTCTGACTTTCATTGCTGATGTTCTCCAGATGAGCCATAGTTGCCATTGTTCCACAATTACGCACAAATTTACGCAGCTATAGATGGACATGTGAGATTGTCTACACCTTGTCAACCTTATCATACCTGACTTGTCTGGAATTAATCTGCTGATCCGACACCATTTTATTCTCAGATGATTCGCATGTATTTTATGCCCCTCAGCGCAAAGATCAATTCACATATTCATCTACTCATGACAAAAAAGTAAGAAAATGTGCAGTTTAGATCTGAATGAGGTTGTTTCATTTTTACATATTCCGAGTTGTGTGTAGGATCAGTAAGTTTGGTATGGAAAAACTTAACTGGCCTGAGGTCATCCAACATCAGTGTCTGACCTCACAAATGCTCTTCCAGAGAATTGGTTAAAAAATTCTCTAAACAAACATTGTGGAAAGTCTTCCCCAAAGAATAGAAGCTGTTATAGCTATTTTATTAGAATATTATGTTATAGACCAACACAGAGTAGAGCAGAATTGTGAAGCGGAAAGAACATGATACACGGTTTGCTAACATTTTTCAAAAATAAAAAAACTTAGTTTGTCCTTAGGGTTGTTGCCTGTATTTAGCTCCATCTATCTGTCCCTGCTAAAAAATAATCTTTCCCACATCATGATGCCGACACCACCATGCTTTACTGTGGGGATGGTGTCTTCAGAGTGATATTAAATGTTAGTTTTCTGCCACACAGAGGCTAAGACAAAATATGTCTGAAAGGCATTCGATTTCACTGGGAAAGTCTTTGCTTAAATCCTTTAAAAATTACCAACAGTATGTTAAGATTTTTACTTTATTGATGGTGTTATATGTTTTGAAGAATATGTAAGACTTATTTTTGAAAAATATAAAAGATGTTTCTAGTTATTTCCCTTTTTTTGTTACATAATTCTATATACTTTGTCTTAACTGTGAATCTACAATGTGGAAAGCAATACAAATATGCAAAAGCAATTGAATGAAAAGGTGTGTCCTAACTTTGACTGGTAGTGTATGTTTTGTGTGTGTATATTTTGTGTGTGCCAACAATGTATGCAGCTGCATGTTGCAAATCCTGTCTCTTGGAACAGTAAAACATAATTATGCTGATAAATCCTTAAGGAAGAGCTAGTTTCCTAAAACCACAAAAGGAAAGAAACCTGAAAATGCAGCAAGCTTTATATATTTATATTAAGACCAAATGGGGCACAAGTATTGACCCCAAATGTGACTTCTGAGCTTGCACAGCTTCAAAATACAAATTCCATTGACCACTTTTCACAAATTAAACCACTTTTCATAAATTAAATTGGGTTATAAATGAAACCACTGGGTGGCACTGGTCTTCCAATCAAGAACCAGAATAGCTATAAGAGGCAGAAAGCATAACCACCTACCTGTAACTTGCATTTACATGTCTAATAGGAAAGGAAAGTGTTCCTCCACTTTGCTGTAAGCAGAGTGGAAGAAGAGGAGCATTTCCCACCTACATAGCTGGAACATTAATGCACCCACTATGTATTTTATATCAAACAAAATCTCTTCAGCAACCTGAGGAAATATTAAGAGGTTTTAACACTTCCAGATCTGAAGTCCCCTGGCAGTACTACATGTTAAATTGTGTTAATATTTTGTTTTAAGTGAATGTAATTCAATGCTGAAACTACAGACTTAACATGGAACTCTAAAAAAATAATTAGATGGTAGAAAAAGGTCTTATTCGTAATTCAGATATTCATTCTTCTGATAATGCCTCTGGCTCAGGCAGCATCTAGAGTTATTGTGCATTGATTGGTTTGATATTCTGTGTAGCATTAAGCAAGAACGACTGTGAACAGTGATGCAAATAGAAAAAGGAGTAAAACCTTCCCTTTGCCTTCTCCAATCTAAATAAGCCAATAAGACCACTAAAGACATAAATGAAAATAACAGGGGCTGTTTAGAAAAAACTTTCCTCCTGTGTCAGCCTTTATATTTGTCAGAACCTTTCCTCAGGTTCCCCGTTTATGACTCATATTTGTCTTTCATTTTCCCCTTGATGGAGTCATTCTTTCTCTGGATTACAAAGGGAAATATCCGAGACAGTCACATTTTGGCAAACCTGTGAATATAAGTCAGGTAAATTGTATCTTCACTGTGGTTCCCAGACACACATGCACAAGTCTTTTGCATTTCATTATCCTGACGATTAGTGACTATCAGGGTAAAAGAAGATTGTAATGTCATCTGTCAATGAATGTTTATGATCAATTTATTTGCTGATTATTGATTTTTTGCTCTCACATCAGTGCCTGCACCGATTCAGCAGGGACTGGGGGTGTGGGGATGCCCTGGGGGTCTCTGAAATCGAAATGGGGGGCTACCCCACAGTGCCCCTACCACTGTAACAACTGTATACCTCCATTGGACAAATTCGCTCACATACAATCACTCAACCCAAACATACATGTTACTATACATTACTACCCCCTAACACACACACATGCACACACATTATGTCTTTCTGTCTTTACAAGGACTATGCATTGTCTTCCATTTATTTTCTGCTGATTTCTGTGGCCTTACCATCACCCTAACCCTAAACCTAACCACCACCTATACATACCTAACCCTAAACCTAAACCTAACCTAACCTAAACTCTATTCACACTTTAGTCCTATAACCTAACATAAACCAAACTCCTAACTCAAAAACAGCACTGCTTCTTGTGCTTCTCTTTATGGTGCCCAAAGCCTGGGCCCCATAAAGAGAAGCGGGTCTTGTAAGTGTTGGAAAAATGAGCCTTACACTGTAACAAATGCTAGAACACACAGCCATGCACCAACACACAAATAATCCAAATTGTTAAGGGTCATACACTGATTACAGTTACATCAAGCGCTGATTTAATACAGTCAATTACGCAATTAGGATTCTGTCATGATAAATCCTTTTGTAGAGCAAATCTGCACTGGCACATATAGGCATTTAGAATATTAGTCAGTCAGTCAGTCATTTTCTACCACTTATTTCATAGTGGGTCGCGGGGAGGCTGCTGCCTATCTCTAGCAGTCTATGGGCAAGAGGCGGGGTACACAATGGACAGGTCGCCAACGTTTAGAATATTATTCAAATAAAAATTTTTATTTCAAATTTATGTTAATTTTATTGAAATAAAAAGTTTTTTTATTTATTAATCTGAAATTGGACTGAAATTCAGGGCAATTGATGGCATGAGTGGAGAATGCATTTGTTGTAGGATGTATAGCAGTGGCAAATGCTGGTCTTTCAAGAAGGGGAAGATCAATTTCAAGATCGCTGATTCGCTCATTTCGCTGTCAATCAAAAAGGGATTCAGCCTCAGACAGATCATCCAATCATTATGCAGAAGCTGAGCATCCGAGCCAGCCGAGGCCAGCCCACTGCCCCATAGACAACCAGAGACGCTGAGCGTTCAATGGGTGGGACAAAGCCCAGCATTTTTGCTTCCCTATTGAACTCACTGTTTAAAGCACTGTGAAGCTGCAGGAATGAGTGAGAGGAAAGCCTCGTCATTACCAGTGATAAGAAGCTGATTCTAAACAAACGTTGAGTGCGTTGTAGCACATATTTAATCAATGACATGTACACACAACAGTATATATTTGATCACTTATTTTTTGACATTTTAAGTGAAGCTGAGCTTCCCTTGCAGTCTTAGGGCAATTGCCACTGGTGTATAGTACGATTTTAAACAACTAAGGGCTTCACCAGGGCTTTAGGTGTTCCATATCACAATAATTAGTCTTGCAGAACAAGGTAAAATTCCCAACCTAAAAACAAGGAGAACTGCAGGAGTAGTAAAACCCAGTTTATTGGGTCAGAGGAGAGAGAAGGAATCTTAGTCATTGTCCTTTACCTCACAGTGACTTTAATGTTTAATGTATATTCACTTAATAGAATTAGCTAAGTACTTAGCTTGTTAGCAATACCAACTATTTGATTAATTAATTTTAACCAAAATATTACTTAAATAATCCAGGTTACGGGTAATTTTTTTTTATCCACTCTTTGGTAGCCTTAATGTTACACATTACTGAGGTTAACCAATTTTGGGGTTGAAAACCCAACCCAGTATGCTGATATTAATTCAATTCAATTCAATTCAATTCAATTCAATTCAATTCAAAAATACTTTATTAATCCCAAAGGGAAATTAAATGTTGTTGTTGCTCATATTATGAAGGTTTCTTCAAAGAACCGTTGTAGATGCTGATGGCTGTGGGCAGGAAGGATCTCCTGTAGCGGTCTGTCTTATAGCACATCTGTAGAAGCCTCTGACTGAAGACACTGTTGAAGAGGATGCTCAGGGTTCTCCATAATGTTCTTCATTTTATGAAGAATCCTTCTTTGCACAATGATCTCCAGAGGTTCCAGAGGAGTCCCCAGAACAGAGCCAGCCTTTTTTATCAGCTTGTTGAGCTTTTTTAAGTCCCTGGCTCTGATGCTGCAACCCCAGCAGATGATGGTAGAAGAGATCACACTTCCCACAACAGACTTATAGAAGATATGCAGCATCTTGCTGCAAACACCAAAGGAACTAAGCTTCCTCAGGAAGTACAGTCTGCTATGTCCCTTCTTGTAGACGACTTCACAGTTGCATCTCCACTCCAGTGTGTTGTCCAGGTGAACACCGATGTATTTATACTCCTCCACCACCTCCACTTCTTTTCCCATGATGGAAATAGTGTTTGGCTTATTCCTGTTTCTCTTAAAATCTACAATCATCTCCTTTGTTTTAGTCACGTTCGAAATGAGATGATTGATTCCACACCATGCCACAAAGCGGTCCACCACCTTCCTGTACTCAGCTTCTTGTCCATCTCTGACCCGCCCCACAACTGCAGAATCATTCGAGTATTTCTGCAGATGACAGGAGTCTGTCTTGTACTGGAAGTCTGAGGTGTACAGAGTGAAAAGGAATGGTGAGAGTACAGTCCCCTGTGGCGCTCCTGTGCTGCTGACTACCTGGTTAGACTCATAACCCTTCAGTCTCACAAACTGTGGTCTGTTTAACCTGTAAACTAACCTGTAAACCAACCTAAGTTTACCAATCCAGTTCTGGGTTAGTGTAGCACAAGGGTTTCTCCCTTGTGCTACACTAACCCAGAACTGGATTGGTGCATTGTTTTTAAAAAGATGGCTTCTTGTGGTCTTGGCTGACGAAATAACAAAGTTTGATTTATTTATTTTATCCTGCAGTTTAAAGAATGTGCACAGATTGGTTGCTTATTCCCTCTTATTGTTTTTCCTTTATTTCCATAAGTTGGGCACCATACTAATGCATGCAGGGTAATAATGAACTCATTGAAATTCCCAAAAAACAATGGTGTCAGTGCAGACATCATCTCTGCTCTAACCTCCCTGCTACAGTGAACTAACAAAGGTGAGACAGATCATTTTCCTATTAAACATCAAAATTCAAGCATTATATATTTTTTCTGCTCTTGACACAGATGCCACTGGTAGCCAGCTTGGTCTTCTTTTGAGTCTGCATTATATTTTTGAATGCTTTGTATTAAACAAGTAAAAACTAAATGTTAAATAGCCATGTCCCTTATCCGAGAGCATGTTGTGTAAGTATCTAGAAAGCAGTATGGTGGAAGCCTTTTAATTTTACTTGGTTTAATGTACTTCTAAAAACCCTTTGTGTGTCTCAAATCTTTTTTACCTATGTATGTTTGAAGTCTTTTCCTTCTGTCAATCAGTTTGAACAAACAACAGAAACAATGGCACAATATAAATAGCGTGTCTCAAGGTTGCGGAATGAATAAAGAAGTGCTCAAGGCAAATGCATCAAAGGTTTCAAAACCCCAACGTTTCCGGTTCTAGTTCTTCTTTAGCTTGGGTGATTGTGAAAATGCTCTTAACTGTGTTACAGTGACATGATGGGTGAGACAGACTGCAAAGATGAGGGCAACTTGCATCAAACAGAGCAGCCAGAACAACCCTCAAACACTGGGCACCGCTCCAGTCGTACGTCAAGGTTGATGATAATGACAGGGCTTATTTGGCTTGCTTGGTTTGCAGTATGACTCAAGGTAGCAAACAAGCACACACCCACACACCAACACACACACACAGACAAATGGTAAGATATTAAAAAGATGGCTTCTTGTGCCATGTTTAACTCACACAGGAAATGAGACATCCTGTAGGAAATTTTTGGTAAAAAAAAAAGGGAAAGTCTTTAATCAGAAGACTGAAAATCTTTTTTTGATGTTTTGTTTTGAAGTAATGTCTAGTATTTCATCCAGCACACCGGTGGGTAAATATTTTATTTTGACAAAGTCTGATACTAATCTTAAATGTTGTGTTTTCATTGTCTGTATGCAGAAGACTCAGCAGACTCAGCAGAGACACCCAGACGTCCCTTTCCCTAGACACCTACTCCAGCTCCTCCGGGGGCAGCCCAAGGCATTCCCAGGCCAGCCGAGAGACATAGTCCCTCCAGTGGGCTTCCTCCGGGTGGAACGTGCCTGGAACACCTCCCGAGGAAGGCGTCCAGGAGCCATCCGGTATAGATGCCTGAGCCACCTTAACTGGCTCCTCTCGATGTGGACGAGCAGCGGCTCTTCTCCGAGACCCTCTCGGATGGCCGAATTCCTCACCCTATCTCTAAGGGAGTGCCGGAGGAAGCTCATTTCAGCCGCTTGTATCCAGGATCTCGTTCTTTCGGTCATGACCCAAAGTTCATGGCCATAGGTGAGGGTAGGAACGTAGACCGACTGGTAAATTGAGAGCTTCGCTTTTCGGCTCAGCTCTCTCTTCACCACAATGGACCGGCACAGTGCCCACAATACCGCGGCAGCCGCACCGATCCATCTTTCGATCTCCCGCCCCATTCTTCCCTCACTCGTGAACAAGACCCCAATATACTTAAACTCCTCCACTTGAGGCAGGAACTCCCCTCCAACCTGAAGAGGACAAGCCACCTTCTTCCGATCGAGAACCATGGCCTCGGACTTGGAGGAGCTGAGCTTCATCCCAGCCGCTGCAGACTGGCTGTGAACCACCCCAACGCATGCTGTAGATCTTGGCTATAGGGGGCCAGCAGGACCACGTCATCTGCAAAAAGAAGAGACGAAATCCTCTGGTCCCTAAACCAGACCCCCTCTGGCCCTTGGCTGTGCCTAGAAATCCTGTCCATAAAAGTTATGAACAGGACTGGTGACAAAGGGCAGCTCTGCTGGAGTCCAACATGCACCGGGAACAGGTCCGACTTAGTGCCGGCAATGCGGACCAAACTCCTGCTTGTACAGAGACCGGATGGCCACTAATAAAGGGTCCCCGATTCCATACTCCTTGAGCACCCCCCACAGGGCATCACGAGGGACACAGTCGAATACTTTCTCTAGGTCCACAAAACACACGTGGACCAGTTGGGCAAACCCATGAACCCTCGATTACCCTGTAGAGGGTATAGAGCTGGCCCTGTGTTCCATGGCCGGGACGAAAACCACACTGCTCCTCCTGAAGTCAAAGGTTCAACTATCAGCCGGACTCTCCTCTCCAATACCCTGGCTTGGGCCTTACCAGGGAGGCTGAGGAGTGTGATCCCCTGTAGTTGGAACACAACCTCCGGTTACCCTTCTTATGAAGGGGGACCACCACCCCAATCTGCCAGTCCAGAGGCACTGTTCCCGACAACCACGTGATATTGAAGAGGCCTGTCAACCATGACAGCCCCACAACATCCAGAGACTTGAGGCACTCAGGGCGGATCTCATCCACCCCCGAAGCCCTGCCACTGTGGAGTTTTTTAACCACCTCGTTGACTTCAGCCTGGGTGATGAAAGAGTCTAACCCCGACTCCCCAGCCTCTGTTTCCACCAGGGAATGCGTGATGGCAGGATTGAAGAGATCCTCAAAGTACTCCTTCCACCGCCCAATAATGTCCCCAGTCGAGGTCAGCAGCCTCCCACCCCCACTATGTATATATATATATATATATATATATATATATATATATATATATAGGTCCTTCTCAAAAAATTAGCATATTGTGATAAAGGTCATTATTTTCTATAATGTAATGATGAAAATTTAACATTCATATATTTTAGATTCATTGCATACTAACTGAAATATTTCAGGTCTTTTATTGTCTTAATATGGATGATTTTGGCATACAGCTCATGAAAACCCAAAATTCCTATCTCACAAAATTAGCATATTTCATCCGACCAATAAAAGAAAAGTGTTTTTAATACAAAAAACGTCAACCTTGAAATAATCATGTACAGTTATGCACTCAATAATTGGTCGGGAATCCTTTTGCAGAAGTGACTGCTTCAATGCGGCGTGGCATGGAGGCAATCAGCCTGTGGCACTGCTGAGGTCTTATGGAGGCCCAGGATGCTTCGATAGCGGCCTTTAGCTCATCCAGAGTGTTGGGTCTTGAGTCTCTCAACGTTCTCTTCACAATATCCCACAGATTCTCTATGGGGTTCAGGTCAGGAGAGTTGGCAGGCCAATTGAGCACAGTGATACCATGGTCAGTAAACCATTTACCAGTGGTTTTGGCACTGTGAGCAGGTGCCAGGTCATGCTGAAAAATGAAATCTTCATCTCCATAAAGCTTTTCAGCAGATGGAAGCATGAAGTGCTCCAAAATCTCCTGATAGCTAGCTGCATTGACCCTGCCCTTGATAAAACACAGTGGACCAACACCAGCAGCTGACACGGCACCCCAGACCATCACTGACTGTGGGTACTTGACACTGGACTTCTGGCATTTTGGCATTTCCTTCTCCCCAGTCTTCCTCCAGACTCTGGCACCTTGATTTCCGAATGACATGCAGAATTTCTTTCATCCGAAAAAAGTACTTTGGACCTCTGAGCAACAGTCCAGTGCTGCTTCTCTGTAGCCCAGGACTGGGGAATGCGGCACCTGTAGCCCATTTCCTGCACACGCCTGTGCACGGTGGCTCTGGATGTTTCTACTCCAGACTCAGTCCACTGGTTCCGCAGGTCCCCCAAGGTCTGGAATCGGCCCTTCTCCACAATCTTCCTCAGGGTCCGGTCACCTCTTCTCGTTGTGCAGCGTTTTCTGCCACACTTTTTCCTTCCCACAGACTTCCCACTGAGGTGCCTTGATACAGCACACTGGGAACAGCCTATTCGTTCAGAAATTTCTTTCTGTGTCTTACCCTCTCTATTGGTGTCAATAGTGGCCTTCTGGACAGCAGTCAGGTCGGCAGTCTTACCCATGATTGGGGTTTTGAGTGATGAACCAGGCTGGGAGTTTTAAAGGCCTCAGGAATCTTTTGCAGGTGTTTAGAGTTAACTCGTTGATTCAGATGATTAGGTTCATAGCTCGTTTAGAGACCCTTTTAATAATATGCTAATTTTGTGAGATAGGAATTTTGGGTTTTCATGAGCTGTATGCCAAAATCATCCGTATTAAGACAATAAAAGACCTGAAATATTTCAGTTAGTGTGCAATGAATCTAAAATATATGATGGTTACATTTTCATCATGACATTATGGAAAATAATGAACTTTATCACAATATGCTAATTTTTTGAGAAGGACCTGTATATATATATATATAATGTTTATGACCATTTACATTGTCACTGAAGGCATCAAAACAGTAAATGAACACTTATGCATTTATGTAGAGACAGACTGTAGAGACAGATGGACACATTTCACTTTCATTTATGACGGAGTCCTACAACAGTTTTGTTGTTGAGATATTTCAAATTGAATGATCACTAACTTTTTGTTAGTGATATTGTAGCACCCTTACTGTTAGGCAGGGGTATGTAGGCTACTGGACCAGTTCTAGATTCGCTAATGGTGAAGATAAGGTAATAAGAACCAGGATCAGAACAATTTAATTATAAGCCGGCAGTTTAATTAATACAAAAGACGAGACAGTTAACAAATACTTCCAAGCATGCTAATTTGCATATGGTACCTTTAGAACACTCCTTATGTTATATTTATTCTTATTTTGAATTAAGGATTTAAATAAAAGGAGTTTAAACTAAAATATATTCCTGGTCTAATTTTTATTTCTACTTTGTTTAATGACCGGTCATCTAGCCTAATTTTGGGTAATAATTTGATTCTGTATGCTTAATTTTAGGATTAAACTGATCTTCAGATTCACACAATTTACCTCAAATTACATCTGAGCAAAAACCAATCACAACCATCAACGTAATCAACCATCAAATCAGAATAATAAGAACTGAGCAAACTTTATACAGCAAGCCGACAAATATATTTTTTTACTGGTTTTCCAGGCTAAACATTGTTAGATACCACTGGGTTCAGAGTGAGTCTGGGCAGTCATTAGGCCATAACACTGAAGTTACCTTTCAAACAAACACGGGCGTGATGAGAGTCTGGTGTATAAGCCTCCTTCGCTTCCTGCACTTCTCCTCAAAACAATTGCTTGTTGCAGTTTTAAATAGTTTTTTTAGCAGCAAGACTATGAAAACAGCGCTGGTTCCCGCCCTTTTTGATGTTGCAGTTACGGTGCAGAGGTGCAAGTCGATGACGTAACCCCTACTGTCCCAATTCTCCAATTTTGCACGCTTGTAAACTGCGCACTTCAACCCCTACATGCACTTGTACAAAGTAAACACTTCACAGAGGGGTGTAGGGTGTAGTGTGGGTATTAAGACAGGGCCCCTGTCAAAGCAGAGCTTCGTGGGTGAGGGAGGGGCGCTCCTGAAAAACTTTATTGACAACCAAGCAATTTACAACGTTGCTTTTAAATAGAAAATAACACCCCATGAACCATTTATGAGGCATCTACACTTAACAATCATGTGTATATATTATTATTATTATTTATTTATTTATTTTTTTTTACTTTTCCTAGTAATATTTAATGACTATTTTTTTATGTATTTATCAACTACCTATGTACTGTAAAACCATCAAAATTTTCTAACGTTTTGACAAGGGTTACTGATAGGTCATTCAATTTGAAATATCTCTACAAAAAAACTGTTGTAAGACTCCATAATCTATCACTAACTTTTTTTTTTTTTGTGATAGATCCAACCAGCTGGTTTAGCATATCTACAACTCTTATGTAAAGATGTTGGTCTGATCAGTCAATCTACCCTTGTTGACTATTGATTAACAAATTGATCTTTCTTCAATATAATTATCCTGTAGGAATCATTAGGATAATATATAATGCTAATGAACTAGCCAGCTGTTACTAGTAGTAAATATTTGGTTTACTTTTCATTGCCTAAGGATCATTAGTAGTTTTTATACTAGAACAGAGTTATAAATTAATCACTTACAAACAGGTTTTTACTCTGTGAGTTATTTATGTACTTTATCATAGGATCATGCTGGTTAATTGGTGGAGATCTCAGAACCACATACTGTTGAAATTACTTCTTACTTTTACTTAGTTAGAAAATGTTCTTTATTGGGGAATGCAAGCAAATTTATACATATGTAGTTGTTTGTCACTTTTTTTAATCACAAGCATATTGAAACAGCGTTGTGTTCTGCTAAGCTCTCAGCGAGCTATGTGAAATGTAGGTTGGAAAACAATGGAAAAGTTAGGAAAAATAAAATTTTAAAAAATCTTGTCACAACTCATTTGGAAGTAATGACCCTTAAAGGTTCAGGTAATTGCCTCCATGGTAATGATATGAGATAATCATATAATGTTGGTTTGAGCTTTATCTTTTTATCTTGTTTCAATCTGTCTTTTTATGTTTTTCCATTATATATTATTTACTTTTTAATCAGTGCCATATTTCTCTGCCGGTCTCACAATGTTGCTTCATGTCATGCTTTTAGTATTCATCGTTGCATAGGAGCTCTGCAGATGATAAATATATTTCTTACCCCTTTCTGACTTGCATAAGTAGAGGACATATCCAACTTATTCTCTCAAAAACAAAGTTACATTCTGCCATTTTGCAAATAGGGATTTTGTCTAACTCTCGGATAAGGCAAATGAAGTTAGTTTATTGTCCGACACAGTGAACAAACATAACAATCTTCAGTAAAGTAAAAAGAAAATGACATAGCTCTTTTAAACCTATGCATATTTTATCAAGCATAAGGCTTATCCCAGTCCTTTTGGGGAAATACATTTTACCCCAAGATATTGTTATCTTTGTGGATTGATCTGTGGGCCATTAGGAATAATAAAAGCATTATATGAGTAACCAATACCAAAGGGCAAATTTGGTTCTTTCAATAAATGGATTATCAATTTTAGAGAAGTTTGACAAGAAATAAGACATGAGAACACAGAAGACATGCGGTAAGTAGCCTCGGTCAGGAGTCAAATTGAGGACAACCGTGTGGAAGTGTACCTGTTCAAATGAGACCAACACAGCAACAAATGAAAGCATATCTATAGGGAGTTGGGCCAAATTAGAATGAATGCAGAGAATAGAAAAGAACCAAAAAGATGCAAAGAGAGCAAAGGCACAGAGCAGTATTTAATATAATGTGATTGTTTAATAAATATTAGATGGTAGATGTTATCTACCAGCATTAAGCAACACTTAAAAGATCTCTGATGAAAAACTTCACTCTGGGTTTAGTTCACACTTTTGCACTGTTAAAATTATTAAGAATTTTTGTTTTTTTTTGTTTTTTGCAGAATCAGTATAATGTGAATCAGGGAACCTTCCAACAAAGAGGAGGAACTTCTTTTAAGGCATGGCAGAGAGTCTTCCCCTTATGCTGTCCTGTTAAGGGGGGGTTATGTAGCGAACCATAGACCTGAGCTTGCCTGACAGTGAAAGGATAACTTTAGGGATATATTTAATCAAGTAAAAGTGGCATCTGCAGGTAAGAAAAAGCTGATTAATCACTGGGGTTTAATATGAGCACAGTCTGCTGCGACAGAGAGATCAAATATGGACAAATAGCATAATACGTGACACCGATTCGCTGAGAAGGCATCAGGTAGGTGGATTTTCACCACACAGACAGAGTAAACCAACAGCAAGAGAGAAACATGACGATGGAGGGGAGTCTTGTAAATCCAAAGACAGCGTTCGAAAGTTGCAAGTACAGGCAATATTTCACACTCGCTGAAGTTAAAGGAAAAAATATGTATTTGATTTGTTGGAAGTTATGTCCGAAAACAAAGAAATTATCCATGTCCATGACCAGTAACTCCAACCTTATGAAGCACCTTGAATCGTCTCACCCTTCCACAACACTTGTGGCTTACAACCCGATAGTTACTTTGCCTAGTAACTAGTTACTTTGATAGTGCAGTAACTGAGTTACTAACACACTTACCTTTTGGGAGAAGTAAGTAGCAACTAAAGCTAGTTTCTTTTTTAAAGTTCCCAACACTGGTGGGGAGTAAAGCTGCTTCAAACGTAGTAAGTAGAGCTGGTCTGAGCGTCTGTGTTTTGTTCAGGATGCCGCCTGGTTGCCTGCGTTGTGGAGTTTTCTTATGCTTGTATACTGGCAGTACACATTTGACCAAAGGTGAACTTGCAAAAAGGATTATGAATCCAATCTAAGCTGGGAAAACATTGGGATGTCCCAGAATGAGATCAGGAGTGTAGCTGTGGAGAAGGATGTATGCATCTCACTCCTGGACCTGTTACCTCTACATCTCAACCCGTAATTAAAAGGAAACAATAAAAGAACAGCGGACAGATGTTCTATATGTGCAAACATTAGTTTAAATTAATTGTTATTGCGTCACGGTTGCCATGTCTACCTAGCATGATCTGGCTTTTATGTTGCATAAAATATTTTTTTTATCTAAAGTGGCTAAAACTACACGACAACTGCTTAGAACTCATCCTTCTCAAGATTGAAGATATGCAAGCAAATACATACATGATAATACTGTTAATGAAATACTACATATTATGCTGAATACTTGATCTAAGATGCCAGTAGATTAATATCTGAATATTATCTGCATAACCCTTTTAATAAGAACTAACATCTTATGACATGCAGTATCATTGTAATTATAATTTTCTTCATGCAATATGAAAAACAGAAGCAGCACAGCCTGATTTATATACAGTAACAATATAAGCAATGATTCAGACTGAATAGAACTTCAGGAAGAGCATGCCATAGTTAGGATTTTCATCATTCAAAGCTTTGTGTTTAAAACTATGCTAAGATTTTCCTTAGTAATAGTCAGCTGATTGTTCTATTCCAATATACAAATTTTATTTGTTTCTAGGTTTATTATGGTAATACTGTACGTAAATACTGAGTCACAGGATTTCATTATCATGCAGACTGACCTAGCCACTTTCATTGTTGTCCCTGGGCTAACCATAATGTGTTATTAGTATTCAGATGATGTCTGTATATGTAGATTGTTCATGAAAAGATCAAGGGCACAGGTTTGTTTTCAACACAATAACCACCCATCCCACTCCATTAAGCTTTACTCTTTTAATGACTTAATCTAAATCAATATAATAAATGTATTCATACTTATCATGTGTAACAATAAACATTATCTTAACATAAAATTAAGTAGACCAATTCAAACTTTTACTTGAGTATATAAACATGTTTTATTGCAGGTTCATTTTATTATTTCAAGAAGGGTTTGCTTATTTCCTTGTTGTGCTTTGATTGAATACATTTTAAGAAGCCCTTCATTTTTATCAATGTAAAAAAATAAACAATAAATAGAACATTGGATAAAAAAAGCTTACCATATTAAGAATCTGTTTGTTTTAGTTCTTTGATATTGTCAACCTTGGGGGGGATATCACATGCTCTGTTGGTCTTTTCCACAGAAAATCCTCGGAGTGGCTCTTCAGAGACAGACGTTTGTTGAAAAAACACAGCCAGGATAAAGGGTATCATATGGTCTTTGAGTGGAACATGGTGAGTGTATCTGTGAGCTGTTCATTCCAAATGTGAAGGAATGTCTTTGTCAGAACATACAGTGAGGCATTAACATTTAAACTTAAGAAAAGGACACAAATAGAAAATAAGGAACTCTTTAAATAAGCAAGATATAGAACAGTGGTTTCCTTATGATTACAGGGGAAAATAATCATACTCTGTGAGTGGCAAATAAATTTAAATTTCCTCTGAGTACATGATATTAGCCCTTTATACAGTAATATTAATACATTCTTTCATGTGGAGACATTTCAGATATCTATTGGTGGACTGCTGAACCATCCAAACATTTCTATTGCATTAAAGTTCAGATACTGACATGAATAACAAAATAGCAACTTTAGAAAAAGAGTGAATACGGGATCATTATTGGCAAGGAAATGTAATCAGGATATGCAGGCACTAGTTTGTTTGCCAGAAGCATTCTGGGTAGAACACGTGAAACAAGATTTAACATTTAATAGGATGCAGACAGGCGGTTGTTAATTGTATTACAG
Source organism: Girardinichthys multiradiatus (assembly GCF_021462225.1). Lineage (NCBI taxonomy): Eukaryota > Metazoa > Chordata > Actinopteri > Cyprinodontiformes > Goodeidae > Girardinichthys > Girardinichthys multiradiatus. The sequence continues at coordinate 20,791,515 of NC_061815.1, read as the reverse complement.
AGCTTCAGCTTTTACCTTGCAGCTCTGCCATTTACAACATGACCGTATAGTGTTTGTTTTGTTGCATAGAAATCATCCTGAGATGTTGAACTAGCACTTATTTGTAAGGGATGTTTGCTTGTCAACTACTGCCGAGAAGGGTAACAGTAGAGTTAAATCTATATATAAACACATGTCCCATTCAGGAAAGGGTTGTGATCTTTTCTAGTCTAATGAGTATAAGTAAATGTTTTTGTGAAGTTGACAAAAGTCTGTTTTCACAAACATACGTTATGTTTTATATGCACACTCTTATGCACAAACTTATTGTTTGTTAAGGGGAAAAGAGTGCACACACAAATTTGATTTCTAATGTCTCTAATGTTTAGATATAATAATTTGCCATCTAAGTTTATAATTTGAGTATGTTTAAAGAACCCTCAGAGAAACCATGATTGATGATTGAAGATTTTGGTGGTTCTGTGTCTTAATATCAAGAATAAATGAGTCTGTAAAAGTTTTGAATTCTTGGTGGGGGAAGAGGTAAAGTCAATAAAAGACTAAATCAATTGTGGCTCAGAGGCCTGGAATTATTGACAAACTGTCTGAAAATCAAATATAAGAATTGCTTTTGATTTTGTTTTCAAGTAGAACAAAGCTGTGGGAAATCACTGCCATCACAAACATTCCTTGGCCCTTCCCTCGACACTCCTTAACCAGATGTTTTTTTTTTTCTCAGTCACATGAAACCAGAATTTTATTAATAAATCCCTTAAGCATTAGATGATTCATGAGTCACTGGACTCTGTAGTTTTTTTCATAAGTGGATAAAAAATTACCTGTGTTAGCATCAATGTTTTTTGTTAACTTACACCGTTTTGGTTAAGAATAATAATTTGTATTATATTTTGTGGTATATTTTGGTCCCGGCAAGAGTGATTTAATGTTTAAGATTTTTTTTATTTTTGAACATTTAGAAAATTGGAAAAGAAAATGTCTTTGCAATGGAACAACATTAACAACATTATAGGCGTGCAGGTGTTAGAGAATGTGTCAGCGTGCTTCATCTGTGTGTGTGTGTATGTTTGTTTATGTTACCTTTTTTGGTACAATCACCTACCTTCTAAAGATTGATCGTTCTTATGGAGACCAAAGCTTGACCTTAGTTTTGTGGACCACCATTTTTAGGTTTAGTGGGTCAGGGTTTTAGTTATGGTGTGAATTAAGTTAGAATTAAAGAGTGTGTAACTGTTCAGACAGTTTCTCTCTCTTTTCTTGCCTACTTGTCTCCTCACTGTATGCAGTTGTGACAGCCTGTTTCTAGCTGTGAAGGCCCATTTAAAATGTACACCTATGAGAAACTTTCCTCATTTTTCCCTTTGACTCTGACTTCAACTCAGAATTTATTAGACATGCAGTACTCATTTCCGCCTTTGTGAGGATATGATTTTTGGACCCTGCCTATACAGCCAGTTAAACCTGAACCATGGGACCGAGAGCTGATCCTTTCTCCAACCAGAGAGGTCTGGAGGGACCGATAATATTGATTAGTTGAGGAAGTTAATTGAGGAAGTAGAGTCAATGGGAAATTCCACTTAGAACTGTAAAGGCCTTGAGGGCAAGGTCCAGCAAACAGCTAAACGACCAGTAGATCCATGTTAATCCAGGCAATGACTGTTACAATCGTTCTTTTAATAACATTTTGTACCAATACATTTCTTTGGAGTAAGCTGGATCTCCATTAAGTGCAATACTAATTAGATAATCTCATTGGCCTTTATTAACCTAAGCATAATTATTCATCTATTTTCTTTTCATTTGAACAATTTTGGGCTACAATGTTGTTGCTTTTTCTGTTTAACTCTAATTCCTAACTTTATCAACTTTCTGTTGTCTTTACCTACAGGTCCTTCTCAAAAAATTAGCATATTGTGATAAAGTTCATTATTTTCCATAATGTCATGATGAAAATTTAACATTCATATATTTTAGATTCATTGCACACTAACTGAAATATTTCAGGTCTTTTATTGTCTTAATACGGATGATTTTGGCATACAGCTCATGAAAACCCAAAATTCCTATCTCACAAAATTAGCATATCATTAAAAGGGTCTCTAAACGAGCTATGAACCTAATCATCTGAATCAACGAGTTAACTCTAAACACCTGCAAAAGATTCCTGAGGCCTTTAAAACTCCCAGCCTGGTTCATCACTCAAAACCCCAATCATGGGTAAGACTGCCGACCTGACTGCTGTCCAGAAGGCCACTATTGACACCCTCAAGCAAGAGGGTAAGACACAGAAAGACATTTCTGAACGAAGAGGCTGTTCCCAGAGTGCTGTATCAAGGCACCTCAGTGGGAAGTCTGTGGGAAGGAAAAAGTGTGGCAGAAAACGCTGCACAACGAGAAGAGGTGACCGGACCCTGAGGAAGATTGTGGAGAAGGGCCGATTCCAGACCTTGGGGGACCTGCGGAAGCAGTGGACTGAGTCTGGAGTAGAAACATCCAGAGAACACCGTGCACAGGCGTGTGCAGGAAACGGGCTACAGGTGCCGCATTCCCCAGGTCAAGCCACTTTTGAACCAGAAACAGCGGCAGAAGCGCCTGACCTGGGCTACAGAGAAGCAGCAATGGACTGTTGCTCAGTGGTCCAAAGTACTTTTTTCGGATGAAAGTAAATTCTGCATGTCATTCGGAAATCAAGGTGCCAGAGTCTGGAGGGAGACTGGGGAGAAGGAAATGCCAGAAGTCCAGTGTCAAGTACCCACAGTCAGTGATGGTCTTGGGTGCTATGTCAGCTGCTGGTGTTGGTCCACTGTGTTTTATCAAGGGCAGGGTCAATGCAGCTAGCTATCAGGAGATTTTGGAGCACTTCATGCTTCCATCTGCTGAAAAGCTTTATGGAGATGAATATTTCATTTTTCAGCATGACCTGGCACCTGCTCACAGTGCCAAAACCACTGGTAAATGGTTTACTGACCATGGTATCACTGTGCTCAATTGGCCTGCCAACTCTCCTGACCTGAACCCCATAGAGAATCTGTGGGATATTGTGAAGAGAACGTTGAGAGACTCAAGACCCAACACTCTGGATGAGCTAAAGGCCGCTATCGAAGCATCCTGGGCCTCCATAAGACCTCAGCAGTGCCACAGGCTGATTGCCTCCATGCCACGCCGCATTGAAGCAGTCATTTCTGCAAAAGGATTCCCGACCAAGTATTGAGTGCATAACTGTACATGATTATTTGAAGGTTGACGTTTTTTGTATTAAAAACACTTTTCTTTTATTGGTCGGATGAAATATGCAAATTTTGTGAGATAGGAATTTTGGGTTTTCATGAGCTGTATGCCAAAATCATCCGTATTAAGACAATAAAAGACCTGAAATATTTCAGTTAGTGTCCAATGAATCTAAAATATATGAATGTTAAATTTTCATCATTACATTATGGAAAATAATGAACTTTATCACAATATACTAATTTTTTGAGAAGGACCTGTATTTATCTTTGCAGGGTCGCGCGCAAGGTCTCCAACTGTCATTGACCAGTGATTACACCCTGGACAGGTCTAGTTTTATTAATGTTTCCCAACATTTCTTCTTATGCTCAGGTGATAAGACAAAAGAGCATTAGAATATAATGATGCCCCCATCATACCATTGTCCATTTGCATTTAATTAATAATACAATTTATTGTTATCCTGTGTACCCAAACACCACACACATGTACAGATAGTTGTCTGGACCAAAGAGCAGATTGTCAGGGCACCTAAAGAAGAAGAAGAAGAAGAATACACTGTAGAGCCAGCCTCATCATCTGTGATTACACCCATACATCTGAGCTTGCTGGATGATGAAACTGATGGAATAATTTACTTTCTGGATAATTTGGCTAGTCATTATCTGACCACTTCTGACCACCAAAACAGCATTTAAATATAATTCACAGATGCTTTCAAATGTATAGTTTATCTTTAAATATGCAAAAATATTAAAAGAATATAGTGGCAAAAGTAACAACCAGTACTGATATCTGAACATCAGATTGTTACTGTGCACTGTGAATTCAACACACCTGAGACCTATGTGCATGCACTATTCAACCTTGTGAAACATCAAAAGTAAAACACATAGTTCAAAGATGTAACAGAAATTGTTTACTAAAATCAAGAGAGTTTCCTCACATTTATGCCTGCATAACACATGCTTTCCAATGTGTCACCACGCTTAGAGAGAAAAGAAACGGTGTGACATGTTGCACAGAACTAAACTACAATTGCTTTTGTGATTAGCCTAGGCCTTCTTTGCAAGTTGTACGTGTTTCAAAAAGTATCCAGTACCACAAACACAATTCAACGTGAAATACACAATCTGACATTGCTTGCATTAGGTCAATTTGAACTTCACATCACAGTTATCTAGCTCAAACATTTTGGTAACAGTTTCCTGAGAAAATACTTTTGCTATGACCTTTACGCTTCAGAAAATTAACATGGAAATTGTTGCAAATAAGTAGTAAAAGAAGAAATATGGGCAATAAAAATACAAAGAAAGAAGCACCAAATTGGCAGCTGGCCTGACAAGCTCCTCTTATGGGATCTAAGGACATGTAGCCTAAACTGATGTGAGTGAGTCAAGGACACTTTCATTAGTATTCAGCTCCCCCTTCATCAGTGTAGAGCTTGGTGATGAGTTTGACCCGGGGCTGGTAGATGACAGAGATTTCCTTCATTTTTCAAGAAAAGCTGTCTCCTGTCTCTGGAGCCAGAGAGGAGAGATTCTGTGTAGTTTTTCTATTATTAATAACTTTAAGAGGAAAACGCTGCTTTCAAGTTTAGTGAGGTTAACCAAAATTAGCTCCACACTGAGTTTTGGTACCATCAGGGCCCAGTGCCTAGTGAACACCCTCCACATTTTTATGAAATATAAATAAAAGTTATATCTGATATCTTTAAATATAATATGATACACAGGATATTTGAGCAAACAGGATGTAGGTGATGTGTTTGTGGAGAAAGGTAACTAATAACAAATTTGCAAAGTTCACATTTTACCACATTACATCCACAAATGCCAATGTATTTTATTGGGATACTGTATGACCTGAGAGGAAAAGGATACATGTTTTTTAAAAAGTGTCCATGGTTTTCATGTATAGTGTGATACCCCTAAATAAATGTCAACTAACCTCAGATGTAAATAAATAAAATCAACATGTTTCTGATTTGAATATATTATAAGCTGTTCTTTGAAGATCACAGAGGTTTGTTGGAGAAACTGAACAAACAGCATCATGAAATCCAAGGATTTGTGGAAGGGTTTAAATCAGGCTTAGATTATAAGACAATATCTTAAACTCTGAACATCTCACTGTTCAATTCATTATCAAAAAAGTCGAATGAGCTGGGCAGAACTCCAAATTGACTAAGCCATGGCTGACCAGCTGAACTAAGAAGCTGGGCAAAATGAGCATCTATCGGAGCAGCAGCCAAGAGGCCCTTGGAGTAGCTGTAACTACAATTGAGCTACTCCACAGCTCAATTGTCCACTCCAGAAATCTGGTCACATTGAAAACTACCAAGATGAAAGCCATTATCAAAGGTAAAGGCCATAAGAAATCCTATTTACAGGTTGCCACAAGCTAATTAGGGGAAATTCAAAATGAGGAAAAGGGTGCTATGGTCAGATTTTGCATGGAATTTATGTGTGGCAAAAAACTAACAGTGCACATCACCCTGAAGCCACCAAATTCATAAAACAAGATGGTAGCATCATCATGGTGTTGGATTACTTTTCTTTAGCTGGAACAGGGAAGGTGGTTACAGTTGATGGGACGATGGATGGAAACACAAATAACACCTTCAAAACGTACAATAGTGAGACTGTAGACCAAAATTATTAGCTCAGTCTGGAAAGAGTAATTATATAAATGCATATATAGAATTTTTGAATATCTGTTTAGATAATAGATGGAGATGAGTAGCAACCTCTTCACCAGCCTCTTAATGACTTATTAGACATAAAAAAGTTGGTTGGATGGATGTTTTACACATTTTAACAAAAAAAAAAAAAAAATACCTTTTTCCTTATTTTATTTAGTAATGTGTGCCTAAACATTTTGCTGGTACTGGAGTTGCAGAAAATGTTAATGCATATGGTATGTCAAATGTTTCTGCTGATTGGGCATTTACATTTGATAAAAAAAAAAAAATCAATGAGAGTGGAAGTGGCCTTGTAACTCTAAGCCTGGATTCTTGGCTCAGGCCATCTGGCCCACGAGTCTTGGCTGTCAGCTCAGCAGATACCTGCGGATAACTAGGAGCAGTCAGAGGGCATAGAGCCATGGACTGCCACTGTAGCTTACAACGTGCATGGGACTTATCTACACAGGTGTACACACTAACAGGCAGCAGCTGGTGATCATGAAAATTGTTCACTGCTGTGTTGGAGGGATGCTAATTGAGTATATTTTCCCCTTCTTGATGTGCGATCACCAGTCATAATCTGTTAGTGTGCATTATGACAAGATTTCAAGGCTTCAGAGCACTTTAGTGAGCACCGACACAGATGAATATAGAAAAGGGAAAACAAAAGATGCCAGATATCAAATGATTGAACTGAGAAACCATAGAAATAATTGTTAAATACTGCACTGCAGCACAATCAGCTTGGTTTATTCTCAGTTATTCAAGAAAGGTTGCTGCTTCATTTTTATTTTACTAAAGAATAATTAAACAGGAAGCTAGACGTTGCTTGGGTCACTTTTCCTTTATTTCTATCGACAAACAAACTATCTGCTGTCATTCTGGAACATTGCTGCTGACATTTGTAAACGAGTACACAGCCAGCTGAACTGTCAAGACAGATAATTAAAAGACACATTTCCATCTCATTTTGTCTCATTATTTTGGGAACGTCATTTGTGGGAATCAGCGACATTTAACAATAGAAAAACTGTTGTATGTCCAACATTACTTGTTCCTCCTGCTACAAGACTGCTCTCCTTATCATGTTTAGTTTATAAACTTTAGTATAGGGGTAGTTGTTGGCATCAAGCTATACCAAGGTTTTAAAACATTTCAGAACTACAAAAAATTTTCATCATACGATTCCCATGAGTTAAAGTGAAAGTCAGAGAGAAAGTGCCAGAATGACCAGTTTTATCTTGCATAAAGAAGCACAATGTTACACCTCTCCTTACAGCTTCTATACACTGTCAGTGGGCCGATAGAGGGGTCCAAAGATTTTTTTGCCCCACTCACAAAATAGAAAACTTTGGCTGTTTTGTAATATTTCTCTTTGCAAAAAAAAAAAACAAACAAACATAAAAGGAAGTTGGTGTAACATAAAAGATATAAAACATTACTTTCATTAACTCTCGTTTTAAAGCTACATGTGGCATGCTATGGGTGGCATGTCTGTTAAGCAGTTGACTGCAGGCTGGGGAGCCCATCTAATCAATCAATTAATACCAGCTTGTAACACTCCCAAGTTGCCATGATATCTTGGGCACTGTATTTATTTTGTTTTGTTTTTTAAGATTTCTGATGCATTTAGTTGTAGTATTTTCTCATTTTAGCCCTTAGTTCCTTTTATTATTTTTGGTTGTCTACTTTCTTTTTTTCTTTTTTTTTCTTTTTTTTCTGTTTTTTATTTGTTTCTTATTTTCTGTTACTTTTTTTCTAGCTTTCTTCGTCTCATTTTACCTTTGCATTTTTGTCCTTCTCATGTTGGGACTCTGTCCCTCTTTGTGATACTAGTGGCCTTCATTTTTCCCAGTATTTATACAATTTTTTGTTCGCTCTTTCTTTGTTATTTTGTACTGGTGTCACCTCTTATTGATTATCTGTGTTGGACCATTTGTTTGTTGAATCTTGGACCATTCATACGTTGTTGGACGCCACTATGCTGTTCCGGCGTCATCAGCCATTTTGTACCCCACGATAGTCTGCTACTACAAATCCCAGGGGGCACCGCGGCTGATAGGATGGGGGCGACGCAGCTCTGATGTCACGGTCGACTATATAACATACTCTGAGATCACCCCCATTGCTTTTCAGCCTGGAACCGAGACACGGTTACCGGCATCTGAAGCGCATCATTCTGGAGAAGAAATCCCACGAGGATTTCATTCATTCTCCCATTGGCCAGAAAACTAAGCGAATTAAGCTGACGAGAATAAGAAGGCTTGTAAGTTTCAACTTTACTGATCGAAGACATGGATGTAACACAACCAAAAAACCAGGAGGTTTCAAGTATAAGAAGCTTCATCCTGGTTTTTTTGTTCCAGTCGACTAGTGACTGTCCATCATATTTGTCACCTTTCTGCCAAGGAGGCCAAAAGGACGAGGACGGACCGCTTTCCTGAGTTCCCCACAGACTTGTGGAAACCCCCCCCCCCATTTTCTCTACCTTTCTGTCCAAGGAAAACTACATGAAGTAAAGTCCGATCGTTTTATTTTCTTTATTAGGAATAGCGTGGGCAGGATAGGGTAGGAATTTAGGGCGATTTATAATCGCCACTTATAGTCTAATGTGTTTTGAATTGTATGTGCATGCCATTGTTTAGTAAAACTTGATTGCTGTTGATTTCTGAGGCCACCGAGGATGTTTTATGACTACCTGTCCCACTGAGCTACACTTTTGGGGGCCGCACCCAAAGCTTCGTTCAACGCTATATTCCTCTTGTATTTTTGCCATAACTGCCATAACTGCTGGTTTGATTTCATACACACTAAATGCTGTTTTATTTTGTTTAGTTAGATATTTTACCCTTTTGTGTAGAACTTTGCCTGTTTGATTAGGTGAAGATTATTGAATTGGAAGAGCGAGTTGTATCAGGGCTGTTGATTTAATAAATATTCACGTAGATAAAGAGAGAGCGTTTGTGTTTATTTTGTGCAAGAGTGATTTGTTAAACTTCCCCACGTTTGGGGAGAAACAGTTGATTAAACAGTGACATCTAGTAATAGTTATCAACTATTACTGAGAATTTTATAATTGTATTTATCAAGGGCTTTGAGCCACAATTACAACACCAGAGGACATCTCTTATTTCGATTTATAAATAAGGATTTTTGGTTAAGAAGTAAATTTTTCTCAAATTATGATTTTAAATTATAATTCTTGATAAATATTAATTAATCAATAATCATAATCCCAACATCTGCCTGTATATGTCAGTTTGTCGGTAATGACTTCATGCTTGAATTTCTTCCTATAAATGTAAATTTGGATTAGTAAACTTTTATTTTTGCATTTAATGTGCATCCCATCTGCCTGGGCACACAAAACGACACTTTATCAACACAGAGTTGCTCTATGAAAAGCCACATAACTAAAAGAGAAGCTCATTCCCGCCGCTTGAATCCAGGATCTCGTTCTTTCGGTCATGACCCAAAGTTCATGGCCATAGGTGAGGGTAAGAACGTAGACGACAGGTAAATCGAGAGCTTCGCTTTTCGGCTCAGCTCTCTCTTTACCACAACGGACCGGCACAGCGCCCCCATTACTGTGGCAGCTACACCGATCCGTCTGTCGATCTCCCGCTCCATTCTTCCCTCACTCGTGAACAAGACCCCGAGATACTTAAACTCCTCCACTTGAGGCAGGAACTCCCCTCCAACCTGAAGAGGACAAGCCACCCTTTTCCGTTCGAGAACCATGGCCTCATACTTGGAGGAGCTGATCTTCATCCCAGCCGCTTCACACTCGGCTGCGAACCGCCCCAGTGCATGTTGTAGGTCTTGGCTAGAGGGTGCCAGCAGGACCACGTCATCTGCAAAAACAAGAGACGAAATCCTCTGGTCCCCAAACCAGACCCCCTCCGGCCCTTGGCTGCGCCCAGAAATCCTGTCCATAAAAGTTATGAACAGGACCGGTGACATGCACCGGGAACAGGTCCGACTTAGTGCTGGCAATGTGAACCAAATTCCTGCTCCGCTTGTACAGAGATCGGATGGCCCCTAGTAAAGGGCACCCGATTCCATACTCCTGGAGCACCCCCCACAGGGCATCACGAGGGACACAGTCGAATGTTTTCTCCAGGTCCACAAAACACATGTGGACCGGTTGGGCAAACTCCCATGAACCCTCGAATACCCTGTAGAGGGTATAGAGTTGGTCCAGTATTCCACGGCCGGGACGAAAACCACACTGCTCCTCCTGAAGCCGGGGTTCGACTACCGGCTGGACACTCTTCTCCAATACCCTGGCATAGGCCTTACCATTGAGGTTGAGGAGTGTGATCCCCCTGTAGTTGGATCACACCCTCCGGTCACCCTTCTTATGTAGGGGGACCACCACCCCAGTCTGCCAATCCAAAGGCACTGTCCCCGTCCGCCACGCAATGTTGAAGAGGCGTGTCAACCATGACAGCCCCACAATATCCAAAGACTTGAGGTACTCAGGGCGGATCTCATCCAACCCGAAGCCCTGCTACCACGGAGCTTTTTAACCACCTCGGTGACTTCAACCTGGGTGATGAAAGAGTCCAACCCTGAGTCCCCAGCCTCTGTTTCCACTAGGGAATGCGTGATGGCAGGATTGAGGAGATCCTCGAAGTACTCCTTCCACCGGCCGATAATGTCCCCAGTCGAGGTCAGCAGCTCCCCACTCCCACTGTAAACAGTGTTGGCGAAGCACTGCTTCCCCCTCCTGAGGCGCCGGACGGTTTGCCAGAATCGCTTTGGGGCCAACCGGTAGTCCTTCTCCATGGCCTCACCGAACTCATCCCAGGTTCAAATTTTTGCCTCTGCCACCGCCCGGGCTGTGGCACGCTTGGCCCCATGGTACCCGTCAGCCGCCTCAGGAGTCCCACAAGCCAACCACAGCCGATAGGACTCCTTCTTCTGCTTGACAGCATCCCTTTCTGCCGGTGTCCACCACCGGGTTCGGAGATTGCCGCCGCGACAAGCACCGCAGACCTTACGGCCACAGCTACGGGCAGCAGCATCAACAATAGATGCGGAGAACATGGTCCACTCGGACTCTATGTCTCCAACATCCCTCGGAATCTGGTCAAAGCTCTCCCGGAGGTGAGAGTTGAATACATCCCTGGCCAAGGGGTCCGCCAGACGTTCCCAGCAGACCCTCACTATGCACTTGGGCCTGCCAAGTCTGTCCGGCTTTCTCCTCCCCCAGCGGATCCAACTCACCACCAGGTGGTGATCAGTGGACAGCTCAGCCCGTCTCTTCACCCGAGTGTCCAAAACATGCGGCCGGAGGTCTGATGATACGACAACAAAGTCAATCATTGACCTCCTGCCTAGGGTATCCTGGTGCCAAGTGCACTGATGGACACCCTTATGTTTGAACATGGTATTCATTATGGACAATCCGGGACTAGCACAGAAGTCCAATAACAAAGCACCACTCGGATTCAGATCGGGGAGGCCATTCCTCCCGATCACGCCTCTCCAGGTGTCACTGTCGTTTCCCACGTGGGCATTGAAGTCCCCCAGCAGAATAATGGAGTCCCCAGGAGGCGCACCATACAGCACCCCCAACAGGGACGCCAAGAAGGCCAGGTAGTCCACACTACCACTCGGCCCGTAGGCTGAAATGATAGTCAGAGACCTCTCCCCAACCCAAAGGCGCAGGGATGCGACTCTCTCATCCACTGGGGTAAACCCCAACACAGGACGGCTGAGCTGGGGGGCGACAAGCAAACCCACCCCAGCCCGCCACTTCTCCCCGTGGGCCACTCCAGAGTAGAAGAGAGTCCAGCCCCTCTCGATGAGATAGGTTCCAGAGCCCACGCTGTGTGTGGAGGTGAGCCCGACTATTTTTAGTCGATATTTCTCGACCTCCCGCACCAGCTCAGGCTCCTTGCCCCCCAGGGAGGTGACATTCCACGTCCCTAGAGCCAGCCTAAGCATCCGGGGATCGGGCCGCCGAGGTCTCCACCTTCGTCCACCGCCCAATCCTCTTTGCACTGGTCCCTCACGGTTCCCCCTGCAAGTGGTGAGCCCACTGGAGGATGGTCTCGCGTCTCTCGTTCAGGCTTGGCCCGGCCGGGTCCCGCGAGGAGCAACCCAGCCACCAGGCGCTCTCCGACGAGTACCGAACCCAGTCCTGGCTCCAGGGTGGGACCCCGGCTCCGCTGTACCGGGCGACGTCACGTGCCTCGATTTTGTGGTCGTCATGAGGGGTTCTTGAACCGCTGTTTGTCTGACCCATCACCTAGAGCCTGTTTGCCATGGGAGACCCTACCAGGGCCATTTAAGCCCCAAACAACATAGCCTCTAGGATCATTCAGAATCAGAATCAGAATCAGAAAAGCTTTATTGCCAATATTTATTCGAGTACTCAAACCCCTCCACAACGACTCACCTCTACGTCCGGCTCCGTCTAACTATTCCACTTCGTTCTCCGCTCCAACCAATCAGCTTCTGGTCCACATTCCTCTTCAGCCAATCATTCCTCCAGGCTTTGCTTTAAAAGACCGTCATACGCAGAATCTCCTACTCTTCAGCTGAGCTTCGACCCTCCTCCACCCCATCTCCACCATCAGGCTTCAAGCTCCTTCCGACTCCCTTATTTCCTCAGGCCTCCACTCGACCACCAGTATCAGGATCCCAGGGGGAAGTCTTCTCTAATTCTAACCCTAAAATGTTAATTCAAGCTCATGTCATTATCAGCATCCTTGGCTTCCACCGGGGTCCGAGCGCCAAAATAAAACAAACATTAGCTAATAAAGTTCTCTAATTGCCATCTCTGTGTTTCTCTCATTTGTGAGTCTTTTCAGGTTGAAATTATAATTAGGCCTTGTGACATTTTAGTTTTGTGTAAATACCATGAACTTTTACTGTGAAAATTTCATATTGCTTCATGCTTATTACATAGTTCATGTCAGTCTCAAGGCTTACTTTCAGACTCAAGTGGGAACAACACAAACAACAAAAATAATGTATAACTTCACATCCTGAAGTTCACACCCTAATTCTATACACCACAATTACCAATGCAAAAGGGCGTGGTCCCTAGTGCTGTGACAACCAATGACCACTGTCACGACTTGTGACGGTATGAAGGAATAGGAATTATGAAACCGAGTTCAACCTAAGAAGCTGTGGGGAAAACAATTTTATACAAAGTGACCTTTTGAGCCACTATTTGAATATGATATTGTATTTCACTATTAACAATAAGGTATTAATCAATAAAAATGCCACTATTCAAACACAGAGAAAAGACAGTAAGGTAAGAAACACTGTATTGCACCACAGGGGACTGTACTCTCACCATTCCTCTTCAGTCTGCACACCTCAGACTTCCAGTACAAGACAGACTCCTGTCATCTGCAGAAATACGCGAATGATTCTGCAGTTGCGGGGTGGATCAGAGATGGACAAGAAGCTGAGTACAGGAAGGTGGTGGACCGCTTTGTGGCAGAAAAACAATCTCCTCATCTTGAACATGACTAAAACAAAGGAGATGAATGTAGATTTTACACAGGAATAAGTCAAAAACTATTTCCATCATGGGAGAAGAAGTGGAGGTGGTGGAGGAGTATAAATACCTCGGTGTTCAGACTGGAGTAGAGATGGAACTGTGAAGCCGTCTACAAGAAAGGACAGAGCAGACTGTACTTCTTGAGGAAGCTTAGGACCTTCGGTATTTGCATCAAGATGCTGCATATCTTCTAAGTCTGCTGTGGAGAGTGTGATCTCTTCTGCCATTATCTGCTGGGGAAGCAGCATCAGAGCCAGGGACATAAAAAAGCTCAACAAGCTGATAAAAAAGGCTGGCTCTGTTCTGGGGACTCCTCTGGAACCTCTGGAGATCATTGTGCAAAGAAGGATTCTTCATAAAATGAAGAACATTATGGAGAACCCTGAGCATCCTCTTCATGAGACTGTCCTACAACAACAGGGTGTCTCCAATCACAGGCTTCTTCAGATCTGCTGTAAGACGGATGCTACAGGAGATCCTTCCTGCCCACAGCCATCAGCATCTACAACGGCTCTTTGAAGAAACCTACATAATGAGCTACAACAACATTTTCCCCTTGAGATTAATACAGTATTTTTTGAATTTCAATTGAATTTAACACTCTAGCATTGGAAATGCTCCGTTACCACAAAATCCAACCCTTCTAAAGAAACTACAAGATTTATATTATGTCTAAAACAACTTTTTCTTATTCACTACATACTTACATTATTTTCAGATTATATTTTGAATTTGCACAACTTAGTAGTCAAAGTTATCCTATCCATTATTTTTCATAAATACCCACCTATAAATAAATCAGAGGCAAGATCACAATTAGTTTCATGCATGTAATTTAGAGTCCTTTGAAATTACAGCAAACGAGAACATAGAGGTCATAATGAATATATTTAGTTTTTTGACTTTTAATTATAAGTTTGTGTTTGGCATTTGATTGCGTTCTGTTTCCATTTTGTGTTTTGGACATGTTACTGTAATGCAAAGAAACCCATGCATGCTTGTAATGAAAGATGTCGTTATCAGCTTCGTCCACTGCCAGCAAATCCAGAAGATACCGGATAAATTTGTAGTACAAAAAAATACGTTTTATTTGCAGTTACATTTGCTGTTTGTAAATGGTTTTAGAAAGTTTTCATCCAATGTAATAATAAATAGCTACCCCTGATAACAAAGCCCAGCTTAATAACTGGTAGTGATTCATTTAAACATATATACAGTACATTATTTTAATTTTGTAATGCGATCTAATGTCATTTAATGTAATGTAAGAGTTTTCTCCTTGCCTTTTAGTTGTAACAATTAAAGGTGAAATCACAATGTTTGTTGAGAATAGTAAAGTGCTGTGTAAACCTTTATATGTTATTTAAAGTGTATATTATTGATAGCTGGTACATTAACATACCTCTCCATTTCCCAAAACAGATTTATGTTGTGGTGACATCATACAGGTCCTTCTAAAATATTAGCATATTGTGATAAAGTTCATTATTTTCCATAATGTAATGAAAATGTAACATTCATATATTTTAGATTCATTGCACACTAACTGAAATATTTCAGGTCTTTTATTGTCTTAATACGGATGATTTTGGCATACAGCTCATGAAAACCCAAAATTCATATCTCACAAAATTAGCATATCATTAAAAGGGTCTCTAAACGAGCTATGAACCTAATCATCTGAATCAACGAGTTAACTCTAAACACCTGCAAAAGATTCCTGAGGCCTTTAAAACTCCCAGCCTGGTTCATCACTCAAAACCCCAATCATGGGTAAGACTGCCAACCTGACTGCTGTCCAGAAGGCCACTATTGACACCCTCAAGCAAGAGGGTAAGACACACAAAGAAATTTCTGAACGAATAGGCTGTTCCCAGAGTGCTGTATCAAGGCACCTCAGTGGGAAGTCTGTGGGAAGGAAAAAGTGTGGCAGAAAACGCTGCACAACGAGAAGAGGTGACCGGACCCTGAGGAAGATTGTGCAGAAGGGCCGATTCCAGACCTTGGGGGACCTGCGGAAGCAGTGGACTGAGTCTGGAGTAGAAACATCCAGAGCCACCGTGCACAGGCGTGTGCAGGAAATGGGCTACAGGTGCCGCATTCCCCAGGTCAAGCCACTTTTGAACCAGAAACAGCGGCAGAAGCGCCTGACCTGGGCTACAGAGAAGCAGCACTGGACTGTTGCTCAGTGGTCCAAAGTACTTTTTTCAGATGAAAGCAAATTCTGCATGTCATTCGGAAATCAAGGTGCCAGAGTCTGGAGGAAGACTGGGGAGAAGGAAATGCCAAAATGCCAGAAGTCCAGTGTCAAGTACCCACAGTCAGTGATGGTGTGGGGTGCCGTGTCAGCTGCTGTTGTTGGTCCACTGTGTTTTATCAAGGGCAGGGTCATTGCAGCTAGCTATCAGGAGATTTTGGAGCACTTCATGCTTCCATCTGCTGAAAAGCTTTATGGAGATGAAGATTTCATTTTTCAGCACGACCTGGCACCTGCTCACAGTGCCAAAACCACTGGTAAATGGTTTACTGACCATGGTATCAGTGTGCTCAATTGGCCTGCCAACTCTCCTGACCTGAACCCCATAGAAAATCTGTGGGATATTGTGAAGAGAACGTTGAGAGACTCAAGACCCAACACTCTGGATGAGCTAAAGGCCGCTATCGAAGCATCCTGGGCCTCCATAAGACCTCAGCAGTGCCACAGGCTGATTGCCTCCATGCCACGCCGCATTGAAGCAGTCATTTCTGCAAAAGGATTCCTGACCAAGTATTGAGTGCATAACTGTACATGATTATTTGAAGGTTGATGTTTTTTGTATTAAAATCACTTTTCTTTTATTGGTCGGATGAAATATGCTAATTTTGTGAGATAGGAATTTTGGGTTTTCATGAGCTGTATGCCAAAATCATCCGTATTAAGACAATAAAAGACCTGAAATATTTCAGTTAGTGTGCAATGAATCTAAAATATATGAATGTTAAATTTTCATCATGACATTATGGAAAATAATGAACTTTATCATAATATGCTAATATTTTGAGAAGGACCTGTACATCAGTTTCTGTGAGGACATGTGTGTGCAGACCAAGACATCCTGCAGCTTTGGGAACAACAAGCCATGGTTTACTCCACATCTCAGGAATCTGCGCAGGGATAAGGAAGAAGCTCACAGTAGTGGAGATTGGGCGCGATACAGGCAGGCCAGGAACAGACTTACAAAGGAGATCAAAGCAGCCAAGAGAAGCTACAGTGAGAAGCTGGAAAACAGCCTTTCTACTGGTGACACTTCGGCTGTATGGACCGGTCTGAGAAACCTGACTGCCTACAGGAGCCCCCCCACCCTTCTTGAACAGAATCCTCGCCTGGTCAACCGTCTGAATGGCTTCTACTACAGACATAACAGAAAGCCGTTCACACCTCAAACCATCTCCTCAACATCCCATTCAGGAACAAATTATTCACATAAAGCAACCAACCCCCTACCTTCAGATCCTCTGCCTGCACTAAAGATGTCCGAGGATGATGTAAACAGGCTCTTTCAGCGCATGAAAACAAAGAAAGCTGGAGGACCTGATAACGTCTCCCCATCATGCCTGAAAGCCTGTGCAAATCAACTCGCTCCGATCTTCACACGGATCTTCAACAAATCACTGGAGAAGTGTGAGGTCCCCTCCTGCCTCAAACGATCCACCATCATCCCGGTTCCTAAGAAACCCACCATCCTAGGATTAAATGACTGCAGGCCTGTAGCCCTGACGTCTGTGGTCATAAAATCCTTTGAGCGGCTGGTGTTGAAGCACCTGAAAGACATCACAGGCCCCCTGCTGGACCCCCTGCAGTTTGCTTACTGAGCAAATAGGTCGGCAGATGATGGTTCCAACTTAGGTCTACACTTCATTCTGCAACTTCTCAACCACCCAGGGACGTACGCCAGGATCCTGTTTGTAGACTTCAGCTCGGCCTTCAACACCATCATACCAGACATTCTCCACCAGAAGCTCACCCAGTTCAACGACTCAAGACTCAAGACACCCCACTCAAGACTGTGGAAATGGTGGTGGACTTTCGGAGAACACCACCCCCATACACCCCTCTCACCATCCTCAACAACACTGTATCGACCGTGGACCACTTCAGGTTCGTAGGAACCACCATCTCTGAGGACCTGAGATGGTCTTCACACATAGACACTGTTCGAAAGAAGGCCCAGCAGAGACTGTACCTGAGGCAACTCAAGAAGTTCAACCTTCCACAGGAACTGCTGGTCATCTTCTACACTGCTATCATTCAGTCTGTCCTGTCTTCATCCATCTCAGTGTGGTTTGGCTCATCCACAAAACAGGACAGGTCCAGACTGCAACGAACAATCAGGTCTGCAGAGAGAATCATCAGGGCTGACCTTCCCTCCATCCAGGACTTATACAGGTCTAGGGTCAGGAAAAGAGCTGCAAAAATCTCTGCAGACCCCACACACCCTGCACATAATTTGTTTAGAGTTTTACCTTCAGGCCGCCGTTACAGAGCACTGTTCGCTAAAACCAGCCGTCACAGAGACAGTTTCTTCCCCCAGGCTGTTTCCCTGTTGAACATTCAATAGAGTACCAAACGATTGCATACTGAAGTTGCAAATGCACCTTTTTATTTATATATGTGTATATTGTACATTGTAAATATGTATATACTGTAATGCAAAAACAAAACCAAAGAGCAAAGTGTACCGGAGTCAAATTCCTTGTTTGTAAGTATGAACTTGGCAATAAAGCTGATTCTGATTCTGATCTTTGCAATTTTTCATTAACCAAATTACAATGGAAAAAATAAGACACATTTGCAGCCATACTTTAGGTTTGTATGATGGCTTTTTTAAATACACATAATTCACATCTGCTCTGCTAAAAGTATTAAGGCACATGTAATATTTCTGTAAACTATTTAAGCTTTTACGTTCTAACAAAGAAAAAAAAATCAAACTGACATGTCTGAAATGAGCCCCGCTACACATTGCATATACAGAAAGCTCTAAACAAAGCCACGGTGCATGGCAGCTGCCATATGTTTGTACATTTCCTGTTTAATGAAAATTATTCTCTACACATTACCACTATTTGTGAGGTGTACAGATGGTGCCTATTGAAATAAAAAAAATCACAAAGCCTGACTGTCTAGCATGTATTTCTCAACCATGTGCTTGGACTACTTTACTTTTTCATCAGAAAAGCCACTTTTCCAAGATTGTAAGGAAAATTTTGGGCAAAACTGAGTCAGAGCAAGGAGTAGTACAAGGCTTCTGGAAATGGAGTTTAAACTTCTCTAATTGCCATCTCTGTGTTTCTCTCATTTGTGAGTCTTTTCAGGTTAAAATTTATGTATAACCTCTAAATGCCTTTTATCCTATTGGGATTTTGGAAATATCTGGGTAATGTTGACTCCAGCCCTGATCATCAAAACTCAGATTCAGAAAGATTATTTTGGCATTCGTCCAGTCAATGAAAAAGGATCTTAACCCTCATCGAATTACTAAGAGTGTAACGGGAGGTTGGTAATCCAGACTAGATGTGATTTAAAAGAATAAGGTGCCAGGGACACTCTTAAAGGTTTTCTGGTACATTCCCGAATAAAGGAAAAATGGATTATACATTTCAGGCACAAATTTGAGCTTTTTTCAGAGCATACTGGACTCTCTTAATGCTGATTGTAAGTGGATTAAATTTTGATTCTACAAACAACTGATTCATTGGTGCTGGATAAGTATGCACACAGCATTTTTAGAATACTGTAAAAAAAAACAAAAAAAAAACAATATATATATATATATATATATATATATATATTGGCCACTATTGACACCCTCAAGCAAGAGGGTAAGACACAGAAAGAAATTTCTGAATGAATAGGCTGTTCCCAGAGTGCTGTATCAAGGCAACTCAGTGGGAAGTCTGTGGGAAGGAAAAAGTGTGGCAGAAAACGCTGTACAACGAGAAGAGGTGACCGGACCTTGAGGAAGATTGTGGAGAAGGGCCAATTCCAGACCTTGGGGGACCTGCGGAAGCAGTGGACTGAGTCTGGAGTAGAAACATCCAGAGCCACCGTGCACAGGCGTGTGCAGGAAATGGGTTACAGGTGCCGCATTCCCCAGGTCAAGCCACTTTTGAACCAGAAACAGCGGCAGAAGCGCCTGACCTTGGCTACAGAGAAGCAGCACTGGACTGTTGCTCAGTGGTCCAAAGTACTTTTTTCGGATGAAAGCAAATTCTGCATGTCATTCGGAAATCAAGGTGCCAGAGTCTGGAGGAAGACTGGGGAGAAGGAAATGCCAAAATGCCAGAAGTCCAGTGTCAAGTACCCACAGTCAGTGTTGGTCTGGGGTGCCGTGTCAGCTGCTGGTGTTGGTCCACTGTGTTTTATCAAGGGCAGGGTCAATGCAGTTAGCTATCAGGAGATTTTGGAGCACTTCATGCTTCCATCTGCTGAAAAGCTTTATGGAGATGAAGATTTCAGTTTTCAGCACGACCTGGCACCTGCTCACAGTGCCAAAACCACTGGTAAATGGTTTACTGACCATGGTATCACTGTGCTCAATTGGCCTGCCAGCTCTCCTGACCTGAACCCCATAGAGAATCTGTGGGATATTGTGAAGAGAACGTTGAGAGACTCAAGACCCAACACTCTGGATGAGCTAAAGGCCGCTATCGAAGCATCCTGGGCCTCCATAAGACCTCAGCAGTGCCACAGGCTGATTGCCTCCATGCCACGCCGCATTGAAGCAGTCATTTCTGCAAAAGGATTCCCGACCAAGTATTGAGTGCATAACTGTACATGATTATTTGAAGGTTGACGTTTTTTGTATTAAAAACACTTTTATTTTATTGGTCGGATGAAATATGCTAATTTTGTGAGATAGGAATTTTGGGTTTTCATGAGCTCTATGCCACAATCATCCGTATTAAGACAATAAAAGACCTGAAATATTTCAGTTAGTGTGCAATGAATCTAAAATATATGAATGTTAAATTTTCATCATGACATTATTGAAAATAATTAACTTTATCACAATATGCTAATATTTTGAGAAGGACCTGTATATATATATATGCATATTGTTTTCCTTCTACTTGACATTACCACACAACCTTTATAAGTCTACTACATAGACAGCGGAAAATGTAATAAGATTGGCAACTTGACAGAATGTATTATGGTTCGAAGGGTATCAGTACTTTTGCCAGGCACTGTATGTGGGCATGGTCCCAAAGTCTAACTCAAATTAGTATTTAGAGTTACATTTCAGTTATATTACAGTTGTAATATACACAGGCATACTATTGTAAATGAGTCACTTTTTTTCTTGGCTTTTCAGCAGGGAACAGTGTGCAGTGGGGAACCTTACCAAGGGATTAGATACACCCCAAAAATAACTTCTGGGATCCCCATGCAAACACATGCAGATGAATCGAGAATTAACGCCAGCTTGTGTAAATTGAGCCACCGCTATTGCCTCCAGAATTAGTTGCTTGCATTATAACACAATGTTTCATCTATCATTATGTTTGGCACCAAAATGGCGACATGAGCAGCATTTTCTGAAGCTAATACTTTCAACTCTTCTGCTGCTTCATACTTTTCTGACAATCAATGACAAAGGAAACATATTCTCTTGAAATGTTTCCATTGTCTAAAATGTTCCTTCTGAAACCAAAGGTCCTCTTCAGTCCACACTGCATGTAAAGTCAGAGAAACAGCAGTACCTGATGTGTTAAACTGATACACTCCTGAATGATTGCTGGTTTCTGCTGGGGGTCTAGTTGCAGCTCCATGCTTTTATGATGGAGCTTAAGCAGGGATGTATCGCTATCATAGACCTATAAGTCTTTTCCACAAGCTGAACTAACATGGTAATAAGCAATTAAAATGTAAAGTAGTGGAATTTAATCACTGATGTGTGGTGCAATGTAGACTGCAGTGTCAGAAGTAATGTCTCCAGATTAAGGATGCGACAGCCCTCGGGTCACAAGTCGAAATCAGACTCACTTTTCTTCAATTGTTCGCCCCTTTTACTCTCTCTCTTTACTCCTTCAATACTGAGCTGAAATACATTGAATTGATGAACATCTTTTAGCCTACAGGGTTCAATTGTGCCCAAAGAATATTCTCTTTCTTACTCCTGGTCAATATCTGGTTAATCCAGCATGAAATTATATTTTGTCTGAGATGAAAAAAGAACGCCTGTCATCGTTTTTAAATGTTTGTGCCATCAGAATGTAAGGCTTTATAGATAAATACTTGCTCACAGCAGTGTTGGGTTTAGTTTATTTCATAGCTGTCACAGGGCATTATGCACCCTTCCATCACTCCAACATCTGAAAGCTAATGGATTAACACTATTTAACATTTTGGGTCACAACGTCATCCAAAACACATTCTTATTTTGTTTACCAATAGCCTTGTTCAATCTCATAATATCTGTTTTAATCATCAGGGCTTTACCAACTGATGTGTTATTGATTCCTTTTCCAAATACATGGTACACATTTATAGCTGATATACTGACCATATTTCATCAAACAAGGATGAGTCTTCCTTCTTTTCATTGTTAATTAAGAGAGCCTGGGCTGTAATGTTAAATTAACTGATTATATTACTTTGTTGGATGATTGGACAGAATAAGACAGCACCCATTGGAAGAATGTTTTGGGCCAGTTGCTGTGTTCTTTTCTCTGACAAAAATCAGTGTGTAGCTAAAATATATTCCTGGAGAGCTTTCTAGTTATACCCAGCACATAGAAGGCATTGATATACCAGTATCACCAGTCAGGCAGAATTAAACAATGACAGATTTCCAAAGTACCAAACATATGTTCTAAACTCTCTTTCGATAGAAGATTTTCCCAATTTTACCTTAACAGACCTAAATGGCTAATGAACTTTTAATCTCACTTAGTCCAGGGTAATTACTCCAAAATAATTTCCATAAAAGCATACAATGAGCTAATGGATGAATACATGGATGAAGGTTCTGCTCAAGAGTCTTATCCTCTGAGTCAGGTTTGTGCATTTTTTGTCAAGAACCAGAGGGGTTTGTTGCTGAATATGTGTTGAAAATCTGTCATAAATTAACCTCCTTTGAAAAAAATAAAATAAATTTAGAAACTGACTGGAACCTTCAATAAAAAAACAAACAACTAAACAAAGTCTTCCAAAAAGTTTGAATTCTCCTGTGTATGAAATTAAAATTAGGTGTCCTCGAATAAATTTAACTTAACACACTTTTTACTGTCTATTAAAGAGTCAGTGAAAATCTATTCAAAGGTGGTTAATGGACCACCTTTTGTAACCACCTTTGGTGGTGAATAACCACCTTTTGTCATGTTTTTTTTAAATTGTCTTGACCCACATGCAGATAACACTCAGGAGGCAGAGAAAAGTTAATTTTTATAGAACTGGATTTGGAGATGGACCCGGAACTGGAAACACACCATGGAAAAGGAGAACAGGTAAGTCGGATATATTTCAGGGATGAAGATTTTGTTAGTGAAGAGGGATTTTGCTTACAGGAGAGATGAGGAGTAACCACCAAAGGGAGAGCGATGTGGAGCCTGGGAGGAGAGCTGCAGAGCCGCTTTGTGATGAGTCTGTTTCAAGGTAAGCAAATGTCGGCACAGGGCGAGGTTATGGGTGAACCCACGGAGGTGCAACTTTCTTTCAGGAAGATGGATGCCAGTCTGAGGTAGGTACTGCACCTGGTGAAGGTTCTTGGAGTGGAGCACGGTGGAGGGTGAGCAAGGTTTGCTTTACTTGAGGCCTAGGAGTCGAGGAGCTTAGAGGCTGCCAGCTGGAACTTGATCCGAGAAGGAGTACTTGGTGTCACAGCCATTCTGTTTCCAAGCCAAAATAGTTCCAAAAAAAAAAGGCCGTCGGTGGCAACAGGTGGTCTAGTTTCTTGAACGCATTTCTGACTTTATTGTTTAAAAAATATATTTTTATTTCTTGCAAAATTATAGGCAAAATAATAACTACAAAATTCCTACAACTTTGATGTAAACGAAAGTTGGCTTAAATTCATCTTACAAAGACAGAAAGTGGTCGAAAAGTGGTCAAAAAATAATTGTAAAAAACCTCCCGTCATCACACCGGACATTTTCCCAACAAGGACCGCAGCGTGTTCTTAATCTCTTAAATTACTGGGAGGGGCTTAAAAGTTACCAAAGAAATCATAATTCCAAACAATTAATTTCATATCGTAGTTCCAAACAAACTGAAGTATATTCTAACAACCTATAAGTAAATAGAACTTATTATTTACAAAATTCAACATAAATGGCCACAACATTCTGGCCCCTAATTCATGTACAACAATAATTACATCTTATATTGCATAAGTGGCCATTAAAGAATGTAATACCAATATTAACATTAACAGACCTGAATTTATTATTAGCCTTCTAATTTCAAATGACTCAATTATGAACTTCTGCAGTTTTTTTTGTCCAGATGTGTCTTCTTAAAAAGTGACAAACAAAAGTAAAAAATACAGGTCCTTCTCAAAATATTAGCATATTGTGATAAAGTTTATTATTTTCCATAATGTAATGATGAAAATGTAACATTCATATATTTTAGATTCATTGCACACTAACTGAAATATTTCAGGTCTTTTATTGTCTTAATACAGATGATTTTGGCATACAGCTCATGAAAACCCAAAATTCCTATCTCACAAAATTAGCATATCATTAAAAGGGTCTCTAAACGAGGTATGGACCTAATCATCTGAATCAACGAGTTAACTCTAAACACCTGCAAAAGATTCCTGAGGCCTTTAAAACTCCCAGCCTGGTTCATCACTCAAAACCCCAATCATGGGTAAGACTGCCGACCTGACTGCTGTCCAGAAGGCCACTATTGACACCCTCAAGCAAGAGGGTAAGACACAGAAAGAAATTTCTGAAGGAATAGGCTGTTCCCAGAGTGCTGTATCAAGGCACCTCAGTGGGAAGTCTGTGGGAAGGAAAAAGTGTGGCAGAAAACGCTGCACAACGAGAAGAGGTGACCGGACCCTGAGGAAGATTGTGGAGAAGGGCCGATTCCAGACCTTGGGGGACCTGCGGAAGCAGTGGACTGAGTCTGGAGTAGAAACATCCAGAGAACACCGTGCACAGGCGTGTGCAGAAAATGGGCTACAGGTGCCGCATTCCCCAGGTCAAGCCACTTTTGAACCAGAAACAGCGGCAGAAGCGCCTGACCCGGGCTACAGAGAAGCAGCACTGGACTGTTGCTCAGTGGTCCAAAGTACTTTTTTCGGATGAAAGCAAATTCTGCATGTCATTCGGAAATCAAGGTGCCAGAGTCTGGAGGAAGACTGGGGAGAAGGAAATGCCAAAATGCCAGAAGTCCAGTGTCAAGTACCCACAGTCAGTGATGGTCTGGGGTGCCGTATCAGCTGCTGGTGTTGGTCCACTGTGTTTTATCAAGGGCAGGGTCAATGCAGCTAGCTATCAGGAGATTTTGGAGCACTTCATTCTTCCATCTGCTGAAAAGCTTTATGGAGATGAAGATTTCATTTTTCAGCACGACCTGGCACCTGCTCACAGTGCCAAAACCAGTGGTAAATGGTTTACTGACCATGGTATCACTGTGCTCAATTGGCCTGCCAACTCTCCTGACCTGAACCCCATAGAGAATCTGTGGGATATTGTGAAGAGAATGTTGAGAGACTCAAGACCCAACACTCTTGATGAGCCAAAGGCCGCTATCGAAGCATCCTGGGCCTCCATAAGACCTCAGCAGTGCCACAGGCTGATTGCCTCCATGCCACGCCGCATTGAAGCAGTCATTTCTGCAAAAGGATTCCCGACCAAGTATTGAGTACATAACTGTACATGATTATTTGAAGGTTTATGTTTTTTGTATTGAAAACAATTTTCTTTTATTGGTCGGATAAAATATGCTAATTTTGTGAGATAGGAATTTTGGGTTTTCATGAGCTGTATACCAAAATCATCCGTATTAAGACAATAAAAGACCTGAAATATTTTAGTTAGTGTGCAATGAATCTAAAATATATGAATGTTAAATTTTCATCATGACATTATGGAAAATAATGAACTTTATCACAATATGCTAATATTTTGAGAAGGACCTGTAGTCAATGTTCCACAGTTTCAAGTCCTTTTCCTGTCCATGTGCATGAATTGTGTGTGAAAAAGGTGTATGTTGCATAATGAGATGTTCAGCATGTCAGTAAATGAGTATCAGTATAAATGCAGAGCTAGAGGTTCTAAAACTTGGCTCAGTTGGAGGCAAGGACCAACTGTTGCCTGTATATGGCCTCAAACAGGAGACATATTTTGTTAATTGGCTTCTTTAGCTCATTTGTTCTTGTCTTGACTCGAACATGCCGGACCAATCCATGTGCATTCGCCTTAGTTACTGTGATGCGTGCAATGGCCCAAGGATTTCTTGGTGCAGTCTCGTCGGCAACTAGTACAACATCACCGATGGCAAAGTTCCTCTGTGTATTGTTCCACTTCTGTTGCTCCTGCAACATAGTGAGGTATTCTTTCACCCACCTTTTCCAGAACAGGTCCACAATATATTGGGTTTGTCTCCATCGCCTTCAAATATACCGGTCCTCCTTTTTGAACAAACCTGGCGGCAGCACAGGTTTACCTTTTAATTGGAGCAAATGATTTGGAGTAAGAGCCTCAAAGTCATTGGGATCATCAGAAGAAGGTGTGATTGGACCGTCATTTAATATAGCCTCCGCTTCACAAAAAACTGTGTGCAAAGCTTCGTCGTCTAAAACTTGTTCCTTTGTAATAGAGTACAATACTCTCTTTACTTCTTGCACCAGGCGCTCCCATACTCCTCCATGATGGGCCCCGTGGGGCAGGTTAAAAATCCACTTTATGCCGTCCAGTGCGAAACCTTTCTGAATTTTACTTTGCTTTAGCTCCAATACGGCTTGCTTTAACTCACGATTTGAGCTGACGAAGTTGGTTCCATTGTCCGATCGAATTTCCTTAACTGGTCCTCTGCGGCAGATGAATCTCCTGATAGCATGTATGCAGGAATCTGTGTCAAGGGCATGTGCCACCTCAAGGTGAACTGCACGACAAGTTAGGCATGTGAAGAGAACTCCATACCTTTTAACAACACTTCTTCCTCTCTTCACTTCTATTGGTACAAAGTAATCAGCACCAACATAAGTAAATGGTGGAAGATCAACTGAGATTCTGTCAATAGGAAGATCCGACATTTTTTGCCCACCAGGCTTTTGTCGTTGGCTTTGACACACCATGCAGTCTCTGATGATCCTTCTAGCTGCTGCATTAGCATGAGGGATCCAGTACTGACGGTGAAGGGTTGAAAGCATGTGATTTCTTCCTCTGTGTCCAACCTTTTCATGGATATGCTGAAGAATGAGCTTTGAAACATGACTTTCTTTTGGCAAAATTGCAGGATGTTTTGTTTCCTCAGGTAATGCTGTTTTGCTCAGTCTGCCACCCACTCTCAACACACCATCAATAACATCTGGATCAAGCTTATACAGATGACTTGAATTTTTCACAGTACCTGAGCTCATGGCAGCCATTTCATTGCTATAATGTTTTCTCTGTAAACTTCACGATAGCTTTCTCAGCCACAGATAGATCCTCAGTTGTGAGCTGAGCACTCCATTTATTTTCCTGTTTAGCACATATTTGACTTCCACGGTGTGTATCCAGGAAATTCTGCTTTTTCTTCATTTGCAGTTTTTCTTTTAGTTTCAGGATCCATGCTACACATTTTTTTTTAGCTTTGTCCAACCGGAAAAGTACATTACCAGCTCTGTAATGGGACACACTTCTTTCAACACAGTTGCACAAGCCAGAACCTGCTCTTTAACATCTGGATCAGCTTCCAAATGAACAGGTATTTATTTCAACACTGCTGGCCATTGGACCTCAGGTTTTAAACCATGTGGTTGTGTTCGCGATATACTGCAGTAGAGTTGTGCTGTTACAGCAGAAAACTGATTCGCTCAGATTGAGTCTAAGCTGAACTGATAGCATTTTGTCCAAGCGCACTGCTAAAACTGCAGCAGCAAGTTCAAGTCATGGTATGGTGACCTGTTTTAATGGAGATACTCTTGTTTTACAAATAACAAAGGCAACACACACTTCTTCCTTGCTGTTAGATAACCTGAGGTATGACACAGCACCAAATCCAGCCTCACTTGCATCACAAAAGTGATGCAGCTGTGCATCTCTTATCTCCCCAAATCCTTTGGGTGTGATGCATCTCCTAACACTAAAGGTGTCCAGAAGAACTAAATCTTCAACCCATCTATTCCAAGCTTGCGCCATATCTAGTGGAATTATTTCATCCCAGCCAAATCTTAGCTTGCATAGCTGTTGAAGAATTTGTTTTGCAGGGAGAATTACCGGTAGCTAAGAAACCTAAAGGGTCATAAATGGAGCTGACATTAGACAGGATACCACGCCTTGTTAGTGGTTTGTGCTTATTTACAACGCTAAAGGTGAAAACATCCTGCTCAACATCCCATTGTACTCCTAGCGCTCTTTCAGTGGGAAGCTGGTCCCGACTAAGGTCCAGCATTTTTACACCTGTGGCCCTATTTTCCTCAGGAATCGGAGATAGGACAGAGCGCTCACTACATACCCATTTGTTGACCCTAAAACCTCCTTTGGCATACACTTCTGTAAGCTGCTCATAAAGAGAAATGGCCAGCTCAACAGACCGGGCGGACTTAAGACAGTCATCTACATAGAAACTGTGCCTGATTATGTTTATAACCTCTTTTGCGTACAGATGTTGGTTGTTCCTCCGTTACTCTCACCTGGTGAAACATCCCTTTAATATCTGTCATAAGGGCTATTGGACCCTGCTGAAAGTGAAAGCGAATAAGAACACCTAATAAGTTGCTAGTCAAATCTGGTCTCTGCAATAGCTCTTTGTTCAGTGAAGTTCCTGCAAATGTAGCAGCACAATCATAAACAATACGCAGTGTTTTCTTGCGGGGGTGATAGACCCCATGATGAGGTACATACCACACCTTTCCTTCCTCATGGTGTACCTGATCCTGTGGTATGATTTCTGAATGCCCTTCCACACCAACATTATGCATGTATTTTGTGTACTCTTCAAAGAATAGCTGATCCTTCTGAAACTGTTTCAACAGATATTGTGCCCTCTGCTGAGCCATCTGTTTGTTGTAGGGCATTTTTACTTCAGGATTACGAAAAGGTAATTTCAGGTAATAGTGACCATCTTTGAGCACAGCTGACTTTGACATGATGTCCGTGAACTGCTTATCTTCTACAGACATTTCAGCATGCTCACTATACTGATGCTCAACAAAATGTTGGTTATACTGACTCACCAACATTTCTTCCAAACTGCTTATAGAAATATGATTTACTTGGATAGAACTAGCATCATTTCCATTTTCTTCACTAACATGATTGAGTGGACCATTAACAACCCAACCAAGACGTGTTAGAACAGCATAAGGCCCAGTATCTTCACTGTTAACTACAGGGGTTGGAGAATTAAACTGAAACACCTGTCATTTTAGTGTGGGAGGTTTCATGGCTAAATTGGACCAGCCTGGTAGCCAGTCTTCATTGATTGCACATTGCACCAGTAAGAGCAGAGTGTGAAGGTTCAATTAGCAGGGTAAGAGCACAGTTTTGCTCAAAATATTGAAATGCACACAACATTATGGGTGACATACCAGAGTTCAAAAGAGGACAAATTGTTGGTGCACTTCTTGCTGGTGCATCTGTGACCAAGACAGCAAGTCTTTGTGATGTATCAAGAGCCTCTGGTATCCAGGGTAATGTCAGCATACCACCAAGAAGGACGAACCACATGCAACAGGATTAACTGTGGATGCAAGAGGAAGCTATCTGAAAGGGATGTTCGGGTGCTAACCCGGATTATATCCAAAAAAACATAAAACCACGGCTGCCCAAATCACGGCAGAATTAAATGTGCACCTCAACTCTCCTGTTTCCACCAGAACTGTCTGTCGTGAGCTCCACATGGTCAATATACACGGCCGGGCTGCTATAGCCAAACCTTTGGTCACTCATGCCAATGCCAAACGTCGGTTTCAATGGTGCAAGGCGCACAAATCTTGGGCTGTGGACAATGTGAAACATGTATTGTTCTCTGATGAGTCCACCTTTACTGTTTTCCCCACATCCGGGAGAGTTACGGTGTGGAGAAGCCCCAAAGAAGCATACCACCCAAACTGTTGCATGCCCAGAGTGAAGCATGGGGGTGGATCAGTGATTGTTTGGGCTGCCATATCATGGCATTCCCTTGGCCCAATGCATGTGCTAGATGGGCGTGTCACTGCCAAGGACTACCGAGCCATTCTTGAGGACCATGTGCATCCAATGGTTCAAACATTGTATCCTGAAGGTGGTGCCGTGTATCAGGATGACGATGCACCAATACACACGGCAAGACTGGTGAAAGATTGGTTTGATGAACATGAAAGTGAAGTTGAACAGCTCCCATGGCCTGCACAGTCACCAGATCTAAATATTATTGAGCCACTTTGGGGTATTTTGGAGGAGCGAGTCAGGAAACGTTTTCCTCCACCAGTATCACGTAGTGACCTGGCCACTATCCTGCAAGAAGAATGGCTTAAAATCCCTCTGACCACTGTGCAGGACTTGTATATGTCTTTCCCAAGATGAAGTGACGCTGTATTGGCCGCAAAAGGAGGCCCTACACCATACTAATAAATTATTGTGGTCTAAAACCAGGTGTTTCAGTTTCATTGTCCAACCCCTGTATTTTCCAAGGTTCCAACGCTTTGGGAGAATTTACACCAATAAGCAGCCCAATGCCCACATCTAGTGATGTCAACTCAACATCTTTTAAGTAAGACCATTTTCTTAAGTCTTCTTCTTTAGGGATATTTTCTTTAGTAACAGAAATGCACTTTTGAGTATACACGTAAGGTAAGTATTCAAGTATTCATTCTGTTTTAAAGCAGCTACTTCTAGACCTGAGAGTTTGTAGCTCCTTACAGGCTTTTCCTGACCCATAGTCTTTAACATGATTTCCACTTTCTTTCCAGATGCATTTAACTGCATCATCAAAGCCTCAGTGCAAAATGTTGCTGAGCTGATCTAAAAAGGCATATGTCCACAACTTTTGTTCCCTTTTCCAACTTCACTTTTACTGGAACAACTGACAGAGCACATTCATTAGCCCCGGCTCCAGTATGGCTATCTACATTCAAAGAAACAAGAGCATTTGGTACTGATGATTCTTTACATTCAGCCGCAGTTCATTGCCACTGATGTTCAATGTGCAGAACTGTAGGGTGATTTTTGTTACAGATGAGGCATGTCAAACGTTGTGGACAAATCTTACCCATATGACCCTTCTGCAAGCAACCAAAGCATAAACCTTTACTTTTAAGGAATATCACCTTTTCTTTGTTGGTTTTCTCCTGGAATGAGTCACATTTTTCCATAGGATGATTTCTGTCACAAAACAAACACTGAGTTTGAACCACCTTTTTATCTTCATGACTTAACTGAACTTGATTCAATCTCTGCTTGTCATTGTTCTGTTTAGAAACTACAGCAACAGAAGTAGCAACAGTGCTGCTTTTGGGTTTAAAGGGTACTTTTGATGGTTTTAAACCCATCTTTTCTTTTGGGTTTTGACTTTCCCCAAAAACAGGGTCTTGTGCTGCTGTTGTTTGCTTTTCAAGAAAATCAAGAAGATCTTTAAACTTAGCTCTACTATTGCACTTCTCTGCCATGTCAACAACAACTGTTCGCCATTTATCACAAAGTCTAAAAGGTAACTTTGAAACAAGAATCCTCATATTGCTTGAGTTTTCCAGCTCGTCAATAGACCCAGCTTCATCCATTGTGTTAAAGCAGCTTCTTAAAAAGAATGTATAAGCTCGTAAAGCTGCAGCATCATTGGACTTTAAAACTGACCAATTAAGAGCTTTATCTATAAAAGCAGAGGTTATTTTGGCTCTGTTACCAAAGTTCCACTCAAGCTGCCTTTTTGCTTCCACATAAGCATTTTGGGGAGTCATGTGCATACAACTTCTAACTAAGATTCTGGGCTGTCCTGTGGAGAACTGCTCTAAATAATAAAGCTTGTCCTGCATGTTGTCTGTTTTAGTTTATATTCCTTGCTCAACTGCCTTAAAAAAGGATCTAAAATGCAAAGGGTCACCACTAAAAACAGGTATTGCTATAGATGGAAGGAGTGACTGCCTCTGTTGCTTTATAAGCATCTCTGTAATTTCATTCTGCCTTTTCATGATCTCTGTTAAAGCGCTACTATGGCTATGGACATCAGCTTGAGAAGGGATTTGCCTTGGGCTTTCTCCTTCTAGTTTAACTTGTGATGTTACATTAGTAGGTGTATCTAGGGACATTGACACAGGTGAAGGAACTGAAAACGGTTTTTGGGTTCTTTGAGTCTTTTGAACTGTAGCAGCAGGTATGAACGCAGTCGATGTTCCGGAACATGCTGTATCCTTGGAATCATTACTTTGCTGATCCTGTGTAAAGGTGTAAATTGGCATTTTTGCATCAGCTTTCACCAACTTAGTTCTTAAAGCCAGTGTTTCTTTCCTTTCTTTTAATTGGACCTCTTCCAGTTCGAGCGCATGTTTTTCTTGCAGCGCGTCCACTTCCGCTTTCAGAGTGGCTCTTTCCACCTCAGCTTCTATCAACGCCACTGAAGCTGCACGGGAGCTTTTACTCCGCGTACTAGAAGCTTTACTGGATGCTTCACTAGCAGCCTTGCAAAGAGGTTTAGCTGCAGTCCCAGATAGTCTTTCAGAAACGTTGTTAATTGTTTGATGCGCTGTCTGTGAGACACTGTCATCTGGCCCAATGTCACAATCATGAGATGCCACATTTGCTACATCAGATGCTGAATTTAATCCACCCCTTTGCACATCAGGGTCAGCGTTCATCCAAGTTTCAATTTCATCCAAGAATTCTTTAAAGCTGATCAGTTTGGGCTCATACCAATAACCATGATCAATTTCCTTTCCTTCATTGTTCAGCAGTCTTGGAACTGAATATTGTAAGTCCATAAACTCTCCAAAATAATTATTAAATGTTTTCATATGCTCATCTATGGAGAATTTTGATTCTCCAGCATCGATTAGGACATGGCTGTCAAAACACTGAGTTTGGCTCGTTCCTTTTGGATTCCTTCATCCTGTTCCTCCATTTTAACACAAAATACGTTTCACTAGATCCAACAGATAATTGTCCAGTACAAATGTTTCACATTGCAGCTTTCCTCATTCCAACAAAGTGTCGCATTTACTCACAAACTTTGTGCGTCTTTTCCAAGTCCATTCCATGTAAATCCAACCATCCAAGTCCAATAATCCAATCTTCCAAACTTTTTTGTTTCCAAGGGGATCCAAAAATATTTTTTGACTTAAATGTCACGGCCTTTCTGTTTCCAAGCCAAAATAGTTCCAAAAAAAAAAAAAGTTGTCGGTGGTAACAGGGGGTCTAGTTTCTTGAACGCACTTCTGACTTTATTGTTTAAAAAATATATTTTTATTTCTTGCAAAATTATAGGCAAAATAATAACCACAAAATTCCTACAACTTTGATGTAAACGAAAGTTGGCTTAAACTCATCTGACAAAGACAAAAAGTGGTCAAAAAGTGGTGAAAACATAATTGTGATAAACCTCCTGTCATCACACCGGACATTTTCCCAACAAGGACCGCAGTGTGTTCTTAATCTCTTAAATTACTGGGAGGGGCTTAAAAGTTACCAAAGAAATCATAATAATTCCAAACAATTAATTTCATATCATAGTTCCAAACAAACTGAAGTATATTCTAACAACCTATAAGTAAACAGAACTTATGATTTACAAAATTCAACATAAATGGCCACAACACTTGGAATCTTTGGATCTTGATCTTCTGTCAGAAGACAAACTGGAACTGGAGCCAGGACTGGGAAGTCACCTGGGAAGGAGCAAACAAGGAGGTAAGTTTCTATAAGTTCTTTAGCATAGAGACAAATAGCTTTGGGCAGATAAGTGTACCACAGTTGACTAACACTCAGGCGCTGAAGTGCTGACAGCTCCCTTTATACTCCTGAGGTGATGATGATGGCCCTGTCCCAATACTCGCACTTCCACCCTTGTGTCCCTGAATTGCGCGTTCCCGTTGACGGGTTCGAGTCCGTAGTGTGTCCCAATTCTCCAGAGTGGTCCTTAGCCCCGCCCCCTATATGCCCTCAATCCGCTTAGATGCGGGCTTCGCCGAAGTATATTACCCACAATTCACTGCTGCAGATGATGTTCCGAGCAAAAACCAATCACAAACGTCAACGTAACCAGCCATCAAATCAGAATAATAAGAACTGCGTAAACTTTAGACAGCAAGCCGACAAATATTTTTGACTGGTTTTCCAGGCTCAACATTGAAAGATACTAGTGGGTTCAGAATGAGTCTGGGCAGTCATTAGGCCATAACACTGAAGTTACCTTTCAAACAAACAATGGCATGGCGAGAGTCTGGTGTATAAGCCTCCTTCGCTTCCTGCTCTTTATTTTCCTCATAACAATTGCTTGTTGCACAGTCTTTTTAGTAGCAAGAGTGTGAAAACAATGCTGGTTCCCACCCTTTTTGATGTTTCAGTTACGGTGCAGAGGTGCAAGTCGATGACGTAACCCCTACTGTCCCAATTCTCCAATTTTGCACGCTTGTAACCTGCGCACTTCAACCCCTAGGGTGTAGTGTGGGTATTGGGACAGGGCCGATGATGCACTGCACCTGTTACCCTCTCCCACCGGATGCTCTGGCGCCATCTAGTGATTAAGCAAAGTAAGTAGCAGGCAGAAAGGGGACAGAGTATCCCAGGCTTTGGTGGTTACCAAAGGTGGTTATTCACCACCAAAGGTGGTAAGGAGGCTGTCTATTAAGGTACATATCAACTCAAACAGGAAATCCCCCAGTCAAAACTGACCCTGACTAAACCACGGCCAATCAGAACAATTATCCATAATCGTTGCTGGCATATGTCGTAAACATCACAATATTTTGAAAATGGAACTGCATCATAACGTGACACACATTTACTAAACACCTACCTGGACAAACTGGGAGCTACAGATTCTACAATAATAGCATAGCTCCCAATTTTACCTTTGGACCGCCTCAATCTGTTTAGCTCTTCATTCTGGACACTTGGATTTGTCCCTGCAATAATTTGTACACCTGATTGCCCCCTCCCCGAAAAAAAAGGACTACAAACAGGTTGAAGGCCTGTTATGTAGCTGTTATATCACTGAGACTTTACCATTAGTATTTACTGTTACAGCATTATATAATTGCTTCTGTATGTTAGTTTTATTATTTTTTTGTGTAGAGTAGGAAATCATTTATTATGTGTATTTTTACAGACAGGAGGAGGCAGGACCATCTGGCACTGAATGGACCCAGCCTCCCGCTACTTGGGTTGAGGCTTCATCTTCTTCTTCAAGGTGATAAGTTTATTTTGCAAACTGTTACAAAATAAGCATGATGTGTCATTTAGGTGTTGCCATTGTGTCCCCAAGCTTATTATAGGTCAGTGTCAGATGCAACTTATTTTTTACCATATTTAGATAAATTTAGTCTTCAACATACTGTATATCTTTCTGTTTCTGCAGTGACGACGGTAGCTCATCCAAGCCGACAAAGAGATGTAAATAACTCGAGAGGCGGGAGAGTCAGGTACTCTACACCTGGTGATGACAACGAGGACAATAGGCGCTCTCCAGGTGAACACTTCAAAACTGTGCAAGAGGGGAACTTAAAGTAGTAGTCTGTAAGGGACATTAACTTGACCCAGTAGTTTTTAACCAATGATCCTATCCCAGGGGGGTAATTTGACCAAACCTAAAAATGAGCAGTTTAACATTTGAAATTTAAATCAAATTAAGTTACATTACATTATAGGTAATCTCAAAAAATCACTGTTATACACTGTTATAAAAATAGACATTCCCCATTTACATGAGACTTGTAGCTGTGTTGTAAATTATAAACAGCCAATAAAAGCTTACATGCTGATCCTGGTATGTTTAAGCTTGACAGTAAACACGTTAGAGATGCCACTAAATTAGAATTATTAGAAAAATGATACTTAGACTGAGTTTTTCATAAATAATCAGGTGTTTGCCCTTTACAGATTTCTTTTGTATTTTCTTTTTTGTCAAACTCAAATGTTTGGAATTATTAAGCTAATTTTAAAATCAGACAAAGATAATCTGACTAAATACTAAAAGCAAATGATGATTAAAAATATTGTGGGCCAAAACCAAACCAACCTGGCCTAATATGAAAAAAACAGGAACTATCTGTGATTATTACCTACATGTTTTTGGTTACGTTACACAGCTACACCCAAGCTTGATTACTGAATCACTAAAATAGAACTGTTCTGATAACATGAAGCATGCTAAAAGATCTAACACAGGAACTCATCATGCCCTGATCTAAAGAAATTCAAGGATGGGTGAGAAGCTAAGCCATTGACATCTACCAGACTGGAAAGGGTTACAAAGGCTTCGAGACTCCAACAGACAACTGTGATAGTCATTATCCACAAAAAGAGAGATATGGAACAGTGGTGAACCATTTCAGGTTTGGATGACCCACCAAAATTACTCCAAGAACACGTCAACAACTAATCCAGGAGATCACAAAAGAACATAGAAAGACATTGAAAGCACTGCATGCCTCACCATCCTCAGTTAAGGTCAGTGTTCATGATTCAACATAAGAAGGAGACTGGGCAAAATGGTATCCATGGTGGACCTCCAAGGCCAAACCCACTACTGACCAAAAAATAACACAAAGCCCATCTTACATTTGCCAAAAAACATCTTAAGGATACCCAAGACTTTTGGGAAAATATTTTGTGGACTGACAAGACAGAAGTGACGTTTTTTGAAAGGTGTTCATACTATTAAATCAGGCATGAAATAAACAGTATATCAGAAAAAAATAATCATGAGATCAACAGCCAAACAAAGAACTAGAGGAGAATATACATCCATCAGTTTGTGAGCTTAAACTCAAGCGCACTTGGGTAATGCAGTAGGACAGTGCTCCAAAGCACACCAGCAAGTACACCGCAAAGACTTTGTAGTTGCCTAGTAAAGGTCCGGACTGAAATCAGATTGAGGTGCTGAAGTGTTACAAAAACAATCAAAATCGAAAGAAATCTGTTAGTGGCAAATTCTTTTTTTACTGCACTGTTTGTACAGAATGCTTCACTGACACATCATTACCAATTTACCTCAAACACATTTTCAGTACATCTAACTGATTTAAAATGTCGGCCACTGTATAGATGTTTCAGTCTCTTTCTGGTTTTGGCAAAATGACTTGCCGTCGTTTCACATTAAAGCTCAAAGTGAATTTGTTAAACTGAATGACGGTGGCTTACCTCTCGATGATCTGACTTAGAAATGCAAAGCAAATGAAGATATCTGTGTCAACATATATGTCAGAAAATATTAACAATCTTTTTTGTCAAACCAGGTTAGTTCAGCTCACGTCCCACATTATCAAGGGAGGCTATCTCTTATTGTCTTTGATTCCACCACATGAGCTTTAAAGACAGACAACACACAAGATTTGTAATCAGGGTTCTTGAGCACTTATCAGGAAGAAGGTGCCACATTAAATCCAGAAATCAAAGAAATTATACCCCTTTGCCTTAGCTGTTAAGAAACTAAGCTTTGCCAAGGAAGAATTGACATTAATAAAGTGTTTTTCAACCTTGGTTTAAAGATGTACTGGATTTATTGAGATGGAACATAAAGTGTGAAATACTTGGTGCATCTGAATTTGCAAAGAATGAGAGAAAGTAAAGAATCTCAGTGACCTACACAACAGATGTAAGATTGAAAAAAAAATGAACTCTTATCATACTGCAAAGCTCAGGGCCGAAGGAGGAAGCTAAGACGTCATTACCATCTCAGGCAAGACTGATAACAGTCCTCTGTGCTTAGAACAGCTTACTGCTATTATGATTAGCAGCTATATTTGGTTCCTTTCAAGGTTGGAGGTGAAGCCTGACCGCAATTAGAACGATTGTCAGTGAAGTAGTGCTCTCTGGCTTCATCTTGAACCAATGGCTCCTCAACTTTCTTTTTATGTGTAGACTAGCTCTTCAATGATAGGCTGTTCAACAACTGAGCATGAAGCCATGAACAAGCATGTGTGTGTGTTCTTTCAGTCTCTCCAACAGAGAAGGCCTGTGTTGGAGCAAGGATCATCTCTGCTTCATATATTTGGAGAAAAATCATTAATTTGTCTCAGGATTATTGATAATACTTTCTCAAAAAATGATTATTATGAGCAACACGTATCATTTAGAAACAAGTGGATTGACATGGAGGACCGATCCAGACAAAATTAAAAATAAAAGCAGAAATATATATATTTTGTTTTTCCTTTTCCTTAGACATGCGTTTTCATCAAGAAATGTAAGTGTTTTCAATTTCCTTTTCCTTACACATGCCTTTTTTCTTTTGACATTTCCTCGTCTCTCTTTTTCCTTTACCGTATGCATTTCTGCTTCATTATGCAAATGATGAGGGGTGCCTTCTTCTCTCCAGCTCCTCTCCTATTGGTCAATATACAGGAAGTAGGAGGATCCATTTGCAGGGCGAGGGTGTGTCCCAATTCAGGGGCTGGATCCTTCCAAGTGCGTACTTGTGGGCTGATTACATCACAGCGCGGCGCGTAAGGTGTGTCAGATGCTGACAGATGCAGGTCCTTCTTTTGCCTGATTTGAAGCATGAGTTGAGTATCCTTCGCGGTCCATCTTCTCCCATGATTCATTGCAGGTCGAAGCAGTTTGGTCAAATAGGGGCAGCCATGGCGGACCACAGTGGCAAAAGCTGTGAGTAAACTGTGAAAAATTACACTTTCTGTGACAAAAATGAACTTTTACAATGTTTTTAGTGCAGGAATATAACTGTGTGACATGAAAAATCTGCTTGATTCATCAAGACATCGCTTAATTTCAAACGTGCTCCGACGTGTTCGAAGTTTTCTGCTCCCACCGTAGTAACTACTGGTTTGCTTCGCCAGCCCTACCGGCGGTGGGGCGAGCTAGCCGGGTAGAGATCTGACCCGACTATCGGCACTGAGCTCCTGCTGCCAGTCATCACAGTGAACGTTAAACACAAGTGATTTCTAACAGTTTGTTAGTATTGTTTTAATGTATTGTGTCATTTGTTCATGTATGTTGATTTGACATTACAGGTCATATTAAAGTTAACCTGAATAAATGGACAATTTCATGTATTCCTACCGTATTGCTGGAGAGTGTGATTGAGAATAAATAAGCTTTTAAATATTAATTTTTGATGAAGAAATGTGCTGTATGTGTTTTTAAATGTATATTTATAATTCAGCTAGCATTATAATTCGTGATTCCAGGTACAGCTGAAGAGAAATACACTTTCAAATGCAAGCAAATCTCAGTAAAGAAGTGAAAAGTTTGAAAGAGCTTGTTTTAGGCATTTGCATAGAAATATTTTAATATGTTCTGCAAATTAAGACAAATGTAAAATTAAAAAAAAGACTTTTTTACACTGATATTAAGCAAGATGTTTTTTTTTTTTTTTTTTTTGTTTAGGTACAAAGGAGCAGACGGGCCAGTTTATTAAGCTCAGGGGTGAGAATGACCACCTTTTTACTGGAGCTAAAAACTCAGCCACCGCTTGGAGGTACAATAACAACATTCTTTGCAGTCAGTTTCTGTCCAGTTTCAATAACTCCTATTTTTCTAACTTTCATAAATATCCATCCAGTGATTAACATACTTCTTTTGGTTTTCCCTTTTTCCTTTTGTTTGTTTAGGACAATTCTAGAGAAGATGGACCAACAGGGGAAGGTCCCCCCCTTGCAGGCCCAAAACAAAGTGGGACGATATGAAAAAGACATATAAAGTTTGTTCAGAAGTTCTCATGTCACACACAAATAAAAAGTATTTCTAAAAGTCTTAATAGTTTCTCTGTTTAGTCAACTCTTTTTTTCTTCCTTCTAACTTTAGGATTGTAAGTATCCAGGTTCAGGAGAGGGAGTCAGTGAAAAGCCCACTGCTGCTACTTGGCCCTGGTTTGTCCTTATGAATGAGGTGTTGGGACAGAGGTCTTCCACAACACCTCCTGTCCTAATTGCCTCCATCCCTGAGGACACTCCAGGGCCAAGCGGAGCGGTGGGCAACCAGATGGAGAAGGAAGACAGTGAGCCAGCAGGAAGGGGTCAGAAGAGAAAGAGGGACAGAGATGATGGATTTGATCAGGGAGGACATGAGGGCACAAAGAATGGACAGACTGTTTTTCCATCTTAGAAAGAATGGTACTGAAATAAGGTGCTATATAAGAAATAATATTAAGTTTTGTTCAGAAGGTTTCTTAAGGTTTTAAGCTGTTCTAATAAATTTCAATATTGTTTTTGTCACCAATGTATTTTATTTCCATTTGACCTAACAATACATCAACTTCAATTAAATTTCTAAACATAGTTTATTTTGAAAATTACAAATACCATTTTAAACAGAATGTGGAAAAAAACAACATTCAAACAGATCAAGATTACAAGACAAAAGGCATAAAATAAAACTATGTACAAGTATTTACAATGGCAACAGCAGGATCAACCTGAGTGACCGATTCCTGGAAAAACCTCTTCAACAGAACAAAGAGGCAGATGTCTTTCTGAACAGAAAGTCTCTGGCGGTGTGGCTAAATCTCTCGCAAGGTTAGTGACTTGGATGGGACACTGCAACTGAGACCTGTGGTTTGTCTTTCTGGATGGTGAGCGAAGCATCACACAGGTGGTCTGCAGATGTTTGTGATGCCTCTTTCATCCATCAAGTTTAAAGGCTGGCTGGACCACATAACTAAGATGTAATCAGAAATATGCAGAATTAGAAGATGGTGCTCACAAAATATGACAATTAGTTATACCCTTCAAACATTAATCACATCTATAATATTATACCTGCCTGCATACAGTAGTCATGTTCTGGTGGTGTATATATATATATATATATATATATATATATTATGGCATGCCGTTCAGGAAATTATTTATATTTATATTCAAAAAACTGAATATATGGAAGGAAAGTCTGAATATATTGATTGAAAGTCTGAATATATTGAATGAAAGTCTGAATATATTGAATGAAAGTCTGAATATATTGAATGAAAGTCTGAATATATGGAATGAAAGTCTGAATATATTGAATGAAAGTCTGAATATATTGAATGAAAGTCTGAATATATTGAATGAAAGTCTGAATATATTGAATGAAGGTCTGAATATATGGAATGAAAGTCTGAATATATTGAATGAAAGTCTGAATATATTGAATGAAAGTCTGAATATATTGAATGAAAGTCTGAATATATTGAATGAAAGTCTGAATATATGGAATGAAAGTCTGAATATATTGAATGAAAGTCTGAATATATTGAATGAAAGTCTGAATATATGGAATGAAAGTCTGAATATATTGAATGAAAGTCTGAATATATTGAATGAAAGTCTGAATATATTGAATGAAAGTCTGAATATATTGAATGAAAGTCTGAATATATTGAATGAAAGTCTGAATATATTGAATGAAAGTCTGAATATATGGAATGAAAGTCTGAATATATGGAATGAAAGTCTGAATATATTGAATGAAAGTCTGAATATATGGAATGAAAGTCTGAATATATTGAATGAAAGTCTGAATATATGGAATGAAAGTCTGAATATATTGAATGAAAGTCTGAATATATTGAATGAAAGTCTGAATATATGGAATGAAAGTCTGAATATATGGAATGAAAGTCTGAATATATTGAATGAAAGTCTGAATATATTGAATGAAAGTCTGAATATATGGAATGAAAGTCTGAATATATTGAATGAAAGTCTGAATATATTGAATGAAAGTCTGAATATATGGAATGAAAGTCTGAATATATTGAATGAAAGTCTGAATATATTGAATGAAAGTCTGAATATATTGAATGAAAGTCTGAATATATTGAATGAAAGTCTGAATATATTGAATGAAAGTCTGAATATATTGAATGAAAGTCTGAATATATTGAATGAAAGTCTGAATATATGGAATGAAAGTCTGAATATATGGAATGAAAGTCTGAATATATTGAATGAAAGTCTGAATATATGGAATGAAAGTCTGAATATATTGAATGAAAGTCTGAATATATTGAATGAAAGTCTGAATATATTGAATGAAAGTCTGAATATATTGAATGAAAGTCTGAATATATTGAATGAAAGTCTGAATATATTGAATGAAAGTCTGAATATATTGAATGAAAGTCTGAATATATGGAATGAAAGTCTGAATATATTGATTGAAAGTCTGAATATATTGAATGAAAGTCTGAATATATTGAATGAAAGTCTGAATATATTGAATGAAAGTCTGAATATTTGGAATGAAAGTCTGAATATATTGATTGAATGTCTGAATATTTGGAATGCAAGTCTGAATATATTGATTGAAAGTCTGAATATATTGATTGAAAGTCTGAATATATGGAATGAAAGTCGGACTGCCCTCGAGGACTTACGGGTAATGTGGTTCAAAACATGCATAGTTGTCTGTAGGAGTGTTTTCGCATGCTTTTGACACTTCATCGCAGTGGCTCAAGCACTGTTCCAACCGAAAGTACGCATCAAACGAAGTACTCTAAAAGAACCCATAGATATTCTTATTTCATCCATTTTATTGAGGATCCATCCTTCTGCGGGCTTGGGCCAGCATCATATCCCACAATGCATTGCACCACCAATAGTCGTAAACAGAGTAGGCGAGCGTGGACACTTAGCATTTTCATACTTTTCTGTATTTGTCGCAGGAACTTTCGAGATGTTTTAAGCATAGAAGTATAACTAAAATCTTTATGTGACCAGTCAGTTCATCAACAATGGGCAACCTTTGAAATATGTTCTGGGGTTTTGGGAGCACAAGCCGGTCAGCCTGCGAAGTTAAGCTAAGCTAAACTAAAATAAGCGCAGTTGGAATGGGATCTCACCTCTCATCCCTGCCTTATCACGGATAGGCACGCTGTCATTTCTTGCTACCTGTTTTCTGTTTGTAGCCGCTGAAAGTGAGATAGTACGCATTTTTAATATAAGGTGAATAACTGCAAGTACCAAATTATAAAATGTATGATTTTCTTCCTAATTTTTTAAATACTTTTACTCAGTTTACATATTTAATTTGTGTCACATTATCCTCCCAACATTTTTGGCATCTTCACCCTCATGTCTTGACATCATCTACTCCCCTTCTTCCTCATGTTCTTCATTTAATTATTTGCTGATGTTTTGACATCCAAGATATCAATTCCCTGTACTTGCTGACTGTATCTGTAATTCCAATAAAGTTTTTACTAAAAACATTTTTCCTACATTTGTGCTATATATATGTGAAATGAGCTTACAAGATGGTAATAAAAGAAAAATTAGTGTGTTCATAAGTGTTTAGTAGTGCCAAGTGCAGTGTGCGGAATTTGGTTGGTACAAGGAACGGTTAAAGTGTTTGATCACCACGG
Organism: Girardinichthys multiradiatus; assembly: GCF_021462225.1. Classification (NCBI taxonomy): domain Eukaryota; kingdom Metazoa; phylum Chordata; class Actinopteri; order Cyprinodontiformes; family Goodeidae; genus Girardinichthys; species Girardinichthys multiradiatus. Next base: position 20,748,432 of record NC_061815.1, on the reverse strand, counting down.
TATACAACATACATACATACGGTTTCTATGAATTTGGGGACATACAAAAAATTTATTTGAGTTGAGAGATTACAAAATGTGAAAATTAATTGAGAATATCAAAAATTTAAGGAGAAAAACCATATATTCTATATTCTGGTTGTTGCTGTTATTCGCCACAAAACTGAAATTTAACCGCCACTAACGAGTAACAGGTAACGGGAAATGACAGCTTGCTTATCCAACATACGATACGTGAGAGGGGAAACCCCACTCCAACTGTTCGGTTAGTTCAGCAGCCAAGCCGATCTGTGAACTGAGCTCTGCTGTTTTGAAAACCCCAGGCTAAATTTCAAATTATGCTCAATGTTGATAAACTGACTGGTCAGAAAACCAGGTCTATTTTCTTGTTTAACACATCTGGAAAATATTTAATTTTGCGACAACGTCATGATAGTATAAAAACTTGAAGTTTCTGCCCTTCCCTTCTCTGTTTAGGACTTTCATTCCATATATTCAGACTTTCATTCCATATATTCCGATTTTTGAATATAAATATAAATAATTTCCTGAACGGCATGCCATAATATATATATATATATATATATATATATATATATATATATATATATATATATATATATATATATATACTCCTGAAAAAAGAATAAAGGGAAGACTTAAACAACACAATATAACTCCAAGTAAATCAAACTTCTGTGAAATCTAACTGTCCACTTAGGAAGCAACACTGATTGACAATCAATTTCACATGTTGTGCAAATGGAATAGACAACAGGGGCCCTCATACCATCCTCATGGAGTCGGTTTCTAACCATTTGTGCAGACACATGCACATTTGTGGCCATTTTGCAGGGCTCTGGCAGTGCTCCTCCTGTTCTTCCTTGCACAAAAACGGAGGTAGAGGTCCTGCCGCTGGGTAGTTGCCCTCCTACAACCTCCTCCACGTCTCCTGGTGTACTGGCCTGCCTCCTGGTAGCGCCTCCAGACTCTGGACACTACGCAGACACAGCAAACGTTCTTGCCACAGCTTGCATTGATGTGCCATCCTGGATGAGCTGCACTACCTGAGCCACTTGTGTGGGTTGTAGAGTCCGTCTCATGCTACCAGGAGTTTGAAAGCACCACCAACATTCAAAAGTGACCAAAACATCAACCAGAAAGCATAGGTACTGAGAAGTGGTCTGTGGTCCCCACTTGCAGAACCACTCCTTTATTGAGTGTCTTGCTAATCGCCAAAGATTTCCCTCTGTTGTCTATTCCATTTGCACAACAGCATGTGAAATTGATTGCCAATCAGTGTTGCTTCCTAAATTGACAGTTTGATTTCATAAAAGTTTGATTTACTTGGAGTTATATTGTGTTGTTTAAGGGTTCCCTTTATTTTTTTCAACAACACCACCAAAACATGACTACTGTATGCAGGCAAGTATAATATTATAGATGTGATTAATGTTTGAGGGGTATAACTAATTGTCATATTTTGTGAGCACCATCTTTTAATTCGGCATATTTCTGATTACATCTTAGTGATGTGGTCCAGCCAGCCTTTAAACTTGATGGATGAAAGAGGCATCACAAATATCTGCAGACCACCTGTGTGATGCTTCGCTCACCATTTATTTATTTATTTAAGTTTAGTTGATAGGGACAGACACACATTGACATAGACCAACTGAACAAAACAGCAGTCCCATGTTTGCGTCATAGTGCAATAGCAACAGCTAATTCGCAGCACTTGTCCCTAGATGGGCTTTTTTTTTTGTCCAGAAAGACTAACCACAGGTCTCAGTTGCAGCATCCCATCAAAGTATCTGACCTTGCGAGAGATTTAGCCACACCGCCAGAGACTTTCTGTTCAGAAAGACATCTGCCTCTTTGTTCTGTTGAAGAGGTTTTTCCAGGAATCGGTCACTCAGGGTGATCCTGCTGTCGCCATTGTAAATACTTGTACATAGTTTTATTTTGTCTTTTGTGTCTTGTAATCTTGATCTGTTTGAACATTGTTTTTTTCCACATTCTGTTTAAAATGCTATTTGTAATTTTCAAAATAAACTATGTTTAGAAATTTAAATGAAGTTGATGTATTGTTAGGTCAAATGTAAATAAAATACATTGGTGACAAAAACAATATTGAAATTTATTAGAACAGCTTAAATCTTTAAGAAACTATCTGAACAAAACTTAATATTATTTCTTATATAGCACCTTATTTCGGTACCATTCTTTCTAAGATGGAAAAACAGTCTGTCCATTCTTTGTGCCCTCATGTCCTCCCTAATCAACTCCATCATCTCATCTCTGTCCCTCTTTCTTTTCTGACCCCTTCCTGCTGGCTCACTGTCTTCCTTCTCCATCTGGTTGCCCACCGCTCCGCTTGGCCCTGGAGTGTCCTCAGAGATGGAGGCAATTAGGACAGGAGGTGTTGTGGAAGACCTCTGTCCCAACACCTCATTCATAAGGACAAACCAGGGCCACATAGCAGCAGTGGGCTTTTCACTGACTCCCTCTCCTGACCCTGGATACTTGCAATCCTAAAGTTAGAAGGAAGAAAAAAAGAGTTGACTAAACAGAGAAACCAATAAGACTTTTAGAAATATTTTTTATTTGTGTGTGACATGAGAAGTTCTGAACAAACTTTATATGTCTTTTTCATATCGTCCCACTTTTTTTTGGTGGTCTTCTCTAGAATTGTCCTAAACAAACAAAAGGAAAGAGGGAAAACCAAAAGAAGTATGTTAATCACTGGATGGATATTTATGAAAGTTAGAAAGATAGGAGTTATTGAAACCGGACAGAAACCGACTGCAAATAATGTTGTTATTGTACCTCCAAGCGGTGGCTGAGTTTTTAGCTCCAGTAAAAAGGTGGTGGTTCTCACCCCTGAGCTTAATAAACTTGCCGTCTGCTCCTTTGTCCCTAAACAACAAAAACAAAAACAAAAAACCATCTTGCTTAATATCAGTGTAAAAAAAGTATTTTTTTAAATTTTACATTTGTCTTAATTTGCAGAACATATGAAATATTTCTGTGAAAATGCCTAAAACAAGCTCTTTCAAACTTTTCACTTCTTTACTGAGATTTGCTTGCATTTGAAAGTGTATTTCTCTTCAGCTGTACCTGGAATCACGAATTATAATGCCAGCTGAATTATAAATACACTTTTAAAAAGACACATAGCACATTTCTTCATCAAAAATGAATATTTAAAAGCTTATTTATTCTCAATCACACTCTCCAGCGATACAGTTGGATTACATAAAACTGTCCATTTATTCTGGTTAACTTTAATATCACCTGTAATGTCAAATCGACATATATGAACAAATGACACAATACATTAAAATAATACTAACATAAACTGTTAGAAATCACTTGTGTTTAACGTTCACTGTGATGACTGGCAGCAGGAGCTCAGTGCCGATAGTCCGGTCAGATCTCTACCCGGCTAGCTCGCCCCACCGCCGGTAGGGCTGGCGAAGCAAACCGGCATTTACTACGGTGGGAGCGGAAAACTCCGAACACGTCGGAGCACGTTTGAAATTAAGCGATGTCTTGATAAATCAAGCAGATTTTTGATGACTACACAGTTATATTCCTGCACTAAAAACATTGTAAAAGTTAATTTGTGTCACAGAAAGTGTAATTTTTCACAGTTTACTCACAGCTTTTGCCACTGTGGTCCGCCATGGCTGCCCCTATTTGACCAAACCGCTTCGACCTGCAATGAATCATGGGAAAAGATGGACCGTGAAGGATACTCACAACTCATCCTTCAAATCGGGCAAAAGAAGGACACATTTGTCGCCCGCATTTCAGAGACCTTCCGCGCCGCGCCGTGACGTAATCAGCCCACAAGTACGGACTTGGAAGGATCCAGCCCCTGAATTGGGACACACCCTCGGCCTGCACATGGACCCTCCTCCTTCCTGTATATTGACCAATAGGAGAGGAGCTGGAGAGAAGAAGGCAGCCCTCCTCATTTGCATAATGAAGCAGAAATGCATACGGTAAAGGAAAAGAGAGGCGAGGAAATGTCAAAAGAACAAAGGCATGTGTAAGGAAAAGGAAAAACAAAATATATATATTTCTGCTTTTATTTTTAATTTTTTCAGGATTGGTCCTCCATAGAGTGAGTCGAAGTGAGATTATGTTTCATATAAAATCTCTTTATTCTAGTAAATGTAATAATAAAAGACAAATTTAGGCTTCTATACTGAAAAGCAGTTACATATCAGAACGCATGCAGTTAAAGCAAACCCACGGATGTGTTAAAATGTTCCAGCAGAAATTAGGATGAATCCTACTTTGTTAGTTTTATACTTGCCCCTACATCTACATCTGTGCCTTAGAAAAACAATTGCTTAAAACTGATGTAATTCAAAATTCATCAAGTGAGGTATTGATAATAACTCAAGTCTTAATTTGACTGCTGAGGTTACATTTATTGGTATGCACTATAGCATAGACAAAAAGAAAGCAGTATTAGGTCAAATTGAGGGAGCCATCAAAAGCATCTTTCTACTATCCTACTCTAAACCTCTACTGGAGCTTAATTACCCTGAACCTTCATCAGCTAAGGAGTGTTGCTGAGCATTAACATGAGGTGGGAAGAAAAGGGTTCACCTGTGTAAAAAACACAAAAAAGTGGTTTTAAGACTTAAAAATGAAAGCAATATAATGTCTCAGTGTGCTTTGTTTTTGTTTTCATGCCTGTATATGCTCACCAGCATTATCAGTTATTTGGTCTACCTGCATCTGTGCAATTATCTCCAAGTGTCTCATTTGTGCTCTGTTATTTAAGCTCCCTGACAGCCTCCACCAGGCTGAGGCTATCAATAGTTTTTTAGATGTCCAGCTTTTCTCTCTTGCCTTGTCTTGATCTCCAGTACTGGCCTCGCTCTTGTCTCCTGGCTTATCCTGCTTTGCCCCGCCCTTGTCGGACATCACCTGGACCTTGGATCCCTGGACATGAACCTCCCACTCTCGCACTATGTGTGTTGACTTTTGGATCAATCTTGCTCCCTGCTTTTGTGTCCCAACCACTGCGTGTTACTTGACCATGTTTCTGGAAAACAGATTGGACCTTATTACATACTCTGGAGCCTGCGTACCGAACCCGGAATGGACTGGACCTCGTTCTCAGGATTGCCCCCTTCTTGTTAAGATCATAACTAGTGTCCCTCTCAGAGTGATGACATGCCTCTGCATGTTGATTTATACACAGACAGAGGAGCTGGTCAGTGAAACTTCCTATAGGCACAGGTTCAGGAGTGAAGCTTAGGCAGTTCCATCCAAGAGGTTAGCAGCCCTCAGTTTGAGTTTGATTACTCACTTGTTACCTGTCCAGCCACTAACCTTTCATCTTTTCTCGCAGTTGCTCCTCAACCTTTTCTTTTAAATGTCACTATGCGATTATACACCAATGCGTCTTTCACAGAATGTTCACTCTTTAAGTTCTCCAAAGTTAACCCCAAATTCATTGCAAAGTTTGAACTGTAACAGGTTTTGATTGCAATGCCTTTTACCAATGCAGACTTCTATTTTTAGTTATATTAGTGGTATAGGAGAATTTAACCGGAACTCTGACTGGGATTACAACTTCACTTCCTATAGCCATAACTTCAGGTTTATTTCACAGCAGTTAAACATTAAAACAAAATTCTAATCCTTTAAAACTAAAAGAAACATGCATAATAACTAGTCGGTGTGTCTCTAAATAGCACTGCACACATGCAGTTGCTGCTGTCTCTCTTTCAAACTAGAAATGTTAGAAAAGCACTTTCCTTTATATTTGTGGTTGATTTTGTCTATGCCTTATATCAAAAATAATGCAAAGGCTTTAAATGGCCTAAAGCATTAACTTAAGGGTTACCCGAAAATATGGTTTATGTAGGATTTTCCTTGGGATTACAGTAACTTAATGGTGAGAAAATCTGTCATAAAGGCTACTGATCCTTTATAAAGATTTTATAAAGTGCCACTCCAAAGGTTCATCGTAATAACAAAAGTTGCCTACCAGGGCAGTTATCCAGGGTGAATTTCCATTTAGGTAAGGTGTCTTTACTCTGGTAGATGCCAAGGAAAAAGAGTGGGCAAAAAATAAAATGACCCCAGAAAACTATACTGGTTCCTGGAAAAGACGTGTGGTGTGGAAACACAGCTTAGCAGACTAAAATGTAACTAGAGTATCAGATATAAGTGTTTTTATCCTTCACCGTTTGTACATACAATCTCTCTGGTTTTAATTATTTTAGACAGGTATTAAGAATTTACAATATTCAAAACACTGTCTCTTCAGAAGTATTACATGAGAAAACTTTCACCAAAGAAAACTGATTTAATGGCCATCTAATGGGCCAGATCCCACACAAACCACCGTCCTTGGTGGACCTCAGTGCAGAGGGCCACCCAAACTCAGTGCCACTGAATTATTATGAATTCCAAATGCAAAATCGTATTTCAAAGCCTGATGCACTTTCGGTATCTGAGTTGTGGAGGTGGCTGTTATGAAAAAAAAAAAAAAAAAAATTTTCAGTGAAAAACTTTCACTCACCAAACTGCAATTTGTTCAAATAAATGCTCCTAGCTATTGTCCAGAAAGAAACTTTCACCTCTTTTGTTGATTGTTGTGTTGCTCTCCTCTCACCACATGCCCATTTCCACACAGACACATTCATTTGGCAAACTCCCAGCCTGTTGATTCACACAAGATATAATGCAATTTCCTGCACAAAGACTCGCCATGTCTCAGACATACAGCTTCAGTGCAGAGTTTGTCAAGCAAGCTGTGAATAGCGATGAGCAGTGACAGTATCTAATATAACGCTGTTTTGAAGCAAGCCCTGGCATGCTGATAAAATGTTTTGATAAAAATGTCGTAATTGAAAAGAGAGGCCTTTCATCAGAAACTCAAACATGCACAGCTTACAAATAGCCACAAATATTTTACTCAGGTGTAATCATTCTAATAATTTCTAGCATGAAACTAAAAGGAAAGAAAAAAATTATTCTTTAAGGGAACACATGCTTTAATTTTAGCCTCATGCATTTTGATAATTTTTGGAAAACAAGGGTGATACCACTGGGCGGCACACAAGGACTTGAATTTAAAAACTCTCCCTGCTGCCCCCAATGGTATAATGCTCATTCTTACAGAAACGCTGCAGCTCTTAGAGCCCAATAAGGCCTGTGAGGGTGGGGTACACTGCAGCAAGGAAACACAATAGTGACTCAGATTTCAGAGAATTATCTATGAGAAAAAACCATTTAGTTTCAAATTTTGTCTTTATTTAGTCTTTATTACGGATAATGAAACTGTGCAACAAAGAACATACTTCATAAGAAATTTGATTCTTCATTATATCTTTGCATATGGTTGGGTACAGTACGTCCTTGACATTGATGATTTCACCCAACACAAAATCCCACAGGCTGTTTTGCAGTTCCTTGACAGTCAGTCCTCAGGGTTGTCCTTCTGTGCCAATCTGTGCAGGTTTCATGCATGCCTGTTTTCTTCATTAAAGAAAATTTACCCTCTCTCCTTGACGTGAAGTAACACGTGAGGTTTTCTGCAGGGACAGGTCCTCCATTCTGGAGGTTAATCTGGGATTTGTGTGATTGTGCAAATCAGCATTAAGCCTCTGACACTGACATAATAGTGAGGTTGTGTTCTCAGACAGAGTTTAACATTGTAATGGAGATCTCATTGGTATTGTCCATGGACCGGGACTAAGTGAGGGTAGATTGCTCTAGTGCTCAAGTCTGCTGTTGTCATCATCTCGCTATCAGACAGGGTTGCTGGAGAGGACCCACATTTTTCATAAACTCTTTAACACAGCCTCGAAAATTAAGAAGTGTCAGAGTCTGGTTGTCTCCGTGCCTGCTGCTTCCTTTTTCCACCTCTAGGGGCCGCGGAGCTGGAGGACCGAAGGTGTGACAGCTGTTCTTCATTGACTCATCAGTTCAGAGGACTATATGAGGGCGGTTCACCTGCACTTCTGCGCCTGAGTGTTTTTGCCCTTCGTGGTAGTACTCCCTAGCCACATACCTTGTATCTTGTGATTGTTTTATGAGGATTTTTACTAACAATCTGTTTACCTTGTCTTAGGCACCTCAGCCTTGCTCCTTGTTGGAGATCTCAAGAAAACCTCTGATCACAGTCTGGACTCTGGATTCATTCCATGCAGCGGGCCGCCCTGGATACCTCTCTGTCTGGTTAAGCGAACGCTGTCCACCCTCCTACAGTTCCTCCTGGATCATCAAGAAGCCCCAACGGAATCAGCACTACCTCACTGTCCCAGACTCGCAACCATCTCCCACCTGGCGGATCGCCCCACCCGAATAGTTAGCCTAACCACAGAATTAGCAAGTCTGTATCCTGATCTGAACTCACCTTGTTGTTTTCCTTTCCAGTCAGACGGCCTTCCTGGAAACTTGCTTGTTCTTTTCACAAATTGTTAATAAATTCTTTAAACGTTTCTCTGTTTGAGTGTTCTCTGCATGTGGGTCAAATCGGCCTTAAAAACTATGAAAGGAAGTGGATTTTTTTTTTCTTCTTGTTAACAAAAGTTAAAATATGACCACTTTTGGTTTTAACTGCAATGGCAGTTTACTGTCATAAAATAAATCTTAACTGAAGGGACTATAATAAAAAAAATAATCTGCAGTAAAATGTGTTTACATTTTCTGTATAATGTTAATTAGGAACTTAAAATAATGAACAGAAAACTGTTTTCATATCAATTACATTAGGGGGTGAGTCTCAATGCTGAGGTGTTTCAGTACTTACTGTTGCATTTATTTCCAGAATCATTTCATTCAGCCCAGTAGACGGATCATGAACATGTGGACAATTATCCAGCTGATGACAAGAAGGGTTTAATCAGAACAGGGTAATGGTGTTTCACTTTCATTCTCTCTGTGAGAACCTTCAAAAATAAAAAGCTGTAATTACTCAGTTGCAATTACAGCTGAGCACCCTGTTTGCCTGAATAGTCCTCTAAATCTGCCATGGAGGTTAAACTGGACATTTACCCACAGAGAGTGTTTTTTTGGTCATGAATATTAAATCATCTGTGAAAGGAAGGTGGCGAAAATAATATTATCTTAAACAAAGCTCAAATAAAGAGCAAGTTTGATGGTGTAAAAGCCTACGTGTAAAAACACACAGAGTAGGGGTGGATAGCTTAACCAGTCAAAACTAAAGCAAAAGAAAACTGTAAATGCAGCTGATTGCGTTTAGCAATATCAGTAAATTAATCAATTCCCTGAAATCTGAACCAACTGACCTTCACTGTGCAGACAAATGCAATAAAATCACAACTAAAGTTACAAAAATCAAAAATATTACAATAATTAATCTTCCTGGATTGGGTGGCTGCTGTTTTTCACACACCTCTCAACAAACTGTTGATCCATTTTCACAGTAATAGATCATCCTATGTGTGATAAATTAATCTATGATTAATCATGTCGAAACATTTTCCACCTGTAATCGCATATTTGTTCTGCACAATTAAATTGAAAAACAAACAAATTTCTGTTGGGGGGTAGGATACGTGTAAACACCATTAAACTAATTTTTTCTGACCTTTTGATGTGATTATCATGAAAAAAACACCATCTCCTCAATGAGGCATGTAGGTGAAAGAATCATCCACTGGGGTTACTTTTCATGCATTGAAACTTTTGTCAAGGTGAGCGAAATTATGATCTGTTCCAAACATCATTCATTTTTAACTGAAGTGTGAGGTTTTCTTTTTCAGCATCACAATAAGTCCAAGCATGCATCCTAATCCAAATAAGAAAAAGAGGAAATAGTTTTTAGGGGTCACCTGAAAAGGTCTATGGACAAAAGATGTCCTCACAATCTCCAACAAAAGCAGACTGGATGCGGAAATAGAATCAGGAGGTGGTTTAGTGCTAGGAAAGGGTGTGTACAATTATAGAACCAGGTCTTGCATCTGTTTAGTTATGTTTAAATATTATTTGGAAAACGTTATGAAATTATTTGTCATGGCCTCTGTTTTAGTCTCCTTGGATTTACTCTTTTAAGGCGACTTTATGTGTTTGTTTCAGCACAATTTATTTGTTACCTGTCTGTTTTTCGGGTTCTGTTGTTAGACAGCACAACTGATTGGAGCAATCATACATAATTTTTACATCGTTATTTAGCCTCTGTTGAATTCACTCAGTAAACCTTGCGAGCATGTCCAAACCTAGACAGAGGTTTGGATTGTGATGTTAATTTTCACCAACTCATATATACATAAAAAATTAATGGACTGCATTTACCCACTGCATAAACATATCGTGCAAACGTATCTAAAGTCAGATCTTTCTTAACACAACCTGACTCATGCTTTTATTTTTAGGAGGTTAGATCACTGCAATGCACATTCTTCTGGACTATTAAAACTGTCACTAATAAACTTCAACATAAACAAAGCATTATTGTTAGGGTATCACTCTCCTCGTATAATCTCCCCGTTAGCTCTCTGTTAAACCGGGAGTTTATTTTAAGATGTCTCTCATTGTTTTTAAGTATTAAACGGCCTGGAGAGCCTTTTGAAATGCTCACTGAATACATTCCAGAAAAACCTAGAAGATCTTTGAGTTAATGTCTTCTCTGAATAAGACAAAACCAGTTCAGGGTTTTGTCATTATGGTCCCGTTCCCTGGAAACTTTCTGCAACACAAATTTAGATCAGTACAATATGTTGCAAACTCAAAACGTATCTCTTTTCCTATGCTTTTAGTTGGGCTTTTTTGTTTTTACTTCAAAATTGTTTTTTAAATATATTTATATATGTAGTCTTACATGTATTCTTTAAAATATTTTTAAGATTATCTATAAACTTTTATTATTGGTTTTATTACTGGCATTTCATGTTTTGGATTATTTATTATTGATGTTGTTACTTTTTCCAAATTTTTCTCTACTGCACATTGAGTTTTGTCATATGAAATGTGACCAATATTTAAAAACAAGGGTGGTTAGAATAGCAGGGGTGTTTTTAGGTTCTTGAAACTCTGGGGGCTTTAGCCCAGATCCAAAATAGTTTTCATTAGACAGCAGCCTAGTTGCTAAGTAGTTTATAATGAAAATATTCTATGACATGTACCAGTTCTCTGCCTTGACTGGGTTTTGACTGAATATACATTATTGTAAATCAAAAAATGTTTCCAATAATTTTACTTGGTTTTAATTTATTTTTATCTCCTCTGAGCAAGTAAGCTATTAGTGCAGTTTTTACTATCAAACACTTTCTGTAGAGGAACGTTTTTTAACTTGTGGTGTTTAAAATGTAACATAGAGCTTTATCTTTTGTCTTATCAGTGTTGGGGTGTCAAAGTTGGGGTTGTTGTGGACCAAAGTGCAGAGACAGGTGAGGAGATGGCATGGCGAGTAGAACGATGATTTAATAAGAAAACTCCAGCTAAACAGAAGGCAGGCAGGCAGGGTGAAACAGAGAGTTTACAAGAGTCCAGGTCTGACAGAGTATGAGAAACAATTGGGAAGTTGACGCAACAAACCAGTGAGGAACAAGCAAAACAGACCAATTAATATACTGGGGGAAATGAATGTGGAACAAAAGACAGGTAATCAATAGAACTAGGGACAGGTGTGACATGGCAAGCAGGGACTAAACCATGGGAGCAGAAAATTAAACCATGAGAGAAGGGACTAATTAACAAACTCAGAGAGACAGATCTAAGAAAACCAATACAACCTAAGATATAAGAACCTGGCAAATAAGAAATAACAAAATAAACCATAAAGGAAACCCTAACTAAAAAGTAAACAAACCCAAACAAACACTGATTGAAACTAACTGGGAAGGAAGCAGAGAAAGTGAAGACTAGAATAAATGCAAACCAAAATGTAAGCAATAAGTGGAACTAAGTATAGAGTCAAACAATAACTACAAGCTAACCTATAGAAGGAACTGAAACAATGAAAACCAACACGGGGAACTAAACTAGGGATAAGGCTGGGAAGCTGGGAAGAACTAGAAACATAAAGGGAAACGAACACAGAGTAATAACAACTGAAGGGGAACTAATGACAAGAGGATAAGAGGAGGAATAGGGAAAAGAAACTAGAAGAATGCAACAAGAATCAAATAACCTAACCATAAACAAACACAGAGACACTAAGCAGGAAACTAAACTAGAGAACCCAAGGAAGCAAGAGAACTGTAATAATAATAATAATCAGGAGAAAACCATTCTAAGTAATAAATAAATGAGAAAGCAACCACCAAGGGAACTATAGGCGAGGGGAGAAAAAACTACTAAAATAAAACTAGGAGGCAGGAGAGAGAACAAAACCATCAGGAAACCGAAGGAATAAACAAACATAACCACTAAACCCAAAGGAATAGAAACATCTAGCTGAAAAGTAAACAAACACAAAACCACAACAAAGTCCAAAATGGCAGATCCTGACATGGGGTCATGCATTTGGGCCAACTGGGCTGTGCAGTTCAACATGCACAACTCAGCCTTCGTTGCAGTGATGGACATCGAAGCTGATGTCATCAGAACTATAAAAGCTGAAGAAACAAACTCTTAAACTGCCATTTCCAGTGTGTCTCATGGGACTATACAATGGAGGCACATATCTGGAGAGACAAAAGCTTGAAGGCGAACTTTTCCTCCACACGGCCATTCCTGGAAAAGCTTGAATTCTGTTTGATACAAGAAGGTCAGAAGAGGCATATACCGATCAAAGACACACCTGCGCCGGAGTGTCAGCGGAGAGATTTGTTTTCAAGGAGGTGAGTTTCCGTCCTTGTTGATTCAGTCGACTGCAACGGTTCCTCATATTTCCCCATTTTTTAATGGATGAGAAGTTTACCTTTTTTTTTTTGAGTTGATCACGGATGCTTGTCACTCTGCTCCCCCAGTGTGTCTCACGGGACGTGTCACACAGGCGTGTCACTCTGCTCCCCTTTCATTAATTTTTTTATTCAATTTGATAGGTGTATTTACAGGTCTGGGCAGGGTAAGGCATAGTTAAGGTGATTTAGAATCACCAGTAGTCAATCCAAAGTATCAACTTGTTGCATGCAATACTGATTGAAGTGTTTGATTTGCTGTGCAAGGTGCGTGTTCATGTTTTTGTCTGGCCGGGAGTTAGATGTTGGACTTTTAAAAGTTTTCCATTAAAAGCAGCTGTGGTCTGAGCCTCATGCCCTGTAAATTGGTTCTGCTCCACTTAATCCAAATTGCACATTTTGTCCATAAAACTGCTGGTTTGATCTACATAGACATTCAATGCGCATATATTTTCTTATTTCTTCTTATTATTGTTAGATGGTCATTTTTATCCCCTTTGTGTAGAATAGTGCTTGTTATTTAGGTGAAGGTTTTTGGACCAGAGTAGTAATTAAATCAGGGCTATATGGTTTCAAAACATTTTCACACACATATATATATATATATATATATATATATATATATATATATAACAAACCCAAACAAACACTGATTGAAACTAACTGGGAAGGAAGCAGAGAAAGCGAAGACTAGAATTAATGCAAACCAAAATGTAAGCAATAAGTGGAACTAAGTATAGTGTCAAACAATAACTACAAGCTAACCTATAGAAGGAACTGAAACAATGAAAACCAACACGGGGAACTAAACTAGGGATAAGGCTGGGAAGCTGGGAAGAACTAGAAAATAAAGGGATGGTCAAAGTTCCCCCACCAATTGGAGAAGCGGCTGATTAAACAGTGACATTTAGCGTGGTTTAATAATTATCAATTATTATTGATAATTAACTAATTGTAATTATTAAGTGCTTGGAGCCCATAATCACAACACCAGAAGACATCTCTGATTTCTAATCGAAAGTAATGATTTTTGGTTAAGAAATTATTTTTCTGAATTATGATTTTTAATTATAATTTCTGATAAATATTAATTAATCAATAATCATAAACCTTACACAAAAATGTCACGATCCTGAGGGTTTTGATTTTTTTTGTGTGTGTAATTTGACAATTTCTTTGCTGTTATGTTCTTAAGGTCTTGCTTTTATGAGTTCATTTCCCTATGTTTTTTACTGTTAGGTATTATCCTTAATAGTTATTTTTTGTTTGTTTGTTTTTATTCAAGAGTTCGTTTTACATTTATAATTATTTCACCTGTGAGGTATTTCAGCTGTGTCCCTCCCTCGGCTTTCCTGCCTTCCTTCTGCCACAGCTGCTCAAAATCTCCTCTGATTACTCTTCTGGTATTCTTGTCAGTTCTCCACACTGGCCTCTGTATTTAAGCTCTTTGGTTTTCATTGTTCTTAACTGGATCCTTTTATTACTATCCCTATTTTTCCTCTCAGTGTAGCCTGGTTCTCTGTCTGTGCTTCATGCTCTGTTCTTCTTGTGCCTGCCTTTAGGCTTTTGAATTTAATTGGTAAATTGTTTAAATCATTTCAACTCACAATGCTACTTTGTTTTGGTCCATCTCCTACCTCATTAACCTTGACACAGTATTAATATTACAGTTTTTAATAACTCTATACTTGAAATGTTATATATGTGTTACCTTGAGTAAATATATATCCTTGTTTAATTAATTTAGTTTATATTTTGTTACATATTACATTTATTACTCAGGAAAATACAACAGTTAACTAATTAATGGTACACTTGTGAATAATTGCTATGATTTATTTCTTATCACTACAGCACCTTTAACAATGCAGAGCTACATGTTTACAGTCAGCACATAAAATATAAAAGAAAGGAAGTAGGCTGAGGTTGGCTCCACAGCTATTCTGAAATGAGCTGTGTCTCCTATTGTAACCTTTTCTAAAGCGCTAACTTTTTAGTTAATGAACGAGGTAAGCCAACGGCCCTCGACCAAACAGCCACTCTGGACTTCTTCAGAATAGACAAAGGTGGGTCGGGTAGTGATAATATGGAATACAATTGAAAATAAATCTGAATATTTTTAAATAAAAATGTGAAATCTTATGTCCTGTTATAATTGAATGCACTTCTAAATGACTTCTTTCGTGAAATTTGGGGCTATTCAGTAATACAGAAAAAAGCCTCAAATGACAACATACAGCTCTCCAAAAGGTATATATCACAACTGGAACAGTTTTTAGACATAGCTTATTTGTTTTGCACAGAGATTCACTAAGGTAAAGAAGCCAGCCAATTAACCGTAGCCTTGCAAATACCAATTTATACCTAAAGACAGCATTAGCCCTCTGTCCAACATAAAAATCATTACTTTGAGATTCTGAACAGACTGACTCTGTCCATTTTAAATATGTTTTTATTGTATTTATCTATATATATTTGCAGAATACCATTGAATGTGATACCAAGTTTTACAATTGCACTGAAGAGAAAAGAAATAGAGCTTGTCTCTGTACTCAAATTAGATTGTTTAGTTGATACAGCACCTTTATGCTGTATCTTGGTCATTGGATGTTCTATTATGTTTTGCAATGTTTTCTACACTAGTTATATCGTTTTATACAAAATATAGTTTTGAGGAAAAATTAAAACTTGACAGATATTGATTAAACTAATACCTGCTTCTCAACCAAAACTGAGGCCCAGACAAAGCAATTCGTGATTCTGACATTCATGTGTTTTCATAGTGTTGCTAGAATTTGTCCATTTGCTTATGACTGCACAATAGACTGTCTGTTGGCTGTTGGCCAAACATTCTGTAATTATCCATTTTGATAGCAACAACATGATCTTTTGAAAACAAGCAGTAACAGCACATTGAAACACAGTCGTTTAATAATTTTGATGTTGTGAGACTGTGGCATGTTTTTTTGGCTTGTTTATTTTATTTGGTAAACATGTCAGACCTCCGTTATCTGTAGCTTTCAAACTATTTTTTCTGGAATGCACTCTCTCCCTATGTTGGATGGTACTGTTTACTATCAGTTGTAATCACATATAATCACCAAACAAAGGGTTTTCCTGCTGCCATCTCACAGCAGGAGGCATCTAAACAGCGACATGCTGCTTTTGTCACATTTCAGAGCACCCAGCCGCTGTTTTCAGTGCTTTACCTGTGTGGGAATAGAGATAAGTAATCTAGTTTGTAAAGTCAGAAGCTGTTATGTTGCAAATGCTACAAAGCTTAGATTTTGCAGTTGTCACTTCAGGCTGAACACATTCCTCTGACTAACCGGACTAATGATTTTATTGCAAAGAAGTAACAGGGAAAGGGTTTGTCTCAAAGTTAGTGGGGATCCAATAGCAGAGAAACCATGTGTCATTGCAGCGCGTTGGTAATAACCTAACAGCATGAGGCTGATTGCACTAATCGTTTCTTCTCAAAATACGGAATGAGATCCCCACAGAGGAAATGCCTGGTAAAAGCTGTTTCTTGTCAAATATTAGGGAAACAGAAAACTTGATGGAGTGATACTTATCAGCCAGGACAAGACACTGTTGATTTCTGAAGACAAAACATAATTTCACATAAAAATAATCATCAATAAATGACTAAATTCCTGTTGGCAGTATTGTCTTGTTTTATTCACAAACTAATGCCAGAAAAAAATATCTGTTCTAATTAATTAATGATAATGTAAATGTTTTAAAATCCCAACAAGAAGATTTAATTTCAAATATTTTGTAGACCAGTGAACATTTGCTGTAAAGTTTATATGTTCTGATAGCCAATGCTCCTAGCCTTAATTATCTCACAACACCGGGCATGAACATTACACCAGTTATTTTTACTCAAGCTTCCACTGGGAAGACATTTTACCCATGGCAGGGTCTCTATAGGGGATCCTTTGGCAGATGCACATCTAATTACACCTATGGGGAGATTCTCTTGGATGTCAGAATGGTCCGATTTATTCTCATACTGTGCATCAACTGTTTTGTGTGTTCATGAAAATTAACAAGCAAAGTTTTATAGAAAATAAACAATTTCATAAGCAGCATGCTTATGAATGCATTCTGTGCTGCGTTACACCAAAGTGTAACTGACAGGTATACCCTCTGCCCTTAATCGTGCATGTTGCATGTGGTGTTTAATTGCATGAATATTTCAGCAGATACTGCAATTCTATTTACATATATCAGCAAGATTGCAAGTTTGTAGACAGCAAGATTAATTATTTTATTATTATTTATTTATTATTATTTTAGCATGCTTTTTTAGCAACACCTGCAAAATTTCAGTTTAGATAATGAAAAACACACATTGGATTGATCAATATTTTTTGTTTCTCAAATTAAAGGATTGACACATATTCTCCATTTAAGAAGCATTACAAAGCCAATGCATTATTTAATAGCTGTCTTCGATTGACCTTAGGGTTTTCTGAAAATAAATAAATAGTACTTTGTAGAAACTGACATTTTAACCATCCCTTTTTAAATCATTTCCTTTTTGTTCTTTTATTGAATTCAATTTTTTTATTTCATTCATCAATTAAAAAGGCACAGAGCAAATAAAATTGTAATAGTATTATTAGAAATTTTTGAAGACTGCAATTTTTTTACATTGGATAGAAAGGGTTGCAACATACTTAAAGTAGCCAAATGAACACATGACATAATGAACAGGGATAACATCTCTGACCCAGTGACAATAGCAGGATGGGATCCTTCCATTTAAGGTGAATAAGCTTGTCAGAGTTTTATTAGCCATTAAACGATGCTCTAACAGGAACTACCCTAATAATGAAATTAGTGTAGAAGGATTTAGCACCTTTTCTACATTTTTTTTGAAAATATCTGAAAGATCCTTTGTCAAAATGAGAATCATTTCAGACAGGTCTAGTACAAGTGCCTGCGCTGGTTATATTTGCCGCATCACCAGTTTGTGCTGTCATTTGGTACCTATGCATTGCCAGTTTTTCCCTTGATGCTTTCATACCTTTAAACAAACCTTTTTGTACTCGATGTACATAATCTATGGTGAACCAGCTCTTTTTGTTTTTGTATTAACACTGAATTATGAAGATACATTTTCATAAAATGGCTCAAATCTCACATATGATTTAAGTCATTTATATATTATCATGTAAAAAAAATGTGAATCAGATCAAAGCCATTCTAAATTATGTGCTTAGGAATTTTGTCAACTGTACTCTTCAAACTCCTTTACCATAAGTAATATTAGTTTAAATTGTCAGGGTGAATTCCTACAACTGGAAGTAATCAAAGTGGGTACAAAATGCCTCTCTTGTGGGCACAAACTGAGATATGTTTAGTACAAAATTATATACTGAACAATTTCATACCTGAAAACTGGCTAAGGGCCGATATGACCATGACCTGTCCAAACCTTGTTTAGATCAGTCACAAGAAGGATCAAAATCTGCACTGATCTTGAAGTCTACCTTCAACAGTCTGGGCCAATGCTGAGGTGTACAATTTATTGTATGTTAAGAGAGGAGGAGAGTACTTTTCCATTATCATTCTTTGCTAAGATGATTTTATATAACCCCTCCCTAATCTGCGTCCAATTAAAATCAGCAGTGTCGGAGAAATCAAATATATAATTTAAAACTGGCTCATGTTGCATGAAGTTTGAAAGACAGAAGCTCTGAAATGTCATTTGTTGTGTGCACGGATATACAGTATGTTCAAATGCTACATTGAGGATGTATGTGTAAATATATAAAATAGAGTCCACACAAAGACACAAGCTCATGCATATGCTTTGCAAAGGCCGCTTGCTGTTATAAAATCTCAAAGGTCAGTCCAGTATAGCAATAAGTGTATCGCCTAGGACTAGTTTTAAATGTTTGTTTTGGCCAAAAGAGCAACATAGAGAATAAGAAATGATGTGATACTAACACAACATGTATTGCTGGGGTTAAACCAGCTCCTGATGAAATCTATTCCCTGTTGACTGCATTTTTTCCTTTCAGTGTAATTTAGAGATCAAATTTTTAAAAGGTCAGTTTGAACTCTGCATCAATAGAAAATAAAACATGGCTCACGGTTTCAGTGGGTTTGATGATGTACAATTGCATCAAATTATGCCACCAGCATGAGAAAGCCCTTTCATGCAAATATAATGTACGTGTTTCAGCAGTTTTTAAAATCAGAATTCAGAGTAAAAAGCAAAAAATGATGCCCCTTTTTTTGGCTGGACTGCTTAGCACATCTTAGACATGATATAACTATAGTGTACTGTATCATGATAAAGAGAAATAACTGGAGCTGTTAACAACTGTTAACTTATTGTTTTTTAATTAGTCTTATTTAATACCTCACACACAATCTGTTTATTTATGATCTTTCCTGTAATGGATAAGGTCTAAATATTCAAGGGCTAACTGGGT
The DNA here is from genome assembly GCF_021462225.1 of Girardinichthys multiradiatus. Taxonomy (NCBI): domain Eukaryota; kingdom Metazoa; phylum Chordata; class Actinopteri; order Cyprinodontiformes; family Goodeidae; genus Girardinichthys; species Girardinichthys multiradiatus. The sequence continues at coordinate 20,729,132 of NC_061815.1, read as the reverse complement.
TTTAGCTAATGCCTTGCAACCTTAATTAAAGTAAAATTTTAAGTTGTGGATTGTTTTCATTCCTTGCAGAGCTGTGCAGTCTGCCATCTGCCCCAGGGATATTTATATTTACCATTTCTCTGAGAAATCATTTTCCAGCGTACTTTGCTTTAGGACCAGTAGCATTTCAGTTTACCCAAATGGATAAGCCTCATTTCTATTTAGCCTTTCAGCTGGCAAGCTTGGATAAATAGAAAGAAAAGGTTGTGGGAACTATGGATTCAAACAAGACAGAGAATGCTGCAACACATGCCCTGTCTGAACTGATAACTTTGAGTGTTTTTTTTCTCCCTTCCATAGTTTCTTGGTGTTCTTCTACTCTGCAAAATGCTGGGAGGCCACTTCATTTATCCCAGATTTTGAGCCAAAGCAAGGTTGTAGCCCTCACCAACAGTAGATGACCACAGGTAACATTATTTTGATAGAGAGGGTCAAAGCCTCAGCTGTTCCCCCTGCCACTTGGCAGTTATATAGACACATGCTGTATTTTTATTTTTAGCATTTTTATGAATTGTCTCATGCACAAGACAGCTGGCACTGAGGTCACTGACTCTTAGTTGTTTGTTTTTGAAACATGTTTGACAGTTAGCTGAGCCCTGAACTATGAATAAGAAGTTGGCAAAGGTTCTGTAAACACTATTATCAGCACTTATCAGAATATACATACATACTGCCCACAATTATACATATAGCCATGGCAGGTTAAGCTTTAAAGTAATCTTTTTTAATTCTACAATTTTTACTACAAATTTAATGTCAGCTTCACATTTATTCACACTTAAAATAGCTACAATTACACATGTGCTGACACATCAGATCGGATTCATACAAACAGACAAAACTTTAAATCAGCCATTCCACACAAGGAAGAACAGCTTAGAAGTGACTGATTAGTACTATCTACCATACAAAAAATGGTGCAAATATTTTCAGGTCTGTCTGTCAAAGCAATATCACCTTGAAAGCAGACCATAAGATGCTAAAAGGAGTGTCCAAAAACACTAAATTGTCATCAGGGGACCCATGTCAGGCTGTTGACATGAAAGGGATTTTCTGTACAATCAAAAAGAGGTGGCACGGGTTATGGGAGGTGAATAAGGAGGAACCTTTTACTCTCTAAGAAAAAAAAAAAGAAAAAAAGACCAGGCTAAAATTTACCAGAGAGTGTTATGAACTGTGAGGTAGGAGTAGAAACAACATGCAGGTCGGACCTTGGAAGCAGCATTTTAGAGTAGAGTAGAAATGATAAAAAAAAAAAAAAAACTTACAGAAAAAGAAAATCAAAACTCAAACATCTCAGGATCATGATAGAGAAAACCTAGACTAACAGCAGGATTCCTTTGGATTTAAATAGTGTACAATTGAACTGACTAAACATGTTTGACTTAAACCAAATACCAGCATTTCAGAAAAAGAACCTCATACTAGCTATGAAGCATCGAGTCAAAGCCTAGCTCTACATCCTTTTTTGAAACTTTGGAATTACTTAAAATGGGCTGTACATGCAAGAAACCCCATTAAACATCTCATATCTGTAATGAAGAAGAGGAGCAAATGTTCCAGAGAAAGTGACTAAGGAAAGGCTGCAGAAAGCATGTCACTGAAGTTATGTCAGCCAAAGTGGGTGACACTGGCCATTAGCCATTAGGGTGTCCTAACGCTTCCATTAGCTACAAAACTTATTTTTGTTTCTATGTCTTGTTTTTTAAAAAGTAAAATAATGTTTTTATTTTGTTGTTTAGGTGATATTAACTTACTTTCTGTTCTGGAGAAAAAAAAAAAGGTTAGACATAATAAAAATGCAGACTATATAATACACCTAACTGCTTCATGGTCAATTAAAGCTTAAGGGAAAGCTGATAGGATCTATGTTTTTCTTGAATGGGGAATTACTATGCTATGCAACGTCCACCATTTAAAACTCTGGAGCTTGTGTTGGAGGCTGCACAAATGAAAGAGGGCAATAATAAGCTCCTGAGTCTTGATAATTGTAGACAATTTAACTATGAGTAGATGTGAGGGTGAATTGAGCTGGTGTTATCTACATGGGACCAGCCTGTGATAGCAACGCCGAGTCCCAGGGTCCTGGGAGACTAATAACACTATAGGATTACTGAGTGCTCACTCTGCTTGTACCAAGGACATTTGCCAATAACAACTTTATCTGCCTCTTCCATGTGCCTTGGGTTCTGGCATTTGTGACTGCTGGAAATTAAGAATTGCTTTGTTTTGTCTCCAAGCCAAGGATTGCTGACTGCGGCTGCAATCGTGAAAATATAAAGATTCTTTTATATAAAGTTTTTTCCTTATTTTTTTTTTGTCATTTCCCAATCAGCTGAATATTTAAGGAAACTGTCAGTTTAAGCTATAGGTTTTTCTGTGAAATGTCATAAGGTTACTGCAGAACATGTTCTCAATAAAAAAAAAAAATTACATATGTTTAATGAAACATCAATTGAGGCTCCCATGGGCTTGAACACTTTCCTTTGCAAATAAAAAAAAAAAAAAACATTTCAAAGTCTGTCATTTTATATTTGTTTAATAGCTATTCCTAGTAACTGCACAGCCTCCTGTTTCTATGTAGGCAAAAAGTAGTCTGAGCATGTTTTAATGTAGAGCCATTAAACATTTAGTTTTTCTGTCTGTAAGCATATTTTGGCTCTTAAATTCATACGGTGTGTAATGATGTGCTAATTGGCACCGTAACCTCACAGTAAGATGCTTTTAAGCCCAGGGCCTTTTTGTGTGTGCATTTGTATGTTATTAGTTAAAGTGTGTGCATATGACATATACATATACAAGTTTACAAGTTTTCGTGTTGGCCCGATAATGGACCTATGATCTGTCCTGGACCAGTGACTGCAGGGATTGGCTCTAGCCTCTCCTGTATCCCTTAGCAGCCAAAATAATCAAGAATCTGTAGTACTTGTGTTGTTAGCAAATCTATCTAGTGTATACTGTTTGCTGATATTGCTTAACATTAGGACAATGAAATATTATTATTGGCATGCAATCAGGAAACTGGTCAACCGATCAGAATCAATTTCCCATTAGCATTTAAACAAAATGGATTTTCTTATACTGTAAGAAATCCTTAAACAAACAACCAGACATTTTTCATGAAGGTATTTCCATCTTTAAAATGTAGTCTCTATTTCCCTTCTATTTCCTGTTCCTTCTGAATCTACATCAGAGTGATAGAGGGTCTTGTGTAGGCATGGGTCAGTATAAGATCTTTATGGAATGATAACCTTAAAATACAATGCTTTCATTATATTACTGTATTGATACAAAACTGTGAAGCATAGTGCATACCATTATCAATCAATTAACAATAATATAATTTTGCATTTATACCATTGGGAATTCTTCTGTCAGCTTTCTTGGCTGGCAGTGCACAGCAACAGGTGTGAGAGGGGCAGTTCTCTGTATGAACCACACAGCTAATGAAAACTCTCTGACAATTATTTAAAAGAGTTTAAATCGTATAAATGGTATGAGTGAACATTTTGAACCATATATTTTAAAACCTTTGCACATCTTGGGTACCCTTAATTGTATGGGGGAAATTTACTGCCAAAAGAGCAAAAGGCAAGCTCCACCTTGTTACCAGTCCATACAAGGCAAATTAATATACAAACAACAATACACATGATCACACACAGTATTCCAGAGCCACTGGAATGAGCCATCTACGGTACAGCCTGTAATCACAAACCTTGACAAACAAAACACATCTAGATGCAAGCATTAAAATAACGTCAATTGTTCCATGAACTGCATTATAATGATATACCTTTATTTCAGAACATGTTTTTTATATCTTTTCCATTTATCATAAAGCATGTTATGCACTAATGCCAAAATTGTAGCACTATTAACTTTTAACCTCTTGGTAAAAATGCCAATTCCTCTTGGTTTTTTATTTTTGCTGTTGTGCTATGGCATGTTAAGAACCCCCCTTAAGATGAGCCAGATGCTCCTGACTTTGCAGCACCGTGGGGAACACCTGACATTAACACAGTACTCTTCAGGCCTGTGTTTAATATGTATCAGAATTTTTTTTTAGCAGACAGTCACTTCTAAGCTGTTCATTGCCACTTCAGTAGCTTGAGGGTATAAATTCAAACACCAACTGACCCACCGTCTGGAGGTGTAAAAGCGAAGGAAAAGCTCTGATGTTTTCACTCATTTTAAGATTGGTTTAAAAGTGTTTAAACATAGTCATGTCAATTGATTTGGAGTTCAAACTATGTACTCAACATTGTCCCTTCCAGACTGAGCTGAGTTTACAATTTAATTGCTGCTTAGGGCTCTTCTTTCTCTGCCAAGACAAATCAAAGTGGTTTTAATGGATTGGTTTCTTCTCTAATTATTGTTTCCGCAGAAACCATAGAAGATGGAAGTTCTGCTGCAGCTTCTGAACATTTTCCATTTAGAGCCAAGAGCAAATACAAAGTTGTTTGCTCCAATATATAGTTTCACCTGTCAAATCTTTTTAAAGTACAGTAGTTAAAATACTGGACAAAGAAAAAAAAGAGAGCGATTCAAAATTTACTAAACCTTTTTTCTCATCTAGAAGATAACATTACCTAACAAAACATAAATGCAGCAGTAATGGCTTGCTTCAGTGCAAAAACTTTCTTTGTGGTACATAGATATATGTACCAGAGTGAGAAGTTCAGGAGAACCATATTACTTACTTTCCCCAAAAGGCACAAGACTGATTTGCTGTTAAATCTATTTGATTTATACAGCTGCTAAAATGACTGTAACGTACGCTTAGCATGAGGTTAAGGTTTTGTGTCACTATCTGAATACATTTTTTTTAATCTAAGTAACAGAAATTGCCTTAAAGACGATAGGATCCTGAGCATATTTCACTGAAAAAAATATGTTCACACTGTTGTACTCGGATCAGGCCAGCAAGGGAGAATTTAAGCGTACTCTTATGTTTCGTTCTGGGGGGGCTAAAAAGAGATGCATTAGTATCCTTACCCCTTGAACTTCTTCTTATTTTGTCAAATTAAAAAGGCTGGTTTGGTTGTACAAGACCATTTTTCATGTTTGTGGTGTTTCCTGATTGGCTTGTATCAAACGGATCTTATCTGACCACAGCACCTTTTTATATGTTTGCAGTGTCCCTTACATTGCTTTTAGTGATAAACAAACTGTAAAGAAGGATTCTTACGTATTTCTTTCAGTAATGACTTTCTTCCTGCCGCTCCTCAATAGAGGCAAGACTCGTGAAGTGAATGAGTAACAGTAAAAATCTGGCATTTAAAGAGGGTGTATAATATGAAAGTTTCCACGTGCATCAAATTAATTGTCACTGGGCGAGTCTGGTGTCCTTTAGAGTTTGGAGCACCATCCGTCAATGTAACCTTCCAGCTTGCTCAGACATTAGCAATTAAAAAGAGACAGCTTGTGGATTATCAGGGACATAGAGTAAGCAAAAGGAGAAAGTGGCTAAATGTCAGAAAAGAGCTGAAGTGAAGTGACAAACACTGCACAGATGTGTTAAATGAAAATAAAGGCATTACCTGAAAAAGAGTTTGAATGATGGATCGAGATAAACACACAGATACTGAGACGTGACTGATTTTCCCATCATTCTGGATACTGTTTGTGATCGTTCCTACTGGATATATGTCTTTATGGATTACTGAGATGCCTTGAGAATAATGCAGGAAGCTTTTGACTTTTTCTTTTATCTTCAGCAGAGTTCATTTTTAAAAGCCAATTTTTCAAAGTTCTGCCTTCCTTCAATGGCATTGCCATAGCTTTGTAATGTCTTTAAAAAACATTAAAGCAGAAACGTAAAGTTTCAGTTATTGCATTTGTTAATGAGAAAAGGGAACAGTAATTTGAAATAAGTAACAAATTCCCATTTGAAACTAAAAATTCCACATGTGTACAATGTGGAAACAAAGATTACTTGAATTAGCATCTTAAAAGCCCCTTTTTTAAACTGAGTGCCAGCATAGCTTTGGAAAACAATGGATCGGCAGGAACAATAGTTTCAGCATAGCAGCTACACATAAAACTATGTCGAGACCAGTAATTTTGTGCTTGTAATTGTGTGCTGTCGAGCTCTATTGAGATTTCAACACATGCACAAAGATATTTTTATTTTAAAGAATAATAACTAGTGTTGCAATGTATACAGTGAATTGCACAGTGAACCCTGACCATTAATTTATTGTCACAGTGTTCTCTAACTTGACAGTATTCATTAGCTGAATGTGATAAAAAAGGATACATTTATTGTATTCTTGTGTTTAGTGGTCAAAGCAAGGTTTTAAAAGGGTAGAAAAATAAATATGAAATGCAAGACATCAGAAGACAAATATACTACAAGGTCAAAAGAGAGTAATGATTGAGATCTCAATATTTTTAATGGGAGATATTTAAAATTCATAGTTAACTTTTGTATTCATACATGAACGAATGGCTGAAAATGTTGTCTGAAAGTCTGCAAAATGTAACTCAGACAGACAATGCAATTTTTGGCGCTCTGTTCTCTGCTTCTTGTCCATCTCTAATACACCCAACAACGGCAGTAATCTGAGTTTTTCTGCAGATGACAGGACTCTGACTTGTGCTGGAAGTTTGAGGTGTACAGAGAGAGTGGAGATGGTGAGAGTACAGTCCCAGGTGGTGCTCCTGTGCTTCTGACCACCTGGTTAGGCACACAACCCTTCTGTCTCACAAACTGTAGTCTGTTTGTCAGGTAGTCTTTGATCCAGGAGACTGTTGATGCCTCCACCTGAGTCTTCTGGAGTTTCTGACAAAGCAAATCAGCATGAATTTTGTTAAATGCAATGTGGAGATCAAAGAACACGATCCTCCCAGTGCTGTCTGCTTTTACCAGATGACACTGGGTTTGTTGAAGCAGATGGTCAACTCCACTTCAACTCCACTTCGACAGCAATAAGCAAACTGCAGGAAATCCTGATATCCGCTAACTCAGGGAGACTAACAAGAGTGTCTCCATGATCTTCTAGAGCGGGATGTCAGGACAACAGGTTCTGTCCTTTAGGTCTGATAGGTGAATTTTCTTTGGTACCTGAACAAGGCAGCATGTCTTCCACAACACTGGAATCTTGTCCTAGGCTAGACAAAGGTTGTGCAGAATCCCACAGGCTCTGTGGGATCTCTCTGTATCTGCAACCTTGTTCTGGTTCAGTCTCTTCAGCTGCCTCTTAACCTGACTTCTAGAGACAGACAGGCAGAGGGAAGCAAAGGGAGCATCAGTATCTCCTGATTTGGTTGAAAACAAAGATAAGAAGTATAGGGGTACATGGCCAAGGTGGAAGACAAAACATTTGTGCTGTCTTATCATTGCATATACATTCAAGTTTGTTAACTGCATGGAAAGTAACATCAATAATTTTTAATTTGGTTTCATTCACACACACAATACACACACGCACACGCACACACACACACACACACACACACACACACACACACACACACACACAAACAACATCAACATCACATAAAAAAGTCTTAAAAAATCTTTGCATGCCTGTGAGCTGTGCTGTGATGCAATACATTCTCTGTCTGTTGAAGATTGTGCTCCCTTCAAATGTTAATCACTGGGTAAAAATAATTAGCTGCCGGTCCAGTGTAACACTCCGTGTCAAATGAAAAGCAAGACTTTCCAGTGGAGAGTGATTGCACTTGAAAGTTTGGCAGATTACCACACATAAGCATAGCCTCAGACAAAATTTGCTGGTTGGGAAACTTGATATTTGCTATGCAATTGCCAGAGAGGGTTTGAAGATTTAGCTGAGGAAGTTGTGACGATTGTACAGAAAATCTACAGATATGTTTTTGCGAATCTGCCTCTCAGTAGTTATTTGAATTTATAACAGGCATAATATTCAGCACACAAAGGTAAAAAAGAGATTTGATAAAGTTTTAAATGTTAATGCCCTCACTTGAAATGCCATCTGGGGATGAACAGGTATGCAGACTCTGACCGCAAACTAGGATAATAACACTCTTCCTATCTAGGTTTGACCTCTCCTTCAATGCAGACTGCACTTTAAACCCTTGAGATTTCACAACTCTCCTGAGGACTTGTTTGCTAAATTAATTGTCAAGGCTTGCTCTTTCTCTTGATAAAAGAATTAGACTTTCAAGCAGCTATATCCATTCCCAGTGCCTCCCTGTATTGATTTTTGCTTTCTTCTTTAAGATACAGATAAAGTATCTAAACCTGAAAAGCTAAATATATTTGAGTCAGACTGCATAAAGTCATAATCTCGTAATTACCCATGACTGAATACAGCAACATGAAACCATGTACAATACATACAAATTGTTTAGATGATAGGAAAACAAATCCAGTCAGAGAAAGAATAACATAAGACTGACTGATGCACACATCTATAATGAAATCCATCATTATGTTTCAAGACTTAGTTTTGCAAAACCTTATGACCTGATTTCAAATAGATGTTTGTCATAAATATTGCACTGTGATAGATTTACAGAGTTAAGGGGAAGCACAGGGCAGACAAAAAAAAAGCGGACGGTAATGCAAATGAATATACTAGAGTGCCTAAACAAGTACATAAACACACACACTGAAACACTACACAGCAACTCCAACAAGATAAAAAGTGTTTCACTTAGAGAAGGACATATTGATTAGAATGCTTTTCCTGATGTTCCAATTGTGAAGCGGAGCACGTAGTGCACCAAACGGCTATTGGGCAGATGGAACAGGTATCCTCCATCAAGACATCTAAATGCCCACTACATCAAACAGACCTTTTTTGTTTTTACTGAAATTATTACAAATATTAAAATAGTTTATCCAAGTCAATAGTTTTATCAAAGTTAAATAAAAAATAAAAACAGACAATAGTTTGTATTTTAATGAATCATTTCTTAGGTAGCATACTGTCATTCAAATTTATGCATACATAAAAATCAGTTTACCCTTACTCAGTCTGTATGCTGATTCTGTGACTAGTTTTGCAACACAATTATTAATGTAACAGCAGTGTTTACACATGTCAGCATAAATCACTGACATTTGCATGGCTCAGCTATAAATAGTGATGCAGGATAAGGTTTTTGCTTTTATCCTCTGACAGCCTTTCCATCGCTGTCACTGGCCGCTCTTGCTTTGAACACTGCAACAGTAAATGGGCATATGGACATGGAAGGGCTACTTTTCCTTTTAATTTCTTATGGAAGTCTATCTGTTTTTAAATTCTTTATTTAAATTAAGTTCATTTGTATTAATTTATAGCAGATATTCTGGAATAAATTAGAAGGTTTATATAAAGTAGTAATAAGTAGTCAACATGATACAATTGGTAGACAGCAGTCAAAGCTATTTTAATTTAGAAAAGTAGAGGTTAACAAGGGGGGCAAGCCAACTAATACTAAGAGCAGCTCTCATTCCAAAGTTAATTTGTGTCTTAAAAAAATAACAAAAACTGAAAGCTGTCCAAGCAGTTTGGATAGATGCTATGTGAGGCATAAATGCAATTCTGATATCTGAATTGAAAAATCTGCTGCTACCAATATGTTCTAATCCAGAAGGCTTTCGCTTAAACATTTAGTGTTATTTATCTCTTGGTGTTGTATAAACTTATGCGAATAAAAAAAAAAACACTTGTGCAATATCAGCTATACTGTTTAATTTGGGCTGATACTTTTACTTGGGAAATAGTTACAGGACAATTACAGGACAAATAAGCCACAAAGTGATCCTTCAATATCGTAATTAACATTTTACTGTTAATTCTGTATACAAGCTGCTCAGACAAAGGATGAGGGTGCAAAAAATGTTCAAATATAACAATAGTTCAAAAAATGCCGCTGCTGTAAACTCTAGCTTTATTATCATGCTTTTAAAAATATCAGAACTGAAGACCTCCGGAAGAGGTTTAAACATATTGAAGAATTATAAGAAGTCCGGTTGCTTTTGACTCAGTTTTTTCAACTGCCTGAGGATCATACTTTCAATCATGACTTTTGACCATGAGGTGTTTGGCTTTTGATTTTCTTTTGTGGGTTTATTCTGACTAGTTCCTTGTTATGTTACTTAGGTTTTGCCTTAATTAGTAAATTTTCCCTGCATTGTTTATAATTAGCAGTTTATGCTTTTGTGTTTTACTCCCTAGTTTACTTGGTTTTTTGAGCTGTTTTCTATTTGTTCTCTGTTAGATAATTCCCCCGGGTTTCTCTGCGTTTTCTGTTTTTTACTGGTTAATTAGTCTCCTTCTTTCAGCTGCTCTGCCTTTCGCTCTGCCTGAGCTGCAACTTATTTCCTCTGGCTTGTTTGTCATCATTGTTCCGTCCAGTTTTTGATTCCATGCTCCATGCTCTGTTCTCCTTATGTCAGACAGTAAGATTTTGTGTGTTTTTATATTTATTAAATCATTTCTATTCCCCTGTCTCACAAATCATGACACTTACCTTGTATCAAAGTCTACAATTCAAAATATTTCATGCTCCACGGCAGATAGAAATGTATATTTAAGCGACTTTCAGTATTCCGGTAAGCTTTCCTGCTGGTCCCATTTTCTCCTCCACAGAACTCCAGAGTTTTCTTCTCAGTCATTATTACTGTAGCAGACCACTATAACATCCACAGCTTAAAGGTTTAAACAAAATACATAAACAATTATCTTTTCTCTTTTTCTATTCTCAAATATCTCAGGAGAAGGTGACACCACACAGCAAAGTTCTCCATCCACAGTGGGCTTCCATACCAGGCTCTGCCCCTTTGCTTAAATTTGTATAATCTGCTAAACTAAAAAATACATGCCTTGATATATTTGAAGCATTTTTTACACACAATATTTCAAATAACTTTATATTTCTAATTTAAGTGTAAAACAGTTTTGTTTAAGCTTAAAAATCCATCATGAAATCAGTCAAAATATGAACCCCAGCGGCACAAGATTATGCTGTTTTGACCAGTGGCCTAAGCTCAATATTTTTTTGGCAAAACAACATGAGTATCGGGTCAGATGTCAATATTGTTTTAGATTAGCTCCATCTCCAGGCATTGTGCCATTGTTTTTATCGACACAGTTTTCTCATCCAAGTAATGTCTATTGGCAGAAACAAGTGATTAATTGTGATATTAAAAACAACAAACTTTTTAGTGGGTGGGATATAAAACAAATCTATAGCCTAAGGGACAAAATAATTTGTATGGAAAGAAAGCAATTGGTTGTAGGTGTTCAGATATAGGATATATCCTACACATGGCAATTGACTGAGCTTTTACTGTGACTAATTATATGTGCTCTCTTTCAGACTCTATCCTTGAAAACTGGCTCAGAGTTTATTTGTTCTTTCTTTCTAGGTGAAACGATAGAAAATACTCCTGGATCAGTGCTTGTGTATTCTTTTTGTGTCTCTGCTCTGTTCTCTCAAACCCCCAGTCGGTCGTGGCAGATGGCCGCTCACACTGTGTCTGGTTCTGCTGGAGGTTTCTTCCTGTTAAAAGGGAGTTTTTCCTCTCCACTGTCACTACATGCATGCTCAGTATGAGGGATTGCTGCAAAGTCAACACCAGTGACTGTCCACTGTCTCTACATGCTCATCCAGGAGGAGGGAATGCAACAAGTCACTGACTGGATGCAATCTGCTGGGGTTCCTTAGACAGAAAAACTTTTTATCCAATTTGAATAAATAACTGAATCTAACTGCACTGTTCAATGGTTAGGATTAATTGAAATGTATGTACCTGACTATTGTGAAGTGCCTTGAGACGACGTGTTGTGAATTGGCGCTATATAAATAAATTGAATTGAATTGATATGCTCTGTGGACACCAGAAATGCTCTTTGGCAAAGCAGAGTATTGCTAATAAAAAAAGGAAGACAGGAAATGCATCAGTCTATCTATGTTCTATAGCTGTGAGAGTCAAAAGGACACAAGAGCCGAACCTAGAATTAAGGCGAGGCATCTGTAGGTCAATACTCCCACCAAGGTCTAAATATTGCTTAACAAGCCTAATACTCATAGCTAAATATAAGGAAAGTAGTTTTCATTGAATAGTGATAAAAACTAAAAATAAATACCTTCAGGAACGCAATGGATCAGTTATATTAAGGGGAAAATAATAAAATGTGTTTCATTTAAAAACATACATATTAGAAAATACACCAACCATCAATACAAGTATTACTCTTATGAAAATTATTACTGCATTTTACTGGTTTTTAGGTAACTAATTAAACTCCATATCTGTTCAATATTTAGTGTTTTCATATGTCAAAAGTTAAAAGCATCATTCTGGGTCATGATTTTATTATATAATTTATTTATTAAACTTTAGTTTAATATGAGATCATTTAGCATGTGGTATGGGGCTGCACAGTGGCCAACTTGCTAGCATTGCTCCCTTGCAGCTTAAAGGTCCTGGGTTGAAATCTGTGTACTTTGTATGTTTATTCCTTCAGTTACCCTGATGTTAGTTTTATTCTCCCTCCTGTTTTTAGTAGTTCTTTCTCCCCTCGCCCATAGTTCCCTTGGTGCTCGGTCTCTCATTTATCGCTTCCTATGGTTATTATTATTATTGTTATTATTATTATTATTATTAATATTATTATTACAGATCTCTTTGTTTATTTTTTTTCTTTGGTTTTTCTAGTTTAGTGTTAGGGTTTTTATGACTTTTTGTATTGCTTATCACTCATCTAAGTGCTTTTCCCTCCTTACATGTTACAGGAAGGGAGTTGGTCACAAGAATGAGTTATGCTTTTATTCTTTTATTCTTTTGTTATTTTACTAGCAGCATCTGGGGGTATTCACCAGGTGCCCACTTCCCATTTCCTCTGTTTGTTTATAATCAAGACAAATGAACCCTTTCTGACCCCCCCCCCCCACCCCCCACACACACACACACACACCCACCCCCACCCTGAATGTTTTGTCAAACTGTGTGTGACCAAGTATGTATAAATAAAGAGAGAGGGGTGCCAACACTTTGTAGTTTTGCACTGCAGAGTGTGACCTACCCTTGCCGCAAGTATAACTGACTGTGTCGTTTCCTTACCTATGAGTTGACTAAATAATACCTATCATTTGGTTTCTCTGTTAGTTTTTCTGTGCTTGTTTACTGTTTATTAGTTCCCTTTCCCCTTTGGCCTAAGACCCCCTTTTGCTATTATTTACCCAGTTGCTTGTTCCCCTTATGATTAATTGATCTTTCCCAGCCTTGCTCTTTAGTATAGTTCTTCATGTCCCTGCTTTGTTTAGTTAGTGTTTCTTCCAGATTTAGTGTTGTGTTTTATGTTAGGGGTTTTATTTATATAGGTTTCCTTAGGTCTGTTTTCCATTAGTTTTATTTTCCCCTACTGTCTCTGCATTCTCTAGCTCCATTCCCATAGTAACTAATTCCCTCAGTTCCCTTCACCTGGCCTGCGCACCTGCAGTCATTCACTCTGATTATCTGCTTCTCTCTTGCCCATTGTTTCATCATTCACTTCGCCTGTATTTATGCTCACCTGTTCCCAGTGTTCCCTGTCGCCACATCTGCAATGTTCCCGATTCTCAGCCAGAGTATCTCCTGCTATGTATCTGCTTTCCAGTCAGTATTTTTGTTCTGCTCATTCCAGTGTCTCATGCTAAGTTACCATCTCCTATAAGTTATCCTCATTCTCCATTAAACCATGACCTCTGCTACAATCTGGCTGCCTACCGTCTCTCTGCATCCTGGTCCGACCTAAACACCAACCATGACAGTAATGTCATGTGAAGGTCTCACACTTGTGGAGTTTCTTTGTCTCCTGTCTTCTGTATTTAGTTAACAGCTCCAATGGGCTTCAACAAATCATTTGAGAACAATATAAAACCAAAACAGCCATTAATAATACACACTTCAAATTGTTTATTTACACCTAGCATCCATTCAGCTTCTTCTGCAATAGTGGCAAGATTTGAGAAGCTCTATGAGAAGCTCTGTTTTCAGAGCAGAAAGAAACTGCTATAGCGGCAGCCTAACAAATGTTAGCATTAAGGTGTTTTATCATTTCCCTCAACAGCAATCATTGGTCTACTGCAGAGGATGGATTCTGAATGAGGGGCTGGAGTCACAGACTATGTTGAGAAGCTGTGAGTTATAATGGCAAACCATTTCTCAGTGTCAGTATGAATGAGGGGGCAAACCATTAGCACCACAGGCAGTTCCATGTTGGTGTCTCTGATAATAGCCCAATCAACAGGAACACAGGGCCCAGCCCTTCAGACCCTAGAAACAATGGACTGTAAGCATTAATGGTGGCAATTCACAGCTCAGAAGCTCAAAGATATCTAGAGGTTTTTATTTTTTACCCTGTAAATATAAAACAAAGACATCCACAGAGCCTACCACATTGGTAGCAATCTAAAATGCGTGTCTGCACCTTTTGGAAAATGTGCTTTTTGTGATATTATGAAGTAAAATTCTCTACAACAGTATTAATATTTAATACCTTCCTCTATTGCGATTGCCAAACAGAAGCAGGAATCTACAAAGATTTGTCCATGTGCTCCTTTCGTATTAGGAGGAGAGAGGGCTTTTGGAGAATAGGCATTCACACTGTGCACATCCAAGAACAGATTTTAATTATAGATCTAGGCTGTGTCCGTCTAAATCTACTTTCCCTCTGATCATAGTATTGTGGAGTGCATACAATTTTTTCCTTAACAAAACAAACAGAACACATTCAAATTCTTTACCGCATGCTGTAAAATAGCAAGAGAGGGAGACAATTTGAAATATTGTCAGTATGTTCTAGCTGGGAGTGCTTGCCAGAAATATAGACAGGAGGGAATCAGTAATATTACAGCTTCAAAGTAAATAACAATTTGAAAGTAACATATATTTGCTCCCATGAATTCTAAGCTTTAAAATGTGTAATCTGAGAGAGTGATGTTCTAGACTTTGATGTTAATAAAGTGCTTGCAATGCTAAACAGTTTGATGTATAGAGTGTTGGGTATATATATTTCCAAAGAGTACTTGTGATGAAATTACATAAACACAAGATGATTTTATCTCAAATATGAACCTAATGTCCAAATATTGTAGTACGTAATGATTATTGACAGCTTGTCAGATATGTAGGCAGACCTGTTCATGGTGTACCCTGCTTTTCACTCATAAACAGCAGGAGCACCCCTAAGCACATCCAAGTGGGTATAAACTATAGTATTCATCTACAAAGTCAAAATCTGTAAGAAAAACTGCTTTCAGTCAAATAACTGAGTATGTGGCTAACTAAGATCGTCCCATGAAACACTAAAGAGTGAGGACATCACCATAGACTCCCCAAATATGGGTATCACTGCGTTACACAAAGGCCACAGAAAGAACAAAGTAGTGAAAGCTTACAGGGCAAGGATTTATATGACGATTTGTTGAGTAAGGAGGACAAAGCCTGACAGGCTATAGCTTAGATACCTAATGAGGTCCTCTGCATCCAGGGAATTAAAAGCACTATTGTTTTTGTTTTTATGTTTTTTTAAAGCACTCTGTGGTGAGTCCTGTCTTCTTGTAATTCATCACCATTCTGAATGGATGCATGTGATGAAAACTGAAATTCGAAAAGCAAAAGTTCTGGTCACATTCAGGTAAGGCTGTGAAACTAATTGATATTTCAAATAAATAATTCTTTAAAGATATTTATTTGGCTATAAAATACTACAGCACTGATAAAACATCCTGAAGACTGATTCTCTGATATTCATCTTGCAACCAATGGAGCCATTTTGAAATAGTGACGCACGGAAATCATCAGCAAGCCTAAACCCCCACCTCACTATTTGGTAGTAAACCAATGAGCAGCTAACGAGGCTTAGAATAAACCACGTTGTCGTTGTGGTTCATCCTATTGTTTACTTATTTATTTGTTTATTCTTGTGCATACAATCTGGCTGCCTAGCGTCATTTTAAAGGAATTACCAGTTGTTCCATTAATTATGACACTAACAATAAAACATCTACCTTTAAGGTTTTTCCCATAGAAATCTTTGTTGGATTTCCTCCATGTGTCCCTCCCTGTCGTATTCTGCTCATTACTCTTCTCTTCCTCAGCTTTCTCCCTTCATTGGTCTCAGCTGATCCTCATCTCCACCTGATTACCCTCGCCTGCTTGCCCTGCCTTTCTCTTCACTCTGCCCTGTATATAAGCTATTTGGTTGTCATTATTTTTTTGCTGTTTTCTTCTGTTCTCCTGCCTGAACTCCATTACTCTGCTTCATGCCACATGCTCTGTGTCCTGTTCTCCTGAGTTTCCATGGATGTTTGCTGTTTCTTTATTACTAAACTGTTCAACTCACAAGCATCGGGTTCCTGTCTGCGTTTTGGTCCTGCCTGCATTTTGGTCCTGCTGGGGCCTCCGTCTCAACCAGTCTCCAGGTCTCTATCTCAGCCACAGCTGCCAGCCTCCACCTGAACTTTAATTTTGTTTTTTCGTGACATCAGTGGTTGTCAAATAAACAGGAGTGAAGGGAAGCAGCTAAAAAGTCCATCCTTTCATATATGAGGTCATAAATAAGTTCAATAAGGTTTTCAAAAATGCATTCCAAGGGCATCATCTTGTCTGCCACTAAAAAATCTATAAACCTACACCGTTTTACTCACATCATCACATTTGGCCCAAAAAAGCTAAAGCTATACATGTGAAGCATTCTTGCAACTGTTTTCACATGAAATGTGAAGAATGAAGTAAAACGTCTGCATTAGACTTGTTTTATAATCATATCATGAACACATGAAACTGTTGTGGGCGAAGTCCACCTTTTTCACTTTCACCATATAAAAATCAAAATTAGGTCAACCTGCAATAAATGTTGAACCGCCTTTAAAGCGGCAAAGGAGTATTTACTTTAAATTTGAAATATGCTGTGACCAAGCCCAACAGGTTAAAACAAAGAGGTACTGAGCACAGCAGTAGCATCTGTCTGAATACATGTCTGTCTTTGACATGTATTCCTTATTTTGCCATAAGGTGAAAGTATGTATCTTCAGCCATATGTAACATCTTTTTTCTTGCTCTCAGTGAAAGACATGCGTTTTCTCTCTCTCTCTCCCTCCCTCCCAGCTGATCCCTTCTTCTGCTTTTGTCTTTATTTTTCTCAGAGCCTCGCTTTGCATATCCTCCAAAGTTGTAAATTATGGATTTGTTCAGCTGGACTCTTAACGTAATTGATAAAAAAATTTTGATGGGAAGATAAGGTAAAGGAGAGCCTCTTGTCCAGACGGGATGTTCTTCTTTGGATACACAATGGATTCTTGGGAGCAGTGGAAGATTGTGTGCCCGACTATGATGTCGGTCGAGGACGTAGAAGATGTGTACATATTTGGACTTTTGATAACAGGATTTCTGCTTTTTGGAGTTGGTGATCAAGTGATTCGCAAAACGTGGGCGGCTGTTCAAAGCGTTCCAAAGCTGCCTGCGATGTTAGATGGAGTCTGTAGAGTGATCAACACTCAGACTGAAATGTGAAGAGAGCAGAATCGCAAACTGGACATGTTTCTTGAACAGAATTGCAGCCTGGCAATGGTTGGACTCAGAGGTTAAAGGATATAATCTTGGAGAAGTTGTACGCTCTAGATCTGCGGAAAGTACCGAAAATGTGGCTATTTGGATACGCAATTGAGACATACCAGCAAAACTCTTAAGGGAGTTGGAAATTCACAACTGCCTGAACCACAACATTTATTGTTTTTCTAAATCTGGCTCCCCAATGTGGCCTTGGCAACTTCTGCTAACTGGCTGTCGACAAAATATCTCCTGGATGTTATATAAACACGACGCTCTTCCCCAGCACTCCCCTACCAGCTGTGTGCTGATAGGACTATGGGGCCGATTGATAAGACTTCCACTTCTCTTCTCAAGGACAATGGCGCTTCTATCAGTGTTGACAGTCTAATTCTTGCAAATAAACTCAGACTTATATATTCACATCCTCAAGATTCCACCGTACCCTTGCTAAATCTTTAATTATGTGTGTGCTGCTTACCCCTGCTGAGGTTTTTTGTACTATTTCAGATTTTCAGATTTCTCAGAAGGGTCATCAGCAAAAGCCAAATATTATTAGTATTTGAAAATTTGACTACAGCTGTTTTTACACCAATGACCAGAGATTTTTAGATTTCTTAGAAGGATTGTATTACAACAATTTCATACCAGTGAAAGCCAAACATTATTAGTATTTAAAAGGTTTGGACCTACCAGTGACCCAGCTTCTCTACTTAGACTTCAGTGAGTGCCCATGACTGTTACTATTTCAATGATGGGACCACACTGCCTCATACCAGCGACCTCAAGGATTAATATTATAATTTTTCTTCTAGCACAGGATGAATTCCTTATCACAGAGGACTTAATGAGCTAATTACCTCTATTAGAAAGATTGGATTAGAACCAGCTCTTACCAGTAAACTCCCAAGGATTATTAGTGTCATTTGATTTGTTTTTCTGTGTTTGATTTTCTGCATCATTGTAATGTTTTTCCTCATGTAGAGTGCTTTGAGTACCTTGTTGCTGAAAGGCGCTATATAAATAAACTTGACTTGACTTAAAATGCATAGCAGTGCATTATATTATGTCTGAAGTGAATTATGATTGCACGAATCAAAGCAGGTTTTTCATCATACTTATTTATCACACTTATATTTTTTACCTGTCAAACTAACAAATTGTAGTCATATTTATTTGCTCTGCAAATATTTTTCAAAGTATATCTCAGTATTACAGTATGTGTTGAGCCAAACCTTTTAAGCTATGTAAACTTGCAATTTAAGCAGAAGTTTCACCTTGAGGCATTTTACAAGGCAGAAATGTCAGATTATAACACATTTGACTTCATAAATAGGACAAAAACAAGATCAAAAGGACAGCCCAGTTTGTATCGGAATTACACTGTGCTTCAACACACTCATGCTAAACAGTCAGTCGACACTTTGCAACCATAAAATTCCTTCTTGGCAGCAATAATCTTTGACACCATGTGTGTGTATGAAAATTAAGGGTTAATTTTATGGAATATATAACATGGTATATGTTTTGAAACGACAAAACTAGAAGCTGATTTGGACTGTTGCACTTCTGCATGAGTAGCTGATGTTAAACCCAGCAATCCCCTGGATCAGTTACAGGCAGTGGGATCATCTGGGTATAATAAAACTGAGACTATCAATCTGTTGAAATTGCTTCTAGTTCAGCTAGGCATTGGCATGTTGAGGTTGGTGACAAACATGCACAGGCTAAAAATCGTCTCAGTGTCTTGTTTATCATGGACACAGTGAGAATATAGAAAAAAATCAGAAAGCACAGAAAAGTTGTATGATTTTTGAATATCTGTGGGAAATATAACCTTCAAGGTTTATCAGTCATGCACAGATATCAGAAAATACTGTGTTCCATGATTATCCCTCTTGCAAAGAGTTCAAGAATTTGGAGATTTTACCTACATCTGAAAAAATATGTTTTATATAGGAGTCCTTGTAAATGCAATGTCTGGTATGGTTTTATGTAATTATTTTCTTGTGAGTGTGAATTTAAGGTTAAAATTTCAGTAATGGCTGACCAAGTTCTGTTTGCCATCACTAACTGGTTTTCATTACATGACAGCCCTAAATATAGAGGTTTTTTAAGCGAGTTCCAGGGTGAACCTTTTACGTTTGCAATGTTGTTTTTAGGTGGGGATTTAATGTTTACATCCACTACCTAGGTTTATTATAGGGTATTTTCACGTTTAGTATTTCATAACATTCAAACATACAGAGTTGAACAAAATGCCTTTACAACATTTATGTCCATTGCAAAAATTATAGTGATCAGAAATTTGTAGCCAATTTCCAATGTCAAGTTTTTGTAAAACTTCTTAAACTTCGATAAAAAAAACAAACAAAAAAAAAACAAAAAACTATTGGATACATTAAAATATGTTTTTCAAGCCTTCCTGCCTGAAAGGTCATTAGTAATTATCTTAGAACCAAACGCGATGTTACGCCACTGTGGTAGAGACCAGTGGCTGCAAGAAAAGGATTTACCCTTGTAAAAGAAAATCATCATTATCGTCAAAATTATCATTGTGAAATTGACAATTTAAACTGTGGTGCAGTTGGTAGCACTGTTGCCTTCCAGCAAGAAGGTCCTGGGATCGATTTCCGACCGGGGTTTTTTCTGCATGGAGTTTGCATGTTCTCCCCGTGCATGCATGGGTTCTCACCGGGAACTCCGGCTTCCTCCCACAGTCCAAAGACATGCCTATTAGGTTAATTGGTCACTCTAAATTGCCCTTAGGTGTATGAATGAATAAGTGTGCGTGTGGTTGTTTGTATGTTGCCCTGTGATGGACTGGCGACCTGTCCAGGGTGTACCCTGCCTCTCGCCCATAGACTGCTGGAGATAGGCACCAGCTCCCCCGCGACCCACTATAGAATAAGCGGTAGAAACTGGCTATAGCATTTTATTTATCAATTAGCATGGTTAGGACAGTTAGCAGCACAGAGACAGCTCAGATCCCTACCTTAACTCTTAGTAAAAGTTGTTAAGCAATGGGAGTTGACTGTATTATGTCCACATCATAACAAGATAAAGAAAGGTAAGAAAAAAGAGAGCACAACTCTTAACAATGGACTTATGTGGAGCAGTGGCTGCTACTTCTGTAGAGAGATCTGTGTGGATGAGTAGTTGGAGCCAGGGCAATGACGTAAAAGTCAGATGAAATGTGGACATGACCGTTAAAACTGTGGACTCTTTGAAAACTATAGAATACTTATGCGATTTAGTACCACATATGGAGGTGGCACAATTCTGATTTTATTGGAAGTCATGAACATGTGGGATGTGGGTCACATATGGGCAATAAATCTGATTTGGGTCGCATTTGCCTGCTCTGTGTATTAGGGTCAGTGTTCATGATTCAACAATATGAGAGAGACTGGGGAAAAATGACATGCGTCGGAGAGTTCTAAGGCCAAATGCACTGCTAACCAAAACGGATACAAATGTGGATATCGCTTTGGCATAAAAACATCCTAATGATTCCCAAAACTTTGGAAAAAATATTTTGTTCAGTGATGAAACAATTCAGCCACATTCAATTTGGCTTAATTAAAACAAATCTTTATAGAATGGTCAGTTGTTAAGCTGAGTGGGAAGTTACTTCTCCACATTGGGCCAGCTTGGTTTCTATAGCTTTACTGAATTAATAAAATATATTATTATTTGAAAAGTGCTATTTGTGTTCACTCAGATTATCTTTTTTTGCTGCACTAGTGGCCTTTATTTCCTTATTTTCTGACAGTGAGCTGACAGGAAAGGGGTGCAGAGAAGAGGCAAAATGCTCAGCAAAGATCACTGCACCAGGACTTGAGCCCATAACAACCTGCGCCAAGGACTAAGGCCTCTGAACATGGGTCACACGTTTTACCCCTCCGCCGAGCATCACTTATTTTAACTTTGTCGGCTAAAAACGTTATTTTGTTGATCTGAAACATTTAAGTGTGGAAAAAAAACAAAAAAACAATAACTGAAGAAATCTGTTGATGTATAAATGTTTTTTTTACTATACATAACTATACATATTTAGACTCATCAAACCTTGCATGAATAGTTCTACATTGAAATAGGATTTTAAAAATACATATAAGTTAAGATTTGTGTAGCGTTTGATGTACTTGTACACAATAATAATAATAAAAGGTGATGTTGCAGAATGGACTTCATCTGTGAAGTGGGAACATCTGTGAACTAGTATGTGTATGGTGCAGCAAATGTAGGGCCTCCGAAAGGCAACATTGATGCTAGATCCATTTGTTCACATGATAAAGTTAACAAGCGGCTGCATTGGAAATGTCCTGTTTCGGACTGAAGCCCCCATCTTTTCATCTTCCTTTACCTGTTGTATTCAAAGTTTATGACAGCTGAAATGCTTTGTTTGCATCTCGGGCCCTTTGTCTCTAATTATAAAATGCCAAACTTCATCTGGTCTGGTTCTCTTTCTCATTGGTTGACAGCTAGGCTGTTCATGCTTCATAGCACTTCCCACTCTCAAGCTATTTCTTCCATAGCCTAACCTAATATTGATGGAAATAGGAAATGCAAAGCTGCGGTAAACATTCAAATGTCTGACAAGCCCACTTCCAATTTCACAGATACAGGCCCAGGAGTTATTACTGCAAAACAAACCACAGTGCTGCTGTAAATGAAAGAGAAAACCGTAATACTGCTTTGCTTTCTCCGCAAGCCCTTCCAACCTTGTACAATAGAAGAAAAAACAGTGTTTTATAGGAAGAGCTGCAGTAAAATATGTAGCCAATTTGTGCTTTTTACAATAACACACTATTATTAACAGTTAATGTAATGCATCTGCAGGGAGTTTGTATAAAATGATGGTAATAATTGACGTTTATGCGGCCAGTGTTTATCTTTGCGGCTTATCTCAGCTGACGTCAACCTCCACCATCACAATATTTTCAAGAGATTTCGCCCCTTTGGTACTTGCAGGCCTTGAAAGGGTCAGAAAACTATGTCAATGTGTCTTTCAATATAATTCTATTAAGCACAGGTTCAAGCTCCAAATTAAAATGCAAATTACCTCTGTAATAAAAGCAAGCGAGGCACAGGCAAAGATAAGGTACCACCTTTCATTTTATGGCTGGCTCAAACCTCTTTGAATGCGGAAATTAACTCAGTTTTTAAGAACAAAGTGTCTCAATAATATCTTTACAGTATATATTCTGTCTTTCATTCAAAAGGAGACTGTTTCTGGATTAGATGGCCCAGTAGTAGCACTTGTACACACAGAACTTGGTACTCATGATTTATTGAAATAATTCAGTAATCTAAGATACAAGCAGAACAATTATGTCAATCAGCAAAGGGACTCATCCCATTTGTCTTCATGCAGCCGTATTACACACTAGCAGCTTCTGGAAAATAACTCTTGTCTTTACTGTAACTGCGAACCCGATCATTCACACAGTTTACTGCACTTATTTTCTAATCGTGTCGTGTTTGAAAAAAATAATTTATGATGTATTTAACATGTCTTTTTTAGAGAAAGTGAACATCTAATTCTTAAAAAAATGCTTCTGTTCTATGAAAAAGAGGGTCTACAATACAAAAAGGGGTAATTTTGAGCAAGCAAAGAAAACAGTGTAGTTCTAATGATGAGATCATTCTAGCTGTGGAGACATTCTACTGACAGTTTTGGACCATTTATTTCCTCAGAGACAAGACTAATGGCTAATCAATACAAAGTTGTTTTTTTTTCTGACTGATCACTTACATCTTTTGTTGTAATTGTCAAGATGCCTTTAGACATCCAACAGTGCTCCACAGAGTTAAATATTTGGGGAACATTACGGACCAGTGTATTAGAGGACCGGCAACAAAACCTATGCCCCAACATTACTTCAGCTATAAATATTTTACCGAGTTCTTGAACTAAACTAAACTTCAAAAAAGAGAATCCTGAGCATGGCTAAAACAGTGCTGGGCTATAGATTCTTCCAAAACAATTGTGCAGTCCTTTTATTTAATTAGATAATTAGATTAACACTAGAACTCCCAGGGCCATCAATTTGACGGTTTTGAAAGTTTAACACGGCATAACTCTAGTTTATTAAAACTCTTATCTTCCTGGCATCCTGACTTTTTCTAAACTTGTGTCTTGTGTGTTCCTATGTCTCTTTTTGAAAAAAAAATAAAGTAAATAAAAGATCTAAGTATTTCTACCTCTAACTACCACAGCCGCTATTTTGAAGGCCTTATTATTTACATTGATATTTATTCCCGCTGCTGAGTATAAGCGCGAGCGTTGCCTAACAACCGCCACTCTAGAACGCAGTCTGAGAAGGAGATTGTTGGCATCCTACAAATGGCTTCTAGAAGGATATTTTCTGCTCAAGAGGCATTGGAAATTTTTCAAAAAGTAGATGATCGTGATTCTGGGGGCGAGAGGGATTCTGACGGCTCTTGGTCAGTCAGTTCGAGTGACAGAGAGTGAGCCTCATCCTGGCTAATAAAAACACGAGTCGTCCCATTAGCAGGAGGTTGTGGCGCATTATTTCAAGGTAGTAAAAGACAAGCCTATGTAATGATTTTAGCATTTTAGGCTATAGTTTACAGATTACTGAACTAGTAATATATGAACTACAGACACAGTGCCACAATCAGCGCAGCTTCAGAGATAGCGAGACGAGCCAGGTGCCCAGTGCCCAGCTATAAACCCAGCAATCCAATTCACTGGCCGGAGAGAAACTGCAAATCAAGGTACTGATAATGGACAAAGAGGTCATGGATAGGTATAGTAGCCCAGTAACAACAATCTATTCTGTGCTTTACTGCGCTTTCATCAAGCGCACACCTGGGAAACGGGAGGAGATAGGAAAGGATGGCACTGTGTGGACAGTAGTAAGGAGGAAGAAAGTAGAGGGAGGCGTCAGAACCAGAACGCTTTGACAGAGCGCCAAATCCAAGATGCCCAGACCGCATTCCTCTGCTTAGTGGATGGCAAAATGCTCATCCACGTTCAGGGCTGTGCTGTGGCTGAGGCCCGCAGAGTTTTAGGAGATGATTCCTCCACGGACATGAGTGTGGATGAGCTCACGGCGTTTTTAGCACTAGTTTATATCCGCAAAGTGAAAGGGGGGCGTAGCATGGAGCTGTCCAGCTTTTGGTCAGATTAGTAAAGATTTTTTTAAACAAATGTACCCTGTATTACCCTGTAATACTGTATTATTTGTGATCAAATACTATTATGAATTCTTGTCAAAACCATAATTTTATAGCAGGCAAAAAAACCTTTAACATTCTGACCGCTTGTAATGTGATGACGTCATCACCACCCTCGCATCGATGCTCGCCATCAAATTGATGGGCATGGGAGTTCTGGTAGTGTTAGAATTCTGGGAGTCCTAGTGTTAATTAGATAATTAATCTGTTACAGCAATTACATTATATACCTAATTTAAATTTACGAAAAAAGTCAAAAAAGTGTTTAAAGTTTAAAGGGAATTTGCTTAAAAACACTTCCTGTTCCCTGTTTGAAGCCAGAGAAAAAAGCTTGTCAGGAAGATAATGTACCATTCTAAAGATATAACGTGAATATTTCACAGTGTTTAAAAATGTCCTAAAGGAACACACATGAGATTAGGGTTGGTTTTATTTGTGCTTCAGTGCATAAATATTTTGACCTGAGGAGTGACTCCCTCCATCTCCACTATAACTAATCTAGTGCAGTTAAAGTTAACAACTGTAGGCTTTTTTTTTTCTTTATCTGGGATGATTCTTATGATTATTATGATTACAAATTTGATCCCATCTGAAACAACTCAGTGAAAATGTTCTACCACCATATTAGGACCTATTTCTGGGCTAAATTGTTACCGTTCTGATTTATTTTTAGACTGGTTAATGCCATGTTGGTAATAAATAACTCCTGGAAAAGGTCTGTGCCATTGAAATGTGCTAATTCACTTGAGAAAATAAGACAAAAAATGCTCAACCGTAGTTGTAGTTTCTAGTATAGAAGCAAGAAAGAAGGGAGCTTCTAGGTAAGATTTTTGGTCCAGAAAACTGCATTTGCATGTGGACAGAAGGTGCAGACACAGCCTAAAAACATAATTTGGAAAAAATATTCATGTTAGTGTAAACAGGGCCTAAGTCACCAATGCCAATGTGAACACAAAATGCTCTCTGGATCAACATTAAAAGTGGCAACCTTAAAAGTGGATTTTAATGTTTTTTTTTATTTTTTATCTTCAATTCAGTCCTTCTCTTTTTGACAGCATTTTATTTACTTTGCCAATATTTGCGTCCTTGTGTAGCTGCATCTTGTCCAATTTGTAACCTGTGGTTTTCACTGTTGGAACTCATTTTGGGAACATGTTACTAAGTATATGAGCATGTCAAAGATAAAAGCTTGATCTCTTGCTGGTGTGTTATCACTCTGCAATGCTCCAGAGAAGTACAGCTGCAGGAGATGTCTTATCAATTCCAGAGCTGGGGTAAGAGGAATCATTAACTAATACAGGAAACTGACTAGCTTGAGTCTTTCAGGCTCAGTACAACAACACCCCAATGCCTCTTTACATACAGATAATTGAACCAATACTTTGGATCTGATGTTTAAAAAAAAAAAAAAAAAACACTGCTAAAACTGATGCTCCTTTGTAATCCAAGAACAATTATACAATGCCCTATGAGACAGCAGGTGACAGAGAGCTGATGGCTTCTCGCATTATTATTGACCCTTTTTGTGCCTCAGGGCCGGCAGTGTGCATATACACAGAAGGGGAGGGGGGTGAGAGTACAGAGGCAACAATTGGCTGTGCAGAAACAAAAAATAAAGCAGGTAAACTGCTACTGATCAATACAGGTCACCAAAACATGTCTGATCTAATAGCAAAAAAAGCAAATGACCATTTATCTAACCGGGCACAGACATTGACAAACTCTGTCTATAGTTATGACAAATATAGCATTACCTGAATACCTTCCACCTAAAACATAAAACAGCACTGAATATTGTGCAATGTGAATTGCTGAATTGTTAAAACACACAGAGCTCTTCTGAAACACCTGAGAGATTTGAAAGAGAATATATTCTGTTTTACAAATGAACAACTGGCAGAGGAAAAGCCTCCAGGCATTTATTCACCTTTTTTTGTAGACACAATATCTTATCTCAGTAGTACACACTAGATAATGGATAATGCTTACGATGAGGTCATGTGTAATTGCAATTGTGTGTCATTGTCATGGTGTGCGGTTTGATGTAGGACCAACGTGTGGAAGGAGATGCCAGGAGCCAGGCGGTTGCAGGTAAGTTCGTGTTTTAATATTTCTTTACTCACAGGTTGGGTGGGAAAACCAAAATGTTCACCAGTCACCAGACTTAACATTGACAGGCAACAACAATGACCATGACAGACTTGGACAAGGCTGACCCCACGAACCCACCCCCAACAAAGAACACAAAGGACTTTAAATACAAACTGGGAGAGCAGGGAGAACCAATGAACAGGAGGATAAGACAATAAGGGAAAATACAGAGCAGGTGAGAAACAGAAATGTACCTAACACAGGCCAGAAAACGTGAACATGGCCAGGACCTGAAAACAAATACAAAAGTACACAATCCAGGCGGGCAACCTGTGGTCATCCCGTACAGTCACAGTTAAGGTGACCTTTGACCTTAAGGGGGGGGTCATGGTGCCATGGGGGCAGGGAGGTCATGGGGTCAACAGGGGGTGTGTCCGAGGGGCATAACCGTGGATGCTGATTGGTTGTCGTCATTAGGGGCGATACCTTAAATGAGTCAATGAAAACACAGAGGGTGTGTTTAAGGGTGTTACGGGGAAGGCCTTAAATGAACCAATT
Source organism: Girardinichthys multiradiatus (assembly GCF_021462225.1). Classification (NCBI taxonomy): domain Eukaryota; kingdom Metazoa; phylum Chordata; class Actinopteri; order Cyprinodontiformes; family Goodeidae; genus Girardinichthys; species Girardinichthys multiradiatus. The sequence goes on along the minus strand of NC_061815.1, from coordinate 20,701,720 downwards.
AAAACACAGGGGGTGTGTTTAAGGGTGTTATTAATAATCTGTATGTTTTTCAGGCAATAATACATCTAAAAAAAAAAGACATGCATCCTTTTATATTTTAAAGGTATAATCAACTTAATATTAACCTGTCACATGAAATCCTAATAAATGAACTGTGTAAACTGACAGAATTGTAAGTTCATTTTGCTTTACAGCAGGACCTATTTGTTGAATATATGAGCCAGTCTAAATCAGTTCAAAATAGAAAAGACCTAAAAAGTAAATAAAGATTGTGCTTCCCTACATCGATGGAACGAGCAAACCTTCCACTTCTGCGTCAACAGACTGGAAAGCAGGAGAAAAGAGGTAAGACAAATATGAAATTAACAGAAAAAAACTTTACGATCCCTCAGTATACTGTTTCCAAGTAAATTGACTCTAGCAATGATGTGTTTGTTTTGAATCATGAGAGACTCCATTTTAGGAAAATAAATGATAATTTTAGTTACCTGTAGCTTTTCTAAAACATTTTCTTTTCATCTTGGAGCAAATGTTATTGAGAGACTTACTGAAACAGTTATTCTTTAACTGAAGTCACAGTCAACATCAGCCTTCTGATTCAGTTTCCTGACCAAGTGTGTGACACAGGGCAATAAAGTAATTAGAACTCTCTCAACCCCTCCAAAAAGAGGACATACATAGGTTCATGAACAGGTGAGACCCCCAGGGGCTGATGAATATCAAAGTTTTTGCCGGTTTCTCATTGCTAATACGTGCTTCTAAAAGGAGATTCTAGTTTTTATTTTTGGTAAAGTCTACAGACACAGCGTCCCCATGTCAGACATCACTGACTCATGTACACAAGAAACAGTGCAATGAATAGCTAATATGGTAATTGGGCCTCTTTTTTGCATTTTAGTGTGCTGGCAATAAAAAAACAGGTTTAGTTTCACAGTAGTCACAGAGACATCAGAGCTGTGTACATCATCGTCAAGTCTGGTACAGCTAAGAAAGGTTTAAACTTGTTACACTGAAAATACTAGTAGAACTCTAGTTTAAACTTGTTACATTGAAAATACCAGTACTGACAAGAAAAATATGTCGGTGCATATTTCAGAAAACGAAGAAATTGCTCCATCTGCTTCTAATGATTCACAGAAGTACAATGACATCTTTAAAAGTAAGTAAGTAAGTAAGTATTTATCTTTAAGAAATCATTAAATGCCTGTGAATGCTCTCTAATATTGTTTTATATATATATATATATATATATATATATATTGTTTCTTTGTCATAGAACCCACCACTGATGACCTTGAGGATTTCATCTTGACACAATCAGAATATGGTAAGTAAATGTTAAATGCAAAAAATATTTTATAGTTAACCTTTGACAATGTTTCAATTTATAGATTTGATGAGAGAGGTATACCCGAATAATCAAGTTGGAGAATTCAGCGGCTGGAATCGACCTTCTCCCAGACAGTCAAAATTGAGAAGGCAAATTGTTTCCAGACAAGAAAAACCCCCAACAACATCTGAACTTTCTTCTAACAAAGAAATTAAAGCAGAATCGTTAAATACGCCTCCGCAAAGTATCATCATTTCCCCTGAAGACACACCGGATAAGTTACCAGCTGCTCCGGGCCAGAAAGTAAGTCCTAAAAACTATTTGTTTTCTTTGAGAGTGAATGTGCATTATTAGAGACTTGTTTTAAACCTCAGATAAAACTGTTTACAGATTCAACAGATAACTCTCTGGAAGCAGCAGCACCTGCTGATCTGATCAAGCAAACTAAAGAGCAGCAAGGTGGGTAAAAATAAATAAAAACAACAATATATATACAATATATATATATATATATATATATATATATATGTATTTTAAGCATAGTTCAATAAAATATCATATAAATCTGTTTACAGATGCACCCAAAGATGTGACATTGAAGCCGTCCACCAGAAGGTCACTTTTCAAAGATCAGGACAGCGTTCAACACAAGCGCATCAGTCCAGTACAACAAGAAGCGAAATCTGGAGGTTTTATCGCACAGACTCGGAGTAAGATAAAAATTTGTTTATAAACCTACAAGTAATAAAGTTATAGGGGTTCACTTCCCCCTTAAAAAACTTGTTTATTTTAAAACTATTATCGTCTATTTATGAACGCTGTGCTGCGCAGCGTAAGGTAACTTTATTTTATTCTGTTTTTTACAGAATATTTAACCCCGGCCAAAAGACAGCGACTCTCTGCTCTGCATACCAGGGCGACCCTCGTGAGAGGTTTAATGAGCGGTACGTTTTAATTCATACCTATTCTCCTTACAGAGGTAACGTTGATGGTAGGACAGATTGGTTCCAGACCCGGACAGCAACGTCGCAGCAAGAAAGGTTCTACAGCCACACGGATCCGTCGAAATAAGGCCTCATCTTTAACGCTTCTGGCTGCATGTCAAATTCTGTTACAGAAGCAGTTTGGTTACATCAAGGTGATTTTAAACTGAAGTGATCACTGTGTTTTTTGTTTTTTTTTCTGTAGGTTTATTTGATTTTTCTTATGTTCATATAAAATGGATAACCGAATCAGACTTGCCCTGGATGAAATAAAAAATTTAGTAACTGAGCTTAATGAAATCCCTATACCTGCACATGTTTTAGAGGATGAAGCACCTCTTGTTAACAACCACAATGAAGATCAGCACGATGACTTTAAACTTAATCAATCAGGCTCTTGAAAATTTTAATAGAGCACCATCTCCACTCAGCATTTCAGCAAAATTAATCAGCTAACTTACAAAATCCTTCAACGTCACACGCCGCGGATCATACTGGGGGTAATTTCAATCAGGAGGTAGCAGTCAGTTCTGATCAAATAGGGCAAGATCCTCCAGCGGTTGTTGAACGTGAACGTTTTAATAACCATGAAATAAGGAGACCTTTTACCATCCCGTCGCCCTGTCCGGGGAACGTTCCAGATCTAGCAGCATTCTATACAAACATCATGCGTATTCTCATTGAATTAGCCGACGCCGCAAGATCTTTAACCAGAAGTAACGACGTTGTGCAGCTGGAATTAGTGGGTGAAAATCTCAATCGTCACGTCACATTTACTGTTACAGATGATGGAAATATGATCCTACCTGCTTTTGAGAACATTCTGGACGATTGAGTACAATCGAATGCAGATGTACCTGTAGATAATAACCTGGAATTTGTTCTTCAGGTAGTCAATGATCCTGCAGGAGGGGTGAAACGTAAGGCTACAGGAACGTTAGACAGTGAACTGATTAATAAGAAAATGCGTCATCTGTATGTTATAAATAATACCGGTAATCAGTTTTGCATTGCAATCTGCCTCGCACACGTCTCTGACCCTGAGCTTACGGATGACCGTGCTGTAGAACTAGGGAGGAAATGGCAGCACCAGGCAGGCCTCGATGAGCAGACAGCAGTTACTTTTAGTGATATTGGTAAATTTGAAAACATTCTGAAGAGAAACATTTTAGTGTTTCACAGAACCACAGGCTCTACTGCTCTGTGTAAATTTGAGACCAGTTTCCCCGATCGTTCAAACCCTCTGTTTTTGTTGTTATTTCAAGGTCATTACTATGGGATAAAAAATCTCAAAGGTTTTATGGGATGCAGATATATCTCTGGTTACTGTTACACCAGCTATGAGAATGCAAACACACACCATTGTGAAGGTTATTGTTCAGTGTGTCAGACATATAAATGTATGCAAGAAATTAGCGATCCTGTAACCTGTGCAGGCTGTCAAAGAATCTGTCGTAATTCTTCATGTTTCAGCAGACACAGGGAACCGCGCAACAGAAATTGTGCTGAAAGACCTATGAGTGACTGTGAGTTGGTAAAACTGTGTAAAGTATGCAAAAGGATATACGTTATTCCAATCAGTAAACCGAATAAACCACACGTGTGTCATGTAAAATGCTGTATTTGCGGTGAAAATGTACCTCCCAGCCTCGACATTACATGCGATGATCATAAGTGTTACATTCAGCCTTGCAGTGCAATTAATCAGCTTGATGATAAACTGATTTTTTACGATTTTGAATGCCTCATCAATGAGAGCGGCGTGCATACGCCCTTTCTGGTCTGTGCTAACACGTTGAAAGGTGATGAATGGCACGCTTATGGGTTAGACTGCACCCAAACATTTCTTCTACATTTCAGGAGACCGATGTACAAAGGCTTCACCTTAATAGCTCATAACGCGCGTGGGTATGACAGCTATCTGATTCTCACAGCTATGCTGCAGTTAGGTATTAAACCTCATCTCATCATGCTAGGAAGTAAAGTTCTCTGTTTTACTGACCCTGATTACAGGTTAAAATACATTGATAGCCTGTCCTTCATGTGTATGAAGCTGAGTGCCATGCCGAAAGCGTTAGGCTTTACCGATCAAAGCAAGGGTTTTTTCCCCCACCTATTCTCATCCGAAAAGTGCCTCCGGTACGTGGGGTCATATTCTGCTCCATCCTGCTACGCTGTAGAACGCATGAGTCTTCAAGAACAACAGGTGTTTAACAGCTGGTACACAGAAGCGAGCAAAGAGGTATTTGACTTTAAGAAAGAAGCTATTCGTTATTGTAAAAATGACGTTGAAATTCTTTCTCAAGGCTGCTTAAAATTCAGAGACAAGTTCTTTAAGGAGACAAGTGTGGATCCATTTAAATGCATCACAATAGCATCTGCGTGCATGAAGGTTTTTGTAACCAATTTCCTTCCTCCTAAAACCTTAGCCATTCCATCACCTCTGGATTACAGACGTAGCAGTAAACCGTTCTCCAGCGTGTCCATTCAATGGCTCGGCTGGATTGCAGACAGCAGAACCATATTTATCGAGCATGCTTTAAATCGGGGTGAAAAGAAAATCGGGCCATATTCAGTGGATGGGTATGCAGAGATTAACGGTGTCAAAGTTGCGTTTGAATTTTACGGCTGTTTTTTCCACGGCTGTAAAAAGTGTTACATGCCTCATGACAAGTGTCCGTTGAGAGGGGTCGCATTTGAACAGTTTTACGCAGCGACAATCGAGAGAAGCAAGGTGCTCCAAACTGTGTATGGCCTTCGTCTCGAGGTCATCTGGGAGCATGAGTGGACTGAAATGAAAAAAACCGACCCAGCTTTCTTGAGAAAGTTAATGCACCCGAACCGTTATCGCCCCGGGATGCTCTGTATGGTGGACGCACCTGCGCAATGAGACTGAGGTACGCAGCGGGGCCAGGTGAAACTGTACACTATGTGGATTACACATCTCTGTATCCTTATGTAAAAGCCAACTGCGTTTTTACCCTCGGTCACCCCACCATCATATGCAAAGATTTTGATGACCCCAGCAGCTACTTCGGAATAATCAAAGCTGTGGTCTATACACCACGTGACCTGTTGTTCCCCGTTTTACCTTACAGAACATCCCAAGGTAAACTTGTGTTCACTCTCTGCCGCACATACTCTGAAATAAATAACCAGTCAGGTCCCTGCGTGCATAATGATGAGGACAGAGCTGTGACGGGTGTGTGGGTGAGTGTAGAGTTTTGTAAAGCGTTGCAGTGTGGTTATAGCCTTGCTAAAATCACAGAGGTGTAGCATTTTGAAAAGAGCAGTGACACAATCTTCAAAGGGTATATCAACACCTTCATGAAGGGTAAACAGGAGGCTTCAGGCTATCCATCTGAAGCAGTGGATCAGGAGAGCAAGTCAAAGTATGTAAGAGACTACAAACTCCATCAGGGTATCCAATTAGACCCTGAGAAAATCGAGATGAACCCTGCCAAAAGGCAGGTTGCAAAATTGTGTTTAAACAGTTTTTGGGGGAAATTTGCGCAAAGAAGTGATCTGTCTCAGACCACAGTCATCACTAATCCTGAAGAATTTTTCAGCTTCATGTTCTCGAGTAAATATAGAGTTAACTATTTTCATTTTTTCAACCCTGAAATGTGTGTAGTGCAGTGGAAGTTTAGTAAACGTGTCATATATCCACCAAGTAAGACAAATAATGTGTTTATTGCAGCATTCACCACCACTTACGCACGTTTAAAACTTCTCAGGAGAATGGATAAGTTACAGGACAGATTTATTTATATTGACACGGACAGTTTGATTTATGTGGCAAAAAGTGGTGAAACTCCTCTGGAATTGGGGAATTATCTGGGTGATCTTACTGACGAGTTAGATGGTGACAGCATTTCGGAGTTTGCATTGACTGGACCCAAGAGTTATGCATACCAGACCAAAAACCGTAAAAAAGTAGTGATACGTGCTAAAGGCATCACTCAGATGCATGAATGCAGCGAGAGGGTCAATTTTGACAGCATCAAAGGGCTGGTCGAGGGCTACTTACAGGGGTCAAGTGAGGATGTCATTGAAATCCCCCAGCACACGATCAGGAGGGATAAAAAGAGATTCCGTATGACAAACGCAACATTTCTTAAAAAGTTTCGGTTGGTCTATGATAAGAGACGTCTTTTTCATGACTGGACAACTCTGCCTTTTGGTTATTAGAGCTTAAGAAGAAGAAGAAATAAAATAAAAAGTTCCATGGATTTACAGGAGATTGTTTTTGATCGTAGATTTAGAGCACCTTTCTCATGTATGATTGTTGGACCAGCGGCTGCGGGAAAACTTTCTTTATAAAAAGTATTTTGCAAAATTGTAATCATGTCATGGATGTTGTTAAAGAAAATATTGTATGGATTTACACTTCTTTTCAACCCATGTATGCTGAATTGTAGAAGATGAATAAAAATATTACCTTTGTGGAAGGATTGCCTCATTCTTTTGAAGATGAAAACCTGTTTCCTCCTGATCAGAATAATCTGATTATTCTAGACGATGTTATTGCTCAAGCCTCAGATGATGAAAACGTGATGAAGGTCTTTACCCAGTTTCGTCACCATCGTAATATGAGCGTCATGATGCTGACTCAGAATGTTTTTCATCAGGGAAAGTTCAGTCGCACCATCAGCCTGAAGGCTAATTATATGGTGTTGTTTAAAAACCCGAGAGATAAACTCCAGCTGAATATACTCGCCCGCCAAATGTTTCCATCTCAAAAGGGTCTCTTCTAGGAGAGTTTTGAAGACGCAACGAGAGAAGCTCATGGATATTTAATCATCGATTTTACGCCTACCTGCCCAGAACATTTCAGACTGAGAACAGGCATACTTCCTCACCAGTGGCCTGCTGTGTACGTACCCAAAACAAAGTAAGTCATCATGTCTGCGCGTATAAAAAGGAATGTCCCATTATTCAGAGCTTTGTACCAGGCCACTCCGCAGAAGCGCAAAGATATTCTCGCACACTGCTCACCCGACTTTCTTCAGGCTCTGTGTGAGATTGCTCTGAATATTTTAAAAGGTAGCATTAAACTATCGCCCTCTCAACACCGACAATTGAAGAAACAAAGAAAAATCATCAGATTGTTGGGTGATAAAAGAACCGGAATAAAAACTAAACAGTTAGCCATCAAAAGGCAACGAGGTGGTTTTATTCTCCCCATCTTAACGGCTCTTGCTCCCTTGATCGGTGATCTAGTGGGTGGTATAATCAGGAGATAATGTCTCTCAGAACATCGCAGAAGATGTTTCTCATTTCCCCTCATCAATTCAAGCGTCTGACCCAGTCAGACACATCCATCAGACAGACGGTGGAAGAGAATTTGGATGCAGACATGAGAGCGATATTAAACGAGCCCGGTTTGACTTCTTATGAAAAAATCAAGAAATACGATGTGCTTTTGCATAGGTATCTGACTCTACTCAAGCAAGGTGTGAAAGAAGAACAGCGGATGAGTTTGACGCTGCAGCGTGACACAGAGGTTCCTGAACATGAGCGGTCCCAAGAAAAACAATGCCCAGGGCAGGACGAGGCCCCTAAGGATCATGATCTTACAGAAGTACTGAAAAGCCTACCTAAACATAACCGTAAAAATGCAGAGTACATTTTGAAGAAATTATCCGAAAGAAGTGACAGTTGGACTTCGCGAGGTGAATTTGTATTTGAAGGAAATGTTGTAAACTGGTCCCACATGGTTGACTTGTTGAAAAATCTCATGCTACCGTTTAAAAAATCTGGAGCACAGCAACCCTGAGGATGGCCAGACTTTCTACACACCTTGTCAGAGGTAAACATCCCCATATCTTCAGTCATTAACCCTTATGCTCGTGATGAATATAGACGGTTCAAAACAGAGGGTACATCGATTGAAAATGGGGGTACACCCCTCAGCGTTAAGCAGAGAAGAAAAAGAAGAAGAAGGCAGATAACTCATTATCCCCATTGGTTGAGATCCGAGCTGGAAGATCCAAACAATACTGATGGGATGTCAAAAAAGTCTCTTCGTAAGACGACATTACCACCCCGATGGATTACATTTTCACCATAAACTGTTATAAGAAAATGAAACATGTAGCCTAATTCTTTTATTCAATAAAATATGTATTGATTATATTTTCAAGTCTAGCTTCGTTCTCTACTTCACACACTAACATATGATGTCATTACACAAATATTAAATCATAAGAAAAAACAAACAATGAAAAAAAAAAAAAAAAGACAATTTAAATTCCATAACAATCCATAAATATCTCCAAAGAGCATGTTCCGTGAGTATAAAATGTACAAGTTTGATTAATGACACGTTTCTGATATGTTTTCACAAAGTTAGATACCATTAAATCATTCTTAATCACATCTCCGGTGTATTTAGACAACACTTGCTGCAGTGATAATCCGCACGCTCTATGACATAGATAAAAAATGCAATGGTGACCGCACACAGTGGACAGAGTGTTTTGAAGCTGATTATTATGATACAATATTTTTGAGGATCTGTCTTCTAAAAATGTTACGATGCTTGATGGGTAGAACTCGAAATCCGGAGAGAATCCATAAGAGTCAAAAAAGCTGGATTGACCATTCTCATCCAATGTCAGAGCTAGCCAGTGTTCTCCAGGCATGTGTGAAGGATGTGTATTCACAATAAAGTAGGCCGGCCCTGGGAATTTGTCAGCGAGCAGCGGCAGCTGGTCGCACGGCCACACACCACAAAACAAATCTCCCAGCAGATGATGCAGCAGGTTTTCAATTTCATGATTATTCATGTCTGATTGGATTAATAATAATCCACCAGCACACGCCTCTTTGAATCAATCTCTAAAATAGAGTAATAACAAGCGTAAATGATCAGCGTGGTGGTATGAGGCAACGGGTTTCTGAAACGCATTTCCAGTCTTAAATTCCCACTGGAAACTGGAGATAGAGCATCTGTGTCCTCACCCGGGTTAAGATTGAATGTGAATAGAGAGTATTCTTGATTAAATTCATGACGTGTTATACTCAGCGGAAGATCTTTTAGATGTCGTCCTGTAGCCGTAAACAAGTTGTAATACTCTCTCAATGAATGACCTTGGTTAAAATTGGGTTGGAAGGCATTAGCAGGAATTTGTCTGCCGTCCTTACACATAGCTAAATATTCCATATCAAAATGATTAAAGTCAAACGGATTGAGATTGCGTGTTCCTGTAAAAGCGTCATGATCCAGTAATGCAATCACCACATACTTGGGGAAGACGCCTAAGAAAAGATTATCTTGGTTGCACACCCTTGAATTTTCAGGGATGGAATATGTTTTTACATTCACACGTGAAAGTGGATACAGAGCATTTGCCTTCATTAAAGCTGAAGAGTGCAACAATCGAACGGCTGGAGAGACTGTAACTTTTTTGATGAAAAGAGATGCTCCTAATATCCTAAGTTTGTAAGTGGAGTCTCTTGCTGCCATGAGACAAAAGGCATCGTTGGCTCTTGTAAGTTTAATTTTGAGGTCAACAGAGTTTAAAAGAAGTCTCTCGCAGAAAAATATGTCTGCATGCAGGGGGCCTAGGAGATGTACCTCCCTGGAATTTGCCGTAAAGCCTGCTCTGCTGTTAAGACCTTGATTAGGGCCGTTAGTTGTAACAATAGAGTTCAGAGCACCTGCAGTGTCTTTGAAAAAAAGACCAGAGCTAAACTGGCTTTTTAAAGAATCCTCAGAAAAGTTTAACAATGTCTCAATCATGGCTCTATACGGGTGTGTAGCGCTGGATTGTGAAATCAATCGATCAACAAGAATGACATCACACTGACTGAAGATGGTGTTTAACGGGTAGTTGATGAGCCCTACAGGTGCATCATCTGGCAGGTTTGTTCCATCCTCGTTAGTAATTTTCACTCTGAGATGCAACAGCGTATCGTTGAGATCCAGACACTTTTCTCCGTCTCCCGGAATGAAAAACTCAATCGGGCCTCCATCGGTGATTGCTGATAAAGGCTGGATCTCGGTGTAAATTTTATCTTCGATCGATAGCTGCGTCATCGGGGCAGAAAATAAGTCCAGCTCTGCCAGCGTGCACTCTGATGATTTGTTATGTAAAAGAGCCATTATTTAAATATATCAAAACTTGCGGAAGACTTCCTTCCTCTTCGTTTGTCAGCTCTGACTGATCTCCTTTTTTGTGCTTGTCGTTGTTTTTTAACCGTCCTTAAACGATCACCAGGGGGTCTTGTTCTGGGTCTTTTGGATAAAACCATAATTCCTGAACCTTCTTGACCTTCGGTGCGTGTAGAACCACTCATTTTACTCACGGCTCTACCGATGACATCCAAAGCGATATTTGATGCAGCCGTTTTAAGATGGGGTTGTGCAATAGCAAATCCTTTTTTAACCAGAGGGGATACGAGGCGGAATAATTTTGAAAATAATGATCCAATTCCGTGTCCGTGCATTACCGGAGCCCCATAAAAACCTGGCAGATTACCGTCTGATTGACTTACATAGTAATTTACAAAGCAATTTGGATCACGTCTCAGACTTAGCTGTGCCATGTTCTCTCTTGCCTGCTTGATGCAGTGTTGAAGGACCAGGGTAATATGAATGATAACCAATCAGTCTTAGAGGTTATATACATATCTCTGGAATAGTTTATACAAATAAAATTTATCTCAGGCTACGTTGTAATATCACGTTGTAATATCACGTAGCTCGAGGAGCAGACTGCGGCTCCTCCTCGAGCTACGATGGAACAGGAGTAGATTGTAGCTCTTCCATGACCCACCAAGGAACAAGAATAGACAGTAGTTCCCCCTCCAGAGAGATGGGTTTGTAGTGTCATGGTGTGTGGTTTGAGGTAGAACCAATGTGCAAAAGAAGATGCCAGGAGCCAGGCGGTTCCAGGTAAGTTCATGTTTTAATCTGTCTTTACTCACAGGTTAGACAAGAAAGCCAGAATGAACAGGGGGACAAGACAATCAGGAGAAATACAGAGCAGGTGAGATAATTAAACAGAGGCCGGACCAGGAAATGAAAAAAAAAAAAAACGCAAGCACAGGCACATGGCAGTCATTAGGCTATGTGAGATGAAAGTGGAGCCAAAGCAAGCAAGTATATATGTAGTTGACTTGAAAGCCTCTTTTAATATAGTTAACTTACTATGTGAAATAAGCAACAAACAAGTGTTGTGCAAGAAAGCTAATCCATATTTTGCTATAGATTCACATTTGTACCTCTTAAATGCTTCATACCATTTTTTTATACCGGACAAAGATAACCCGATTAAGAACAAAAAGCAGTTTTCAAATGATGATTTTGCTTACTAAGGGTCAGTCAGTCATTTTCTACCGTTTATTCCATAGTGGGTCGCGGGGGAGCTGGTGCCTATCTCCAGCAATCTATGGGCGAGAGGCAGGGTACACCCTGGACAGGTCGCCAGTCCATCGCAGGCTTACTAAGGGAAAAAGGCTATTTGAACCAACCTACCATATGTAAGTATATAATTTTTTTCATTTGTTAAATATAAAGAAACCATTAAAATTTAGCCTTTCTGACAATATGAACTACACTCCAAGATCAAAAAAAAAAAAACATTATGTCCCTAATCTGATGGAATTAGAGAACAGATGAGATACAAGCTAATTGACATATCATTTTGGAAAAGGTTATAAAGCAATTTCTAAGGCTTTGGGAGTCTAGCCAAACACAGTGAGAGCCATTTGCCGCAAAAAGCTAAAATAGGGAATACTAGCGAACCTTTCCAGGAGTGAACAAACTACCAAAATTACTCCAAGAGCATATTCATGAATAATTCAAGACTTCACAAAAGAACCAAAGCACTGTAGAGATTGTTTGCCTCAGTCAATGCCAGTGTTTATGATTTAACAATATGGAATACGCTGGACTTAAAAGACATCAATGGAAAAGTTTCCAGGTGAAATCCACTGCCTATGAAAATAAACACAATGGTTCATCTCACAATTCCAAGTGCTCTTGTCTTGATGCCCATTCAAAAAGTTGTATGTGGACTGACAAGAAAAATGTAGAACAATTTGAAAGGTGTGTGTCCTGTAACATCTGGGGTAAAACTAAAGCACCATTTCAAACAAAGTAGTTTGATGGTCTTTGGCTGCTTAGCTTCTTCAGCATCTGGGCAACTTCCTGTAATTAATGGAACCATGAATTCTGCTCTCTAATAAAAAATCTGAAGGGAGATTGTGGGTTGTGACAAGAATCACACTAGCAAATCATTATCTGAAAGGCTAAAAATACAGATTTTGTGTGGCATAGTCAAAGTCTGGAGTTAACTCTGATTGCAATGCTGTGGCATGGCCTGAAAAAGGCTATTCATACCTAAAACCTATCCTATGTAGTTATATTAACATGATTTAATAAATTAATTCATTAGGGGCCTTAATCCATTAAACTTTCTTTAGACAGGAGAAGGTTTCTATAGTTTTTTCTCAATGTATTGGGACATTTTTACATAACATCACATACATATTTTAACAAAAAATTATAAATAAAAAAAAACGTTGTAAGGATTATGATTATTGATTGATTAATATTTATCAAAAATTATAATAAAAAATCATAATTCAGGTTTGGAAGCCATTTTCCTTAATAAATTAGAAAATCATGTCAAAACTGTGTTTTATACTGTAATTTCCAAATGATCTTTGTTCTCAATCATTTAAGTGTGACAAAAGAACAAAAACTGAAAAAAACAGTAAAGGAGCAAAAACCTTTCTCGCTGTGCTGCATAGTGATATGCAGCACAGCGAGAACATAACATAACTTTCCAAGATTTATAGAACCTTAACGTTTAAACAAATGTAGCACATCCAACAATGAATTGATTATTCATTGTAGTTTTATAACTGACAATGTTAGGTGTACAGGTCCTTCTCAAAATATTAGCATATTGTGATAAAGTTCATTATTTTCCATAATGTAATGATGAAAATTTAACATTCATATATTTTAGATTCATTGCACACTAACTGAAATATTTCAGGTCTTTTGTTGTCTTTTTACGGATGATTTTGGCATACAGCTCATGAAAACCCAAAATTCCTATCTCACAAAATTAGCATATTTCATCCGACCAATAAAAGAAAAGTGTTTTTAATACAAAAAACGTCAACCTTCAAATAATCATGTACAGTTATGCACTCAATACTTGTTCGGGAATCCTTTTGCAGAAATGACTGCTTCAATGCGGCGTGGCATGGAGGCAATCAGCCTGTGGCACTGCTGAGGTCTTATGAAGGCCCAGGATGCTTCGATAGCGGTCTTTAGCTCATCCAGAGTGTTGGGTCTTGAGTCTCTCAACGTTCTCTTCACAATATCCCACAGATTCTCTATGGGGTTCAGGTCAGGAGAGTTGGCAGGCCAATTGAGCACAGTGATACCATGGTCAGTAAACCGTTTACCAGTGGTTTTGGCACTGTGAGCAGGTGCCAGGTCGTGCTGAAAAATGAAATCTTCATTTCCATAAAGCTTTTCAGCAGATGGAAGCATGAAGTGCTCCAAAATCTCCTGATAGCTAGCTGCATTGACCCTGCCCTTGATAAAACACAGTGGACCAACACCAGCAGCTGACACGGCACCCCAGACCATCACTGACTGTGGGTACTTGACACTGGACTTCTGGCATTTTGGCATTTCCTTCTCCCCGGTCTTCCTCCAGACTCTGGCACCTTGATTTCCGAATGACATGCAGAATTTGCTTTCATCCGAAAAAAAGTACTTTGGACCAATGAGCAACAGTCCAGTGCTGCTTCTCTGTAGCCCAGGTCAGGCGCTTCTGCCGCTGTTTCTGATTCAAAAGTGGCTTGACCTGTGGAATGCGGCACCTGTAGCCCATTTCCTGCACACGCCTGTGCACAGTGGCTCTGGATGTTTCTACTCCAGACTCAGTTCACTGCTTCCGCAGGTCCCCCAAGGTCTGGAATCGGCCCTTCTCCACAATCTTCCTCAGGGTCCGGTCACCTCTTATCATTGTGCAGCGTTTTCTGCCACACTTTTTCCTTCCCACAGACTTGCCACTGAGGTGCCTTGATACAGCACTCTGGGAACAGCCTATTCGTTCAGAAATTTATTTCTGTGTCTTACCTTCTTGCTTGAGGGTGTCAATAGTGGTCTTCTGGACAGCAGTCAGGTCGGCAGTCTTACCCATGATTGGGGTTTTGAGTGATGAACCAGGCTGGGAGTTTTAAAGGCCTCAGGAATCTTTTGCAGGTGTTTAGAGTTAACTCGTTGATTCAGATGATTAGTTTCATAGCTCGTTTAGAGACCCTTTAATTTTGTGAGATAGGAATTTTGGGTTTTCATGAGCTGTATGCTTAAATCATCCGTATTAAGACAATAAAAGACCTGAAATATTTCAGTTAGTGTGCAATGAATCTAAAATATATGAATGCTAAATTTTCATCATTACATTATGGAAAATAATGAACTTTATCACAATATGCTAATATTTTGAGAAGGACCTGTACACCTTTAAAGTTCCAATGTTATTTTATTCAAAAACATTGAACAATACCAGTGAAACAATACAAACTTGCTTTAACTGCATATGAGGCAGTGCTCTCAAATATAAATGAAACCTTTAGAGCATTGTAGCCCCTTTAGTCTTTAATTCTTTTACATTTTCAAAAGAAACAAAACTTGCAAAAAAAGGTTAAACAAGTAGATAAGATCGGTGGATATGATCGGTTTACATGCAAGTTTGGGCTGGTTCTCTATCTCCCAAAATTAAGGAAATCGGGGCCGATCGATCGGCCAGCAGATCAGTTGGTACACCCCTGTCAAAAAAAAAAAACTCAGTTGAGAATCAGATGAAAAAACTTCCAAGCCTCTGTTTCTTGTAATTTTGATGACTAGGCTTACAGGTAATGAAAACCCAAAAGTCAGTGGCTTGGAAAATTAGAATACTGTGATAAAGTTCCTTACTGGACACTCATGGTGCCACACCCTAATCATAATGAATATCAATTAAAAAAAACCTGTTTCAGTTTCTTGGACCTTTCAATGGAAACCTGTGGTAGGAAAAGGTGCACCAGCAACAGGGAGAACCGCAGCCTTGGGAAGATTGTCAAGTGAAATCAATTCAAAAATCTGGGGGCGCTTCCCAAGGACAGGACTGAGGCTGGAGTCAGTACATCCAGAGCCACCACACAGACAAATACCAGACATGGGCTACAAATGTCGCATTGTTCAAGCTACTTCTATACCGGAGACAACATCAGAAGTGTCTTACCTGGGCTATAGAGAAAAGGAACCGGCCTGTTGCTCAATGGTCCAAAGTCCTGTTTTCAGATGAAAGTAAATTCTGCATATAAATTGAAAAGCAAGGTCCCAGAGTCTGGAGAAGAAGTGCAGAGGCACAAAATCCATGTTGCTTGAAGTCCAGTGTGAAGTTTCCACAGTTGGTAATGGTTTGGGGTGCCATATCATATGCTGGTGTTGGTCCACTGTGTTCTCTGAAGTCCACATTTAATGCAGCCATCTACCAGGAAATTCTAGAGCACTCTGTTGGGACCCAGCCATGGGTTACAACATTAAAGGTAAATAAGAATTTGTTTGGAACATTCAAAATAAATCGCATTAACCTACTTCCAGCACAGCCAGGAACAGGAGGATTAACAGCGGACCTTCCATGACCTCACTGTTTGAATAAACACCCCGTGTTCCAACAAACAGATCTCTCTTCATACTGATCCCCACAGGAACCGGACAGGAGAGGCAAGCGCGCCTATGTCTCCTTGCTGGCAAGCAGACAACTCTTCATGCTGGATCCATGAGTGTCATATGATTACGCGATCATATGCACAAAGTTAAGTAGGAATGAATTGTGGTTTGTGTATCCAGTATTCATTGATGAACGGGGGTAATTAAGGTGCAAGCGTGGCTTGACTTTTCTTTCTGAGGTCTATAGAAGCAAACTGGGTTCCAGAGAGTTCCCAGCAGAGACCCTGTCTCTACAACGCCGAGTGGAGTGGTTTTCCTGGCCTGAAGTAAGGACAAATGGACCACAGCACCGTGGCCAAGGCAGTAACGTGTAGAACGAGCTGCCCCACCCCACAGCTACACAGGTTAGTGCAAGCTAACCTTTTGTTTATCCACACAGATGTTTTCCTGAACGCCCCAGACAACTCCTCCTCAGTATGGTTCATGTAAGAGGTAGTGTTTGGGCAGAGAAGATTAGTTTAGAGTTAAATAATCCAAATAATGTTTGTTTAATGACGTTTGTTTTTGTTTGTGTTGAGAAACTCAGCTAATGAAGTGTTCTGTATTGTGTATTTAAAGTTAAGACAGACTTTACCAAAGATTGGCAGATCTGAAATCAGTGACAGCTATTCAGCTTTGTCAGGCTCTAAAAGATGAGTACTACGTTTACAGAAATGAAGCCGCTGCCACTATTGATGCTTTGGCAGTTCTGCAAAAAGAGGATGAACCTTCCAGAGAGTATTTCCACCGTTTGAACACTGCTTACTTTCAGGGATGTTATGCTCCAGGTCTTGAAGAAGACCACACTTTTAAAATTTTTGTTTCTTCACAACCTCCATGTAAGCATGCAGTATGACGTGACCTTGCATTGCATAACAGAGAATCTCTCCATGCAGGAGATTTGTAGATATGCTCAGCTTGTGTGGGAAACAAGTGTCCATTCAGACAGAGCAGGAAAAAGCAAAGTAAGAGTGTTGATCATTTAAACTCTGAACAGGCCTAAGAAGAAGCGCAAAGTCACCTCCCAAGATATGCAACAGAACCAGGGGGGTGGTAACTGCTGCCAGCCAAAACCCAAGCCACCAGACAAAACACAAACACCTTTTCATAGTGCAACATCGAAGTGTAAGGTTCATGGTAAAGAGTGGAGCCACTCCAAAGATGTCATCACAAAGAGGAGTTTGAGATGATCTGCAGGTGCGTTATAACTGAGGTAACGGTGTTCCTACAAGACATGGCAAGCCGTTGCAGTCCAGAATCGACCTTGTAAAAGGTATCAAACCAAATGTATGAAGATGGTAAATATATATATTCATATTCATAATCACAACAACTTCATGCTTACCTCTGCTGACAAGCTGTATGGAGATGCTAATTTTATTTTCTGCCCACACTGCCAAAGGTACCTAAAGCTGGCTCAATGACCATGGTGTTCCTGTTCTTGATTGGCCAGCAAACTCTGCCGACCTGAACACCATAGAAAATATATGGGCTGTTGACAAGAGGAAGATGGGAGACACCAGACCCAACAAGGATGATGACCTGAAGGCAGCAATCAAAGCTTTCTGGACTTCCATTACACCTATGCAGCGCCATAGGCTGATCGCCTCTATACCATGGTGCATTGATGCAGTAATACATGCAAGAGAGGGCCCAGCCAAGTATTGAGTGCAAAGAAATGGGCATACTTTTAAGAAGCCTGACATTTGTGCTTAAAACATCCTTTTGTGAGTGTTGTAATGTGATATTCAAATTTTCTGAGACACTGAATATGTAATTTTATTTACCTGTAAGCCACAATCATCAAAATTACAATGAATAAAAGCTTGAAATATTTTATTCTATGTGGAACGATTTTATATAATATACAAGGTTCACTTTCTGAGATGACTGGTGAAAGATATTGCACCTTTAAGCTATATATATATATTTTTTTTTTAGATCTGCCCATATATGCATAAGCTATTGGGCAAGAGGTGAAGTACACCATGGAGAGGTCACCAATTTATCACTGGTCCAACACGAAAATATAGGTAACAAACAATAATGTAAGTTGACATTGAGATTTAGTATCACCAATTAAACTAACGTGCATGTATTTGGACCATGAGAGGAAATTAGAGGAACACATAAGTTCTTTGGGTCTTTTTTTTTAATGATTAGGAAAAAAGTGTTTCTCATCAGAATGCTGTTACACCCGTGTCCTCTTGAAAGACATGTGTGGTCAGGTTATCTCCTGTGTGGTGATAACCTGACCACCATATGACCTTATGTTCATAATTCTTCCGCACAGTATGGCCGGCTATGGGAATTGCTTCCTCACCAGGTTCTTGTATTGCATAAGTGTCTGTAAAGACACTGAGGGCGAGCCAAAAATTAAGCGGCACGATTAATTACAAGAGCCATATGGTCAGCAGTGTCTCTCTGCCATCTCCAGTTAGACTACTTGGGAGTTGCTAGGAGGCCTGCTGACATTTGCACAAAGTCCCTGAATGAAGCATAAGTGAGAGAGAAGACTGCAATGTCTGTCTAAAACACACACATACTTTCAAAACTGGTCAAAAATAATATACAACATGCATGATAAGATTATAGTTTGACAAATCTATTTAATATTCCTAAATATTTAATTCTAACCATCTATTATCTATTTATGGAAATATGTGATATAATATCTATGAAGGTATTCAGACAGCCTAGACTTCAAAACAAGTTTTTTTTGTTTTACTGTATGCATAGGAAAATTAAATTTATTAACCACAGACAATATTCAAGACCTTATTCAATCAAAATGATTGGTGATCGGTGATTGGTGAGCAGAGGAAAATGGCACCAACACACTTCTCAGAAATTAGATGGTCACTGTCTCACCTGCCATGGGCTGTATGAGTCATGGTAAACACTGGTTACATGGTGAGTGTACTGTACATACACAAGCTGTATTAATCATGCATAGATTCCCGGTGGGTGTGGATGGATTTTTCAGCTGAACTTCACATCTTCTTGCTGATAAACATTTTGCTTGGCCAAGGGGTAACATGGTGGAAACTCTGAATAATCACATAAATTCTGGAGTCTTACCACTCGAAGCAAGCACACAGCTCCTAATAACTATTTATGCACTGAGCTGTTTAACCCTATCACTATCATTAAAATATAACTAATATTTAGTAATATACCTAATTATTCTAAATTATGCGAGTAATTGTTCTAGAAGTGTATTTGATGACTTGTTGGACCCAAGTGAATTGCAACATTCACAAACATTGTATTTGTGTCAATTTTATCATAAAGAGACATTTCTAAAAGTATCGTAAAACCTGTTGATGTGACTAATAAATGTGTGTATAGCTGATGTAAATCTTTTGCCTTGATTTTTATTTGTTAGTTAAGAATCATATAGATGACGCCTCAAAAGCAAAACTACACTTGTGTGTTGCTATGTTGCCAGTTCTAACATAATCTTTATCAGTATTCAACCTGGGGTAGACCTCAATTAAACAAGAGAAAGAATATTCAACATCATATTTAACTAACTGAATATATCTCAATGCTTTCAATATCCTGAAGGTTTTGTTGCAAAATTTTGACTGACATCCATCCATTTATTTTTAGGTAGTAAGCACCCATTTAAAAAAAATCAGACTGATCCAATGAATGTATAATTCCATAGCATCATCTATTGTACGTTTTTAGATTTGCAGTCGGTTTGATCAGTGTTGTAAACCTTTCTCTTTGAATGTCATTCCTATTGTTTTTTAGCTGATATCTACTTTAGTCAGGAGACTCTTAATAAAAGAGAAAATATTTTTTCTGAACATGAAATGAAAGAAGTTTTAACCAATTGGATCCAACATTGAATATTCAGCTAATACTTAAAAATTTACAAGCACAGAGAAGAACATCCACCTTTGAGTCACTGGTGATGGAACAGTTGCCAAATGCTGTTGTAATGATATCAGTAATTAATTAGATTTCCCACTTTTATGAAACTATGCTTGTTTAAATTGCTTGTTTGGTTGTTTGTTTTTATATTCTGTGTAATTTGAAGCCATGCAACAGAGGAAATTATAGCTCAGTTAAAAGTGAACCTTGTGGTCATCATCTGATTAGAAATATTTCTATTCTCCTAAACCCTTTTATTGCCTGTAGCAGGTTAGAGGTTTTTTTTTTATCCTTTACTGCCATTGTAAAATAAATGGTTGTTAGGTAAGCAGTGTGCTGGGAATTTTATTTATTGAAAGCAGTACTAGAATCTTTAAATGGAACTGACATTGTTAGGAATTGAGCAGGGTTTTTAATGTGAATGTCGCACAGCTTTAAAGGCTTGTACACACTAAGTTATCAGATAAATCCAAAACAAATCACGTTAGGCCTAACCTGGTTTTACTAAACTACACAGGGAAAGGTGTAGAAGAGGGACATTTTCTTTGATGCATTATATAACCATATTTATAAATGTCAGAGTTGGTTGTCAACCTGTCTCTTATTATCACAGTTTAAACAGTTTGACCTTTACAGTACCAATGTATACCAGAGGGCATGTAGGGTACTTTGTATCACATTGTATGTCTTCTGTAAAATTATTCACCACATTAGGAATCTGCATAGTGTAAAAGAAAGAGGCAGCTTGGTG
Organism: Girardinichthys multiradiatus; assembly: GCF_021462225.1. NCBI lineage: Eukaryota > Metazoa > Chordata > Actinopteri > Cyprinodontiformes > Goodeidae > Girardinichthys > Girardinichthys multiradiatus. The sequence goes on along the minus strand of NC_061815.1, from coordinate 20,681,039 downwards.
TATTTAGGAACAACTGCAAATAATCATAAATTGAGTTCAGTCAGAAAACCCAAATTAGTTTTTTTTTTTTAATCATGCTTCTTTAAAAAGAGTATACAATATATAGAAAATTGGGTTTGCCAGGAAATGAAGAGACAATCTCTGACTTCAGAGCAAATGTGTGGATGCTGGAGCGATAAAGAGGCTAAAAAGCAGAAGCAGTGGGGCATGATATGCAGAGTGATGCAGAGCTTGTAGCTTAAATTAACAGTCCAGATTGATGAGGTATGTTTGATATGTTCTGTGATGTGTGTGAAAGATCATGTGTGAAGCAGCAGCAAACCTGGAGCTCACAGCCTGAACTAGCTCGCAGACGTCGCCTCATTTCAACAGCAAGTACACAAATTAAAGACTAAAGACCATACACATAGATAGGATAATTACACCTACCTACTCCTTTTTTACGATCAGCGTAACATAAGAGGCAACATTTGCTTTTACAACAAAAATCCAAACCACCAACAGAGGTATAAAACAAAAAACTCTGTATTAAATTGGGACATTTCCAGTCTCATAATGATATTCAAACCTCCCTTTTATAATTGTTGACCACCTTTTTTTTGTACATTTATTATATTTTAGATCAAGGCCCATCACAGTTATTCCACAAATTTAAACCATTAAAAGATGAATAGAACAGAATAGAAAATCTTTATTGTCTGTCCAGATGGTGACAGTATGTTTTTCTTTAACAAAGCGGCAACAACAGCATTCCTGCACTTAAAATACAATAAACATGTTAAAACACATTAAAGGGGGTTGTTAAAAACAACTGTTAAAAATATGTAAAAAGTACAGTTCTTATTTTAAAGTGTTCACAATGGATATTGCAAACGGAATAAATAACTTTTTGTAAATGGGCTTCCGGCCAGAGTGACTTTAAACCTTCTGCCTGAGGGGAGCAGCTGGAATAATTGATGGAGCGGATAAGAAGGATCTTTTATGATCAGGGTGGCCTTCCTGATGTTGGGACCACAGCCATGGTTACAACGTGAAAACTCCAGTACAGACTTTTCTGGAACTTTCAAAATAAATTGCATTTAACCGACTTCCAGCACAACTTCAGAAGGGGAAGGGGCGTAACAGCGGACTTCCATGATGCCATTGTCCGTATAAAACCCCCACTTCTTCCACAAGCCTTTCTCTTCGACATGGCCTCCAGAGGGACTGGACAGGGGGGACACAGTGCGCTAATTTCTCTTTGCTGGCAAACAGACATAACTCTTCAACTGGATCCAAGAGTGTCATACGATCATCGATCATTTGCACTAAGATAAGTACAAATGAATCACTGTCTGTGTATCCAGTAGATTCATTCATGAATGGGAATTAAGTTACAAGCATTGCTTGACTTTTCTCTCTGAGGCCTGCAGAAACAAACGGTGTTCCAGAGAATTCCCTGCAGAGACGCGGTCTCTACGAAGCCGAGTGGAGCGGTTTTCCCCATCTGAAAGAAGGACAACAGGAGCCGCATCACCGTGGTAACGTGCAGTGTGGTCAGCGGACAGAACACTGCTCAGCCACTGCTCCGGAGGTTAGCTGGAAGCTAACCCTTTGTTCACAGAGCTCTCTTCAAACTTCGACGTCGCTCTGACAACTTCTCCTCAGCATGGGTCATACGAGGTTAGGGTTTGGGCAGAGTAATAGAGAAAGATTTATGATCTGAACGTTTGTCATTTTATGAAGTTTGGTTTTGTTTGTGTGAAACTCAGCTATCTTAGTGCTAGCATGCTCAGTTTTGTGCCCTGTGTTTGTGTTTTTTTAAAGTTAAGACAAACTTTACTTGAAGGGCGATTTTAAACACAGAAGATTGATCATAACGCACCGTCCGCGCTCATGCATTTTAACCCTTTTATTAACGGTATTTTAAAGATGTGTGTTTGGTTCTGGTGCTAAGCTATCAGCTTCTTTTGTTAGCTTTCACTGCTAACAGGTAAGAACACGTGCTTGTTGCTAAATAATATTTACCCAGAAAGGTTGTTAGTTTTCAATCCAGTAAATAATATTTCCCTAAACATTATTTTACTAAACTTGATAACTAAGTAAACACCATTAAGCCCAGAAAGATTAGGCTCTTTTCCAAAATATTTCTTTAAATATTTTACCATTTCCCTTAATAATATTTCTTTAAATATTATTTTAATAAATAAAGGCAGCTAATGAGACACCGTTGAGAATTAGTCATCCAGAAGGTTGGTTTTATTCAGCAGATCATTCTTTAAAACATTATTTTATCAAAATAATATTTTATCTGATCTTGCATTGTGAATGGTTGTCTAAAGGTATGCTGATTATTGCCTAAGTTGGTTCCAAGACTAACTTAACTTCACTTCCAGATTCTTCAAGATAATCCTTGGTTCTCAAACATGAATAACATTGCATGGTAATATTGCATCATTCTTTCGATCATGGTTTTCAATCATCTTTAATCAACTTGTTTATATTGTACGTAGCCCGTTAGTCTTTATTATTCTTTAATTCTGCTTGGTAGTTTAGTTGGATTGTTTTAGCATAGTAAAGAGTTTGTTGATTGAAATATGTTTGACTTTGAGTTGACTTATTTTTGTTAATAAATTCTTGTATTTTAAGAAATTGTTTGAATTCATTCCATGTGTGTGCAGAGTTTATGCTGTTCAATAATGTCAGAGCTTGGCTCACCCTTTTGATTGTGTCCTGTTACCACTGCCTTACTGGGCTGGTATTCACGGGACAACCCTTAGCAGACCAAAATATTATTTGATAAAATATTAATATTAAATATTGAATAATATTTTCAGATTCATAGTCACAACACTGATCACAGAGCGGTAAAGTTCAGAAAAAGAGGTTTGAGGTGAGCTGATTTTTTTGCTGGCCTGGTTTGTGATCCAGAACAGTTTAGTTTTATGTTTCACAGTGAGAAAGTAAAATATTAAAGGAAATGACAGATTCAACGAGTGATTTATAGACCAGTGTTGAAATGTCCTTCCAGTTTTCTCAGCAGGTGGAGATGTTGTTGTGCTTTGTATGCTTTTTTGCAATGTTTGTTCTCACCTTTCCTTTATCAAACATACATTTACTTCTAAGCTCATATTCAGTTTCTTTAATATTGAAAAACATGCTTTTTTTTTCATAAGATTTTGTTTGCAGCACTAGTGGCCTTTATCTTTTACAATTTGAAAGTAGGCAGACAGGAAGTGGGGTGAAGAGAGGGGGAAGAGACACAGCCCACGTTGCCGGGGGTGAGAATCAAACCAGGGACAGCTATGTAGAGGACCCCCCACACGGCTCGCGTGCTCAACCACCATACCACGCGTCGCGCCCTGTTGCATGCTTTTTAACGTTACCAGTGCAGTACTGAGTTAAAGTGCATCCAAGAATTTTCAAGTGAAGATGTACAATTTATTACATATTCTATTTATTGAAACATGGTATTTTGAGCCCTTTACAATTCTTACAGTCTTTTTTCTGTAGCATACGAACAATTTTCTGTAAGTTTTAAATGTATTACCCATATGTTTGCATTGTATCAGGGTATAATATTTGTTGTTCTAAAATGTCTTTCATTTTGTATAATATTGCAACACTGTTTTAAGTTATACTTGTCACAGTGCTCATATAAGGCTTTTAACACAATTTCAACCCAATAATAGCTGATTTTATATAGTTCAAAATAAAGGTCATTCACCTTGAGGCTGAAATCATTTGTCACACAGGTTTAAAAGTCATCAGTGTTCTAACTCTGTAAGGCTAGGTGTAGTGTGTGAAGCTTGATCTGCTAAAAGTATGAGAATTAGTCTAATTTACAGTGTTTTTTTAAATCTGAAACTATATTAAAGTCTCTTTAAATGTTGTCAAATAACCTATGTTAATTGTTAACAACAAAATGTATTTTTCAAATGAAAATGTTTTCTGTGTGGCGGATAGAAAGCACAAATATATCCTAAAATAAAAAGTGGAATTCCTATGCCTAGAGAGTGACCGCACCACTAAATTTGAACCAAAGTTTGAGCTTAACTTTGAAAAATGTTCTTTTTATTTCCTAAGGGATGTGGAACACAAAAGGCCCTCAAGAAGAGAATTAACATTTTCCACAGTTCATTGAGCTCATTTAAGTGACTCAAAAAATGCAAGTGACTCATTTTCATATAACGGCACAGCTAATGCCGTTCAGTATTTGACCCCAAAACTGCACTTGTGCTGTTGTTTTTAACTCTGGTGTGCTTTGTTTTTGCCAGTTGAAACTTATTTATGATACGTTGCATGTGCTCTGTACTTTATTGTCTTGTGAAATTAAATCTATTCATTTAATGCATATCCATGTCTACCACACAGCAATGAAGGCTAAAGTGGCTATGTTGGGACAATCTGGCACATCATCATAAGATAAAACCACTGACCTTCAGATCGGTGGGCAAATGCTTTACATGACATGATAATAGATTATTACAGAGTGTTTTGTGGCCAGAACTCTCTAAGGCTTAGGTTTCAGAAACCAACCATCCATCCATTTTCTATACCTTATTCTATACTGGGTCACAAGGGAGCTGGTGCCTATCTCCAGTGGGTGAGAGGCGGGGTACACCCTGGATAGGTCGCCAGTCCATTGCAGGGCAACACAGAGACATAAAGGACAAACAACCATGCACACACCCATTGACACCTAACGGCAATAAAGAGAGACCAATTAACCTAACAGTCACGTCTTTGGCCTGTCGGAGGAACCCAGAGTACCCAGAGAGAACCCATGCATGCAAGGGCAACCCTAAAAAAACTATATTTTCATATTATCTCATCCAAACTGAAAAGTTTAAATTTTTTAAATTAATAATTATTATTAAGATGACTGCCAGGATTTCCTGGATCAAGCAAGCATATAAGACAACTATAAAAAAAAAAAAAATGTCTTCATGATATCAAAAAAACAAAAAGTGTTATAAAACAGTCTACAGCTGTTTAAAAGTGGTTGAAAGCAGCAGCTGGTTTAATTCCCTACAAGGTTGATGCTAGTGTTTGATTTACAACATATTTGGAGGTATTTTGCATAGTGTTCCGATATTGCCACCAAACCAATCCCTTAAAAGTTATTTCCTCACAGGACTATTTATTTAGTCAAGGCTAGAGTAGTTTAACTGGATGGCTTTCATTTCACGCTTCATACTCTCTATATGATTAATAAGTAAAATGATGTTGACGAGAAAAAGGCCTTCGTTCAATCCTATCATCCTGGTATGCCAGAAGCACTGACTATCCTGATGCATTCAGAGCCCTTGTCAATCACTGCTCAGAAAATCAAGCAAATTTGCATCTCCTCTGACAAGTCCTCATTTGGTCTGACTACTTTCTCAGCTAGCTAGAATAAGATAAGAGATATTGGGGCTATCTAGTGCAGCAAAAAAGCAAGCATAAAGTTAGCTGCAGAGTTTGTATTTGTTTACCCTTTTTGAATAAATTTGATTTGTGAGTGAAAAATTTGTCAGCTGACTTGTTAATAAGGTGCTGGTTCCCCAGTGAGCTAATTTAGATGGGAAGTTTTAAAGCCATTGTTTAACCTTTTGGGCTGTGGAGCAAAGATGTCCCTCAGAAATATTGCAATACAATGTGACCATTTCATGATCTATTTCAATGACTTCTTTAATAACAGGTACTGTATGCATTACTAAGGTTAAACAATAAATGGACTATGGGAGCCATTCAGATAGATGGGGGAGATACAAGTCATTTAATCATTGTTCATATAGCCAAGTGTAATACAAAATTTTCTACAGAGGTTAAAAACAGATAGACAAACATAAAAGCACTATAGAAATGACCAGACCAACCAAGTAAACTGTCAGGATATGCCATTTTGTTCTTTGTTTTTGTTTTCTTTGCCGTTAAAGGTTTTCCCTGTTCCTTTGATTAGTAGTTTACTTGGTTTTGTTTATATTTTCTTAGATTCTTGTACTTGTTTACATGTCCTTAGATTTAGCTCTCTCTAAAGTTACTATTTATGTTTAGCTTATGTTTAATGTTTCTATTGGTTTAATAGCAATTTTTATTTATTCCTTCTTTTTACTTTGTTCTGCCTTTCCTCTTTGCTGTTCCTCAAGTAGTTCCTCCTCTTGTCCTTAGATCCCCTTCAGTTATTATTTACTCAGTGTCCATTTCCTTTTTATATTAGTAATTCTCCCCGGCCTTATTCCTAGTGTAGTTCTCCGTCTCTGCTGTTTAAGTTCCTTCCAGGAGGTTATAGTTTATAGTTATTTGTTTCCACACTAGGCTTAGTTGCACTTATTGTTTACGTTTTAGTTTATAGTAATTCTAGGTCTTTGCTTCACTTCGCTCTTCCTTATCAGATAGTGTTATCCTTAGATTCTAGTTTCCCTTTGGTTTTCTTATAGTTTAGTTCCTTTGTGTCCCTGTGTTTCCTAGTTATTGTCGCCATAGTAACCATTCATTTCTTCAGTATCCACAGCCAATTCCCGCACCTGCTTCCACTTCTCTTCTGATTAACCTAGCTTCTCCCTCATTGGTCCACTCTCCTTCTCTCCCTGCTTATATACCCGGTTCCTCTAATTATTCTTCGCTGGTTCCTCATTTCATGTATACCATGTTTGTCACGTCTTTCCTCGAACTCTTTGGATTATGCTTCTTGTGAATTCTCTTCTGTGAATCTCCTACGACCTTGTAAGTGCTGATCTCCGAGCCTTAATTTTTTATTTTATCTAAAGAGAAGCTAAGAGAAATGGGCTTCTGTAATTTGTCATATGTTTACCTCAAAGAAACAGGAATTCACAAACTACTAGTTAAAAGTTCACAGATTTTCTTCTCACCTAAAAAAGTATAAATATTTAAGTTCCCTTTGTTCCCTGCAAATATATTGTACTTGGTATATTCTATATTGTCCATTGAATTATGATCAAATATATTTTTCACCAAGTCTTTATCTACTAAATTGTGCATAAAATTTTTTTACCTGTGTTAGCCTTTAGATGAGAGAATTGTTATCGGGACTAAAGGAGCTCAAAACTGCAGAACCTGATCTGTGTTTGGACTGTTTTGATCCTGTGAAGCTTCCTGAGTTATCAGAGATATTAGCTTCATCTAAACCTTCAACTTGTATGTTCGACCCAATCCCAACCAAATTATTTAAGGAAGTGTTCCCTCTGATTACCAGCCCCATTTTAGATATGATTAATTTATCCTTAGTAAATGGATATGTACCACAAGCTTTTAAGGTAGCTGTAATTAAACCTTTAATTAGGAAACCTTCGCTTGATCGAGATGACTTGAATAATTAGAGACCTATATCCAATCTTCCATTCTTATCTAAAATTCTTGAGAAAATAGTTGCTAATCAAATGTGTGAGCATTTACACAGCAATGACCTGTTTGTGACTTTCAGCAGAGCTGTTTCAGTGCTATGATGAGTTCTGAAACCTGACTGAAACTCTTCAATGATATTCTTATGGCCTTGGATAATGGACTTGTGTCTGTTCTGGTTCTGTTAGATCTCAGTGCTGCATTTGATACAATCGACCATAATATTATCTTAAAAAGGCTGGAATATGCTGTAGGGATCAGGGGAACAGCGCTAGGCTGGTTTAAATCTTATCTGTCTGACAGATTCCAGTTTGTTCATGTAAATGATAAATCATCTTTAAACTCCAGGATTAATTGTGGAGTACCACAGGGTTCAGTGCTTGGGCCGGTTCTCTTTACTATATATATGCTTCCAATAGGTCAAATTATCAGGCAGCATGGGATAAATTTTCACTGTTACGCTGATGATACTCAGCTTTGCTTATCCATAAATCCTGATGAGCCCAACCAGTGAGATAGACTACAAGCATGTCTTGAAGATATAAAAACTTGGATGACTTTACATTTTTTGCCTCTAAATTTAGACAAGACAGAAGTTGTCGTCTTTGGACCGGAGTCTTTAAAAAAGAAACTGCTTTGTCAATCACTTAACCTGGATGGCATTAAATTGACCTCCGGTAATAAAGTAAAAAACCTTGGTGTTATTTTTGACCAGGACATGTCATTTAAATCCTATATTAAACAGGTTTCTAGGATTTCCTTCTTTCACCTCCAGAACATTGCCAAAATTAAAAATATCCTATCCAGGAGTGATGCTGAAAAATTAGTCCATGCATTTGTTACTTCAAGGCTGGACTATTGTAATTGTTTAATATCAGGATGTCCACAAAATGCAGTTAAAAGCCTTCAGCTAATTCAGAATGCTGCAGCAAGAGTTCTGATGAAAATTAAAGAGAGATCATATGTCTCCTATTTTAGCTTCCCTTCATTGGCTCCCTGTTAAATCCAGAATAGAATTTAAAATTATCATCCTCACATATAAAGCCCTTAATGATCTAGCTCCATCATACATCAGAGATCTGATGGTATATGTTCCTAACAGGGCACTTCGTTCTCAGACTGCAGGTGTACTGATGGTTCCTAGAGTCTCTAGACGTAGTGGGAGGCAGATCCTTTAGTTATCAGGCTCCTCTCCTGTGGAACCAGCTCCCAGTTTTAGTCCGTGAGGCAGACACTCTGTCTACTTTTAAGACTAGGCTTAAAACTTTCCTTTTTGATAAAGCTTATAGTTCGAGTGGCTTAGGTTATCCGGGAGGGAGCCTTCCTCCCTACCTGTTGGTTGGAGTAAGGGGGAGTCAGGTTTAGCCTAAACCGGCTCAGTTATGGTTGAGGTGCAAACACACCCTCCATTCCTGCTACCTGTTCGACCCCTTCTCTTTTCCAATGGTTATAATCAATCTGACAGAGGGAGGTATCCCAATCATTGTGGTTTTTAGTATAACAATGACCATCACTGGGACCCTTTGTGGGGTTCCTTGAGACGACATTGTTGTAAATAAGCGCCGTTTAAATAATCTGAACTGAAACTATCTGTGTAGTTATGCTGCTATAGGCTTAGGCTGCTGGAGGACATAACAACCACTTTCACCCTCTTCGCTACATTCTCACACTACTCTCCAATTTTGCATTATTTGCTGTTATTTTAGCTTTTAACCTTGTTCTCTCTATTCTCTTCCTAGAAGCTACACCTGGCCTGGCTCTGTGTCTACCTGTGACACCTTTCTGGAGAGGGGAATCGTCCGAGCTTCTGCTGGCAGCAACTTAATGCTCACCCTCTACCGATGATCCACATAGCCCTGTCTTTTAGTGTTTAACCCTTTCTCTCTCCTAGACATGGCGATTGACTGAGATTAACTGTAACAAACTCTATGTGCTCTCTTTCAGACTCTTACCTTGAAAACTGGCTCAGAGTTTATCTGTTCTTTCGTTCTAGATGAAACGACTAAAGGAGCTACATCCATTAACATTTACTTTTCCTTCCCATAGAAAGTACTCCTGGATCAGTGCTTCTGTGTTCTTTTTGTGTCTCTGCTCGGTTCTCTCAAACCCCCAGTCGGTCATGGCAGATGGCCACTCACACTGAGCCTGGTTCTGCAGGAGGTTTCTTCCTGTTAAAAGGGAGTTTTTCCTCTCCACTGTCACTACATGCATGCTCAGTAGGAGGGATTGCTGCAAAGTTAACGCCAGTGACTGTCCACTGTCTCCACATGCTCATCCGGGAGGAGGGAATGCTGCAAGTCACTGACTGGATGCAATCTGCTGGGTTTCCTTAGATAGAAAAACTTTTTATCCAATTTGAATGAAAAGCTAACTCCGACTGCACTGTTCAATGGTTAGGATTAATTGGAATGTATGTACCTGACTGTTGTGAAGTGCCTTGAGACAACATGTGTTGTGAATTGGCGCTATATAAATAAAACTGAATTGAATTGAATGGAAAAGCATTAGAGTGACAGTAAATGTGAGTTCATAACTAACATGCAAAAAATTCCAAAAGTTGAAAACATTATTTCCCCAAATGACAGACAGATTGCAGATGGATTGACAGGCATTCAGGTTCCCAGAAACAAACTGAGGGTAGCAGGGAGGACAGATTAATCGACTTGAGCTAGAATCTTGCAAGTATGGAGGACAAGTTAAATAAAAGATGTTGAATATAAAAGACAGAAAAATACTAAAACTAATAGGAAAACTGTATTATATTAATAAATTGCAATTTACGATGTGATGAAACTCAAGTGAAGTTAGATAACACTGAGAATGAAGTTTTCTGTGGGAATATTGTTAGATATGTTACCTTTAGGTAACATTGAATCAAGAAGCTTGCTTATGAATGCACATCAAATAGTAATTCAAGAAACTGTTACAAGGATGCTAGGGTTTGTGATCTTTCAGACTCCAGTCGCTGAAAATGAGAGTGGAGTCATGTGGGGCAGCCTGTGACAAGTCAAGGTGCTGATGAACGAAACAGCAGGGACCGCACACTCTACATCCCATCTCCATGGTGCAACATATTAAAGTCTCATTTACTGACAAAAGACATTCAGCCCCGCTGTTAGTCACATCAGAGCTACAACAAGCAGTGGCAAAATGAGAGATAGCCCCTCTTTGTCTCAGTCACCGTCAGGAATATTTGTTCTTCGCTTTAAGCTTTTCAGTGACCTGAAAACAACAACTGTTAAGGGAAGATTGAAGAGAAAATATGACAGAATTATTAGTGAAACATTTCCAATTAACAGCAGGAAGGATGTTATGTGCTGCTGAGCTCTTTGATTGTCTTTTTTTATAGGTTTCACAACCAGGAAATGTAAATTTGCTCCACACAGTTTTGTTCCTGTGCTGATAGTCTCTCTTTTCCATTTCAAACAGGAATTAGAAAGTGAGTCCTTCTACTAGAGGCACCAAAATTCCTGCATAATGGTAAGTGATTTATAAGCTGTGGATAAGGGTGAAAAATGTGACTGTTAAATGGGTGGATTTTGACTCGGAAACGCTTTAATCTCCTGTTACTCCTGTTGTAAGCAGAAGTGACAAAAGCAGCTTTTTCAAAAAGAAGAAGAGTTATTTTGTGCAGCATTTTCTTAGATGCCTTTTCTAAATCCTAAGTTATTTATGTGGCAGTAAAGGTTATGCAATATAAAAGAATTTTAACTAATAGTACTGTTAAAATGGTAATTACTTTTATATGATATCGATTTGGTTCTGGCCTAATAAAAACATACATATACCACAAAAAGGTATTTTACATATTACTAGATATGTAAAATACATATGACTAAATATCATTCTCTTTGTGGCATTTTAGTCCTCTATCCATAATCTCAGGAATTGTTATCTAGTGCTATGCCAAATATGAACACAACATAAGGCCCACAGTCAAAGTGGGACAACACCAAGGGTGTTTGAGAGCTAAATCCTGTGGGACGTGAAGATCCAGACCCAACCGCAACCGACTGTGATGGTGGGCAAAGATGATAAAAGCAGTAGAGATTTAGATAGTGATCCCAAACGACATGGGACATCTTTGCACTATTCCAGCCACTTGGTTACTAGTTATTATGTGCCATTTTAGCAGCATCTTAGCACACTGTATGTAGGTTTCTGTCTGATATGGTAAACTTCAGCCTCTATTGCTCTTGTGTTGAGTCCATGTGCTTGTTTAGTTTCTGTTTCCTGTTTTTCCAGTCTTTTATAGTCATTGGTAGGACTTCTAAGTATCTGCCAACCGTCAACAATTTTCCAGATCCACATGCCATGCAGGGTCTTACCATACCATGATTGTTCCAGTGTGGACTCCTCTTTAACATTGGTTTCCTGCTGTCAGACAATTAATTTATCACCTTATATTTAGGGGCCACCTTTGTGATGTACCCCCAGGATCTTTGCTGTTTACTTCTGAATAGTGGCACTTTACTCTCTGGTCCTGGGTCTCTCTCATCTCGCTTACTCAGTCTCAAGGTGCTACATTTTGGTAAAACACCCCCATTCATTGTTGGTAGCTGTCTTGTCCTTATATCAGTGGCTTTTATCTCCTCCTTTATACTGCTAGGAAACACATTGCTCTCTAGGTACAGGGCTGCAGGTGAGTTTTTTGTGGCCCCTTCAAAGTTATTTGTGTCAGGAATCCCAAAGTATTTTCAACATTGTGTTCTGGTAGTTCAACTCCTTCCAATACAATCACCTTGCCTCCTTTGAATACTATTTGGCACACTTCTAATCCGAATGATGTTTCAGTGTCTTTGCCATATTAGCTGGTGTTGAAGCCATCTCTGCTTCCCCGGGTCCGTTGATTTGGGTACAGGTTTCAAAGAGTGAAATAAACACAAGTACAATATATTTATGTTCGCCTCTGCAGAGTGAGAGATGGAGACTCCAGCCAAGTATCTGCGAGCCCAACTCTGATCAACTCTTGCTTCCAGCTAGTTTTATTCAGTCTCAAGGGTGTGTTCAACATATACATATATCATGGCACACATGTATAACATAACATAACAGTCCAAATAAGGACTTCTGATTGTAACATGCAACTCATCCTCCCCTGTCTCTGGCCTTCCCTGTCCTCTTCTAAATTATGACCTTGCACTCTCTATGCTTCTCACTCCCTATGTTTTCACTCCCCTAGGCCCCTTCTATGCTTCACTCCCTAAGCTTGACCCCCCCTATTTCCACACATTGCAGTTACACACATACATAGTTTATATTCTACAATTCCCCCTTTTGAACTCTTAAAAAAGAGTTCACAAACTAATATGTCCTTCTAAAGATAAGTAGAAATAATGCAAAAATATTACTGTACCACCTGTAAAAGAGAAAATCATTAAACAACATGCATGCATCATATTATGCGTCCATGAGTTCACACTGAGTCCTCATCTTGGTTATAGTCAATTTGCAACAGTGGCATCGTTATCTTTGGATCCTTCTGCTCAATTGCAGAGGTGATGAGGCGCAACATCAGAGAACGAACGTATGGGACACAACAACATCCACAGGTTACCATTATAGCTACAAATACTGCAATAGAAATCATTAAAGACATTATCAAACCCTTCCAGTGTCCAAATATCCCTGACATCCACTCCTCCAGGGGATTATCAATTCCAGAATGTTCATGCATGGTGGCGGAGAGGGTTTTTAGTCCCTCCAAGACCCTTGACACTGAACCGTCCGGTGCAGTGTTATTGGGAATAAAAGTACAACACATATCTCCAAACATGGCACAAACGCCACCCTTTTCAGCTAATAACATATCCAAAGCCATCCTATTTTGAACTGCCATGAGAGAAGTTGGGGCCAATTGTTCAGATAAACCTTCTACAGCGTCTCGAGTTAGATTTGCCAGGTGCAAAACATTATAATGAATATAATTAATGCGGTCTACGATTTTATTGGAAGTTACTGGGAACAAGGCAGCTATAATAGGGATGTTTTCAAATCCAGCTGATATTTGATCTGCAAGTTTATACTCATTCGGGACTCCTCGCGGAACTCCAATTGCATCTATATAGGTGGGGGAACCCTGACTCAGGTCAAAAGTGGTTGAAGTGCTTCTTTTCATAATATGTCTTCTCCTCCTGCGAGTGAGTGCCAGCGCCTTATCTTGTTGATATGTCACAGAGGTAATATTAGGGCCAATTAAAATCAACGGGGCCTGCAATCTAACCATTGCACATACTCCTATGGTGTTATCTGGTATATTAGTGAGAAGTCTATATCCTCCACAGTAATAATATAATCCTGATCGTGCCCAGAGTCCTATCACTTTCCCAGACGTGGTGGTATTACACCAGTCCGAGGGAATTTGTCCTACATTCACCTTTGGGATGTTTGAGGTGAACTCGAAACAAAAATATGTCCCATTCAGCCTCTGAGGAGTGAATGGTCCTGTCTTAGTATTGTTTGGAATGGGTGGAAAGATGCTAGCTAGCATGGTACAGTTGGCTGGAGTGGCTTCTTTAGTTAGTTGTAACATGCAACTGTACCCCCAAGCATCTTCTGGATCTAAAGGGGCTGGGTCAGTGGTTAAGTGTGGCCTTGCAGATGCGCATGCAATGCAGTCAGACCTACTTTGTTCCTTTGCGGTTTGTGTCATCCATTGCAGCCACAGATTATCATCTGCATAACCTGTGGCCATCTGGATTATTTCTAGAGGTTGCAGGGTGAAGTAATCTATTTTCATCACCCCTTCTAGTTGGTCTTCTGGTTCTGGAACTGTAGGAGTGCTGGTGGCCTGCATCTGGGGAGTTGGTTTATTTAAATTGACTTTGATTAGTACCTGGGGGTCGGTCCCTGTTACCTCTACCCCTAAAGTGAAATACATCACCTCGTCCCACTTGTGAGAGGTGCGATGCAAACCTTCTTGTAACGATTTTATGGACAAAAATAGTGCATTGACACCCCCAAGTGTGCTATGTGTCAACGCCCGTACCAGGCTGATTTGTTTGGCTTTGTCTCTATTCCGTAAATTTATATATGTCAGGGTGGATGTCCACATACCCGTATACCCCACTGCGTGACCTCAATTTCCGCAAAGCTCGTTTTCCCCATATAAACTCATGGTCCTGCCTGGGTGGACATGTCGACATTGGCACACAAATACACATTATACCCCAACCAGGCAATCAGATTCTTCCCACACTTTATAACATCACACAAGTCAAACCGAAAAGTGGTAGTTGCTCCTAATGTGTAATTTAATTCCATTCAAGCGGGGCAGTGAGATTTGTCATGCCCTGTTTTTTGACAAGCTCTCTAAGGGGTGCAGTGAGGTCGGTGTAGCCGGGCACAAAAGATCTGCTATACCCTGTGAGTCCTAGGAAAGACAACTCTCGGTGGAGGAGGACGCTTTTTCTCTGTCTCCCACCCCCTCCCATATCTGCCCTGCTTCAGCTCTGTGTCTTGTCTTTGGAGCCTCTTTTTGCATATCTTCCAAATTCTTAGTTATGGATTTGGTCAGCTGGCCTCTCAATGCAATTGATCAAATTTTCTCGAGGAGAAGACAGAGTGAAGGAGAGTCCAACTTGTCCGGACTGGACGTTTTTCTCTAGATACACGATGGACTCCTGGCAGAAGTGGAGGATTGTGTGTTTGTCGATAATGTCAGTTGAGGATGTGGAAGATGTGTATATAATTGGATGTTTGATATCAGGATTTCTGCTTTTTGGTGTCAGCGGTTACCTGGCATATTGAGAAATTCGGAGAGTGTCAGCAGCTGTTCTGGCCATTGTAAGACTGCCTGGCATGTGTGATGGGATCTTCAGAGCGATCAACACTCAGACTGAGATGTTACGTGAGCTGAATCGCAGACTGAATGTGATCCTTAGGATCGCAGGCAGGTTGCGGTTCCTGGACTCAGGGGTGAAATGGGATCAATCTTGGAGAAAGTTGTTCGCTCGGATCTGGCGAAAGACCAGAAATTTGGCTATTTGGATTCACCTTTGAGAAGCACCAGCGAGACTCTCAAGGCTGATGGAAAATTAAGAGTCAGCCTAACCCAAATAATTAGTGTTCTTCTGAATCTGGCTCCCCTGCACGGCCTTGATGGCTGGCTATCTTCAACTTCTCCTGGAAGTTATGTAAATATGACGCTCTGCTCCCTCTGCACCCTCCCTTCCCTGAGAACATATGTGGACCTGCTCAGAACTTCGTGGCCGGTTGATGAACATTCCAACGTATCATCAAGGACAATGGCCTCTGTGACAGTGCTTCATGGACTTACTTGCACACACTCACAAGCACACACACACATGCTCAAGATAAACATATGCACCCCCTCACACCACCTTCACCGTTCCCAGCATGATGTTGTTTTGTCAACTGTTGGTTCTTTGTGCTGAGGTTTTTTGCAATCTCAAACTGTATCCTGCTAAGGATAAAGTGTGAAATATGATTTTTTTCCCTCTACTTACCTAATGTGGCCTCTATTCTCATCTAGCAAGGGCAGCGCCTGTGAGTGGGCAGCAAAGCCTCGGTGACCCATCCCCCCTTGTCTTGTGTCATGATGTATGTTTGGATGGGTTGTACTGGAATTCTAATTTCCCCTTGGGGATCAATAAAGTATCTTTGAATTGAATTGAATGTCCTTAACCAGGAGCGGTTTTGGGTAAGACAAAACTGCAGATTGGTGAGCTGGGGACATCCCCATGCCAGGCTGGGAAACAACTCTGCCCAAAAAGTCAACCTGTCATCTGCAGATCTGGAGTTTGGCTTTGCTAACCTTGTAGCCTTTTTTAGCCAAATGTGACAGGAAAATTGCTGTCGCCTCAAGGCATTCAGCCACAGTGGGCGTTGCAAGAAGGATGTCATCCACGTACTGAATCAGAGTGGTGTTTGGTGGTAATAGGCAATCTTGGAGAGAGTCTTTTAGAACCTGATTGAAAATCCCTGGAGAAAGCGCGAATCCCTGCGGCAAACGAGTGTATCTATATCTATGAGATTTATAGGTAAATGCAAAAATGTCCCTGCATTCCTCAGCTAACGGAAGGCAGAAAAATGGGTGTGTTCCATGAAGAGGAATGTGCAGACTCTAAAACACCTGAGTTCCAGAGGCCTTCCACTGTATCTTTAATGCCTAGTTCTGCTGCTGGCTTGTGAGGGTATTGGGGCTTCCATATTGGTTAGTCGGTGGTCAACTGAAAAGTAATGGAGGAACATTTAATCAGACCTACATCCATGGGCCCCTCTGCCCAGAGAGTGGAAGGCATTTTTTCCACAACAGCAGCTGCCAGTGGATGGTCTGTTTTTTCCCTGCCATGGTGTCTGTCTAACTGAACATGCTCCAGTGTGCCCACATCCGTGGAGTGGTTGAATATGTGATAAGTGTTCCTTGAGGGCGAATAAAAAAGGTTAGGGGTTGCCAAAGGCTGCCAATCTTGTAGATTCAGGGAGCATTTTAACATGCCTCCAAGTTCACGTGCTTCATGACCTGGGTGCAGAGCCAAAGAAACATGAGGCACGCCATCAGACCACATCCTATACCACACCTCCTGCTCTCTAGTCAAATGAACCTCAGCCACTACTCCTTCTGGTGCTACATAAATGTCTATGGTGGCAATGTCCCAGTGTGTACCCTCTAACTCGTCAGCAAAGCTTTCCTGGTAGCATTCACAATTATTTCTATCATAAAACAAGGTGACATGCGGGGGGTCAGGAGGAGGTACATAGGGCGCCAGAGTGGAGACCCAGGATTTCCACCGATGGAAAGCCGAGAGGATGCCTCTCTGCGCGGTGGTTTCAGGTTGCAGCAAAACCCAGTATATATCAGCTATTGAGTCCTGCAGTGGCTGGAGGAGGTACTGTCCATGTGAAAAAGAAGTGTTATTGTCACAAAATAACTGGATGCCATTAGGCAGGTGAACCTGCAGTCCATCAGTCCCACATAAAATGGTTGCTCCCAGTTTTATTAACATGTCTCTACCCAGTAAATTTACAGGTGTGTCAGTGGAGACTAGATAACTGTTATTCAGTATTTGTCCACCAATTTCAGTCTTTAAAGGCTTAGTATATGGCAGGACCTGCTTTGCCCCCGAGAACCCCATGACAGTTGTAGTCCTGGTGGAGAGTGTGTTTGGAGGAGCCTGTTTGATGGTTGAACATGTGGCCCCGGTGTCCACCAGAAAAGGAAGGCTATTTCCAAACACAGTCACAGACAGCAGGGGGTCCGCAGTCCCGCTGTCTTCTGGGGTCGGTGGGGACCTTCAGTGGTGCTCAGGCCAGTGACTAGGCTCGTCCCAGGCTGGTAATTGGAGTTGTGGTCCATATGCACCGCATGCTGGGCCACCTCTGCCTCTGTATGGACGGGCCGGAGGAGCCATGGCGGGACCATAACACCCATACCCTCCGGGTGGACCATTCTTATGGGGGCAATCTCGGGACCAGTGTCCAGGCTCATTGCAGTAATAACACACATAAGCATTACCCAGCCTCCTCTGTGGTCCTCTCTGAAATCCCCTTGCTCTTGGCCCTCCCCGTCCCCCAAAACGACCAGCATGTCCCTGATATGGGACCGAGGCCTGATGCCACTGTCCTGCTGTTTCTGGATTTCCAGGAAATGGAGGAGCGTGAGGGGACTGAGACACTGCACCTTTATACATAATTTTAGATGTTTTACCCTCCTTCTTTTTTTCCCCGATCTTCAGTTTAGCTTCTGCTAATTGCATTTTCAGGAGCTGAGTTTGTAGCGTTTTTAATTCACTCTCCTCATCTTGTTTTGGCTCTTTGAGTTTAGATAAATGATGTATCAGGTGTCGATCCCATACTGCAATTTCTGATCCAGGCAGATCTGGATTATCCTCAATGTTAGTTTTAACCTGCAGCGGTAACCCTCGTAGGACAGCGTCCCGGAACCAGTCCCTTTGGGGACCAGCTCCGTCTGGATTAGTTACTGTCTGTGTTTGCCACACGGATTTGCACTGATCTAAATATTCTCTAGGATTTGTGTTTGCGTTCCACTCAAATTTTGGAATGTTACGTCCTCTGGATACTGGATACATCTGTCTAAGAGCTATGCCTATATGAGTGGAATATACAGTAAGTAGGACCTCATCTGGTACTGTTGTACCTGCAGCAAGCTCTATGTCCCTACAGCTGTGTGGCTTCATGCATCGTCCAGCAATGGCCCGATAGTCACCTAGAGCTAACGTGGTACCTGCTGTCAGGGAGTCTAGAGTCTGTAACCATATAGACGCTCCTTCTGAGATGGAAGGCAATTTGTCACACAAAGTGGTAAGATCTCCCAGTGCAAAAGGTTTGTATATATTTGCTCCAAATTGTTGTTGGAACAGTGGACCCATATAAGAAGATTTGGACTGAGTTCGGGGTCTCATGTTATAGCCATGTCCAGCAGGGGGAGGCATAGCCTCAGGTACTAGTGGCATTGGGGTTGAGGAAGATAACATAGCTTCCTCATTTTCAATTGGTGTCTGATTCTGCACTGTAATAGGTGGTGCCTGCATATGATAAGTTACTGCAGTCGGTGGTTCGTCTTTTATCCATTTCTCTGACACTGACATATTAACTGAGCCCTCAGTTACATTGGCTTTCAGAGGTGTGACCAATTCTATATCACTAGGTGAATGGGAAATATACGGGGTGGAACACTTAATTGGGCCAGAAACTGGCCGCAGTTTGTCCCGTAATACCCGGTCAGCAAATGGATCAGTTTGTGGGGCCTGTGATATGAATGATCCTCCAATTGACAATACAGACCCATCAGTGGAATGTGAGGAGAGAAGAGAGGTGGGGGCCGAGCAGGGAGGTTCAGGAGGAGTCTGAGCAGTTCCTGGCGGTAAATCACACACTCAGACTTCTCCCCTAGTTACTTGCAGCGTAGGATACAAACCAGTAAGAGGAGAGGTGGGGCCCGTGTGGTGTGATGAAATGGGCTGATCTGCTAAAAGTTCATATGATGGCGGCATTTCAACTGTACTGCTATCCTTAATCTGTTTACTCTTCCAGTGTCTGTTCTCAGTCATAGCATGATCACTACTCTGCCACAAGAATCTCATTTGTAACCAAAACTTTTCGTCTTTTTCTGCTTTATTTGCCAGGCCCTTCCATTTTCCTCTGCTCAACCAACTGCTGTCTCTACACATTTTTTCAGCCAAATCTCTCTCCTTTCTTGCGTTTTTTTTTCCTTCAAACTAAACCACTTGCCTAGACTCTCTTTATCTGTCTTGCTCTTTCCATCTTTTGACAATTCTTCATTTATTTTAGAATCCATCCCTTTAACCAACTTCTGTTCCTCTTTGTATTCAAATGTTTTCTTAATAGCAGTTTTCATTATTAACAGCTGAGTTTCTATTGTTTTCCATAAAACATTCTGTCCTTTTGCACTGATATCCATTTCTCTATTAAATTCACTTTCCATCTTATAACAACGACTATCCTATTTTTGTAAAAGATATAGTTGTAATGCGTTATCTCAGTCACTCACTCATTCAATTCTGACCAACTTTCAAGACACCAGAACACATTCAACCCCCAGAAGCCTGTTTTTAATGGCCTGTGTGTGTGTCTCACAGCTCATGGACTTAAACTATAAATCTTGTCTAATGCTTGCCAGAGTGTTGTGTGTCCAGTTTATGCACTTTTCTAACCCTAACAAGTCTGTTGTTGGTTATTTATCCAACTTAACAGCTCATTCTTTTACTCCTAACAAGTCTGTTGTCGGTTTATTGGTACCCAACTTAACAGCTCATGACCAGTCTTACATTTATAATAACTGCTGTTCACAGCTTTTTTTTTTTTAAATGTCAAACTCACAGAACTTTCTATATCTTACGGTGTTATTTCCACCGCTTATATTGTTCCTTCTAAGTTTATGTGTTTATAATCTGAGTTTTCACAGAGAAATATTTTGTTACTCATCAAAAACAGCAATCAGCAGTCTATCCGTAAGATTTCCAGATAGAAAACTGCACTTAGTCACCTGCAATGAGAGACAGCTGCTCTCCACAGCTGCTTCTCCAGTCATACATAAATTTTCACTCATTCCTAACAAGTCTGTAACACAGATTATTTCCTCTGCGCACAACTCATGAGTTTTTTACCAAAAAGCCTGGTCTTGCTGAATTTTATGTCAGCTCACTGTTCATCACTTCACAGGACTTATTCTCAGACTATGTGTTTGTGCTTTTATTACGTCTGTAATCCAGTTTTACTGAGGCAGAACTCACGTAAAACACGACATTCACACCCAAGTGTTTGTGCCTGATCTCAGTGTATTTACTTTTCTGTAGAATTTGGGGTTTCTCACTCTCCCGGGCCTCTGACCCAGCTTAACAGTAGACCTCCGTCGAGGAGTACTCTGAACCGCCACGTTCAAGAAACTACTATATTTTCCACACAATAACTTTTCTGTAGAATTTGGGATTTCTCACTCTCCCGGGCCTCTGACCCAGCTTAACAGTAGACCTCCGTCGAGGACGTACTCTGAACTGCCACGTTTGAGAAACTATTATATTTTTCCACACAATACCACCACTAAGTCTTGTAATTCTCTTAAAACAACATCTTATTCACCAGTTTAAAACAACCTCCTATTCACCAGTTTAAATCCTAGTCGACATTTATGACACTCTTTTTCTTAAGTTTTGGCTGACTCAGACTTACTTAGACATCAGACACAATATTAATTTAGCCTATCGAAAATCCAAAAGAAGTTTTGATTAAACAGGTTCTGCTTACCTGTTCTGTAGTTTTTGGCTAGCCGTGTCTGATGCCTGTTGGTCCTCATCAGTGGTCCGAATTTCTTTCGCCTGTTGTCCCAAATCCCGGACGAGCCACCAATTGTTGAAGCCGTCTCTGCTTCCCCGGGTCCGTTGATTTGGGTACAGGTTTCAAAGAGTGAAATAAACACAAGTACAATATACTTATGTTCGCCTCTGCAGAGTGAGAGATGGAGACTCCAGCCAAGTATCTGCGAGCCCAACTCTGATCAACTCTTGCTTCCAGCTAGTTTTATTCAGTCTCAAGGGTGTGTTCAACATATACATATATCATGGCACACATGTATAACGTAACATAACACTCCAAATAAGGAATACTTCTGATTGTAACATGCAACTCATCCTCCCCTGTCTCTGGCCTTCCCTGTCCTCTTCTAAATTATGACCTTGCACTCTCTATGCTTCTCACTCCCTATGTTTTCACTCCCCTAGGCCCCTTCTATGCTTCACTCCCTAAGCTTGACCCCCCTATTTCCACACATTGCAGTTACACACATAGATAGTTTATATTCTACACTGGTCAGGTTGATCAGTGAGTTAATGTCTCATTCAGCCTTGTAATGCACTAAAATATAATTCGTTTAGTGGAGGTGATTATGGCTGCTCCAGTTCAGAATTTGTATTGTTATTTGTTGTTCTTCAATGATTCAAATAAAAAAAATGAATCAGTTTTGTCTTTGTGATGGGATGTTTGTAAAAAAGTACCTGAAGATCTGTTTTTTTCCAAAATAGTCTGTTATGCCTAAACAAAGCTCCATCCTTGAGTTTAGGCATTTTTGTAATGCATGAAAATATGTGGCAACAGTGGTTCAAGCAATGTGAAAAAGGGCCAAGAGGAAGGCTGCACAAGTACTGTACTAGACCATTTTTATAGGTGCCTATGAATCAAAATGTTCAAGACATAAGTAGGGACTTAAGATATTTCCACAGTTAAATCTGTGTTATACCAATTAATCAAAAATGATAATTTCAAGCATTTAAAAGGTTAGAGGAATCGGGCTTCATACAAAGTTCCAACTATTTATAGAGAATAAGCCAAGACTTTAATCGTTTCTCTAACCGTTCCACATCGAAGAACTTTGTCAACAAGGCCTCCATCTCTACAGAAAAGTCCAATGCAAGTATTTACAGAATGCTGTGTCTTAAATGAACCCAAAGTTTCTCACAACATGAGCACAAACATTCCCTTTAATAAACAAGTGTTTCTGCAAGATAACGTGGAACAATAGCAAGTTCAACAATAACAGTAGCTGGTGTTCCCTTATGCAAAATGACAGTTTCTGCTTAATTAGGACAGAAACATAAAGGAGCAGTTATAGGGGGAAAAAATATCTAAGAAAAACTATGTAGCAAAAGTACAGATTTACAGGGCAAAGCTAGCTGATAAATCAGTCTGACTTGTCAGCAAATGGTAACCATTCACTCACAAGCCTTTCACGCTTTATAACGAGGTGCTGAAAACATATTGCACAATTGGGGACAAAACATAAATACACATAAGATTTGTTTGTGATATGTGATTTATTGCATAAACTGTGTCAAACTAATATGATAAGTTATAAAATTTTAAAAGTGCAAATTTACATGACTTCAACATTTCTGTCTCTAAAACCTTAGTATTTTCAATGTTTCAGGCTGGAGTGGTTGTGTTTTGTTGCCTGGTTTTCCTTGTTTACCATTTTCATAACATTTTTAGGTGACAAATCAAAATGGACACACTGTGAAGTGCTGCAAAAAAGGGATCCCCATCGAGGGACTGAAAAGTGTTCACTTTAGATGCACTTATGTCAATGGTCTGTGATATCTTGAAGACACTGAAGCCCCACCACTGGAGACAATTTCAACTGAGTGAGACCAAACTGGGACGTCGGGTCTGATAAGATCTGCATTGCACTGGCCATCATTTATGAACACATAATTTAGATCAATTGATATAAAAAGTTTTAGATTTTTAGGATAAAATGCGGTAGTTTAGGAACATAATGTTTCTAAACCTTCAAAATCAATGTGTAAACATAAAAAATCTAATTGATGACTTTTTGGCAGATGCACAGGACATATACTTGTTGCGATGATGAATATATTATGTAATAATAATACTTTAATATTTTATTAAATCATATTTCAGTCTGTTAAGGGTTGTCCTCTGAATATCTGCCCAATAAGGCGGTGGTATTAGGACAAACTTGAAAGGGATGAGCCAAGCTCCACAGCAAAACTCTGTACACACACATAATGAAATCACACAATTTCTTAAAATACAAGAATTTATTAACAAAAATAAGTCAACTCAAAGTCAAACATTTTTCAATCAACAAACTCTTTGCTATGCTAACACAACACAACCCAACTAAACTACCAAGCAGAATGTAAGAATAATGAAGACCAATGGGCTATGTACAATATAAATAGGTGAAAGACCAGAGTAGTGATACAACATTACCATGTAGTAAATGTAGTTAAGTTCGTCTTGGAACTAACTTGGGGCAAAAATTGGTATGACTTTAAACAGTCGTTCACAATGTAAGATCAGATGAAACATTTTTTTGATAAAAACATTTTAAAGAATGATTTGCTGAATAAAACCAACCTTCTGAATGACCAATTCTCAACGGTGTTTAATTAGCTGCCCTTATGTGTTTATAGAAACATTATTAAGGAAATATTAAAATATTATTTTGAATAAGAACCAAACCTTTTGCATAAATGGGTCTTAATAGTGTTTAATTAGTTATCACATTTAGTAAAATAATATTTAAGGAAATAGTGCCTTTTAGATTGGAAACTAACAACCTTTCTGGGTAAATGATCTACAGCTGACTCATAAAGTGGCCGAGCCCGTGAACTTAGCCGTTAGCGGTTGGAGGTAACAAAAGAAACTTATAGCTTGTTATCAAAATCAAACACATGCATTTAAAATAACACTAATAAAAGGGTTGAAATGCATAAGCGGACAGCGCATTATGTGTTTAAAACCATCCTTTAAATAAAGTTTGTCTTAAGTTTAAAAACACAACACAGAACATATCCTTAGCTGACTGCTATTCTGCTAGCATTCCCTGTAGCTGAGTTTCTCAACACAAACAAAAACCAACGTCAATAAAAGAACATTATTTATATTATTCAACTCTACACTAATCTTCTCTGGCCAAACACTACCTCTTACGTGAACCGTGCTGAGGAGAAGTTGTCCAGGGGGACAAAGTTGAGGAAAGCATCCACGGTGAACAAAGGGTAAACTTGCAGCTCACCTCCGTAGCTGTGGGGTGGGCAGCTAGTTCTGAGGGCCTGGCTGAACTGCATGCAGAGTGGCATGATGTGTTGTGGTATCTTTGTCCTTTCTTCAGTCCGGGAAAGCCGCTCCACTTTCTGGAACACAGTTTGCTTCTGTAGACCTCAGAAAGAAAAGTCCAGCCACGCTTGCACCTTAATTACCCTGTTCATTAATGAATACCAGATACACAAACAGCAATTCAGTCCTACTTAACTTAGTGCATATTATCGTGTGATTGTATGACACTCTTGGATCCAGTTTGAAGAGTTATGTGTGTTTGCCAGCACAGAGACATTGGCGCGCTGTGTCTCTCCTTCCAGGTCTTCTTGGGACCTGCGTGGAAGAGGTCTGTTTGTTGGAACCCAGGGATTTTATTCAAACAGTGATGTCAAGGGAGGTCTGCTATTACTCCCTTCTTGTTCCTGTTCTTGGCTGTGCTAGAAGTGGGTTAATGTGATTTTTTGAAAGTTCCAGAAAAGTTCTTACTGGCCTTTAATGTTGTAACCCATGGCTAGGGTCCCAACATACTGCACTTCATAATGTATTCATCTTGTTTATATTAATCTGGACACGTAATTTATCGAACGTTGCTTATTTAACAGCAGTAAAAACAATTTGGTTCAAGTTGAAGGACCTAAACATAAACACTTAGTCTGATTTAGTGTTATGATTCTGGCATGTCTACTCTACCCTGTCTCCCTGGCTGCAATCAGCAGATTAGATGCACCTGGTGGCTGGTGCGGTGTAGTGCAATCTGTGGAATGCCAAGCACCTGTGTCTTCCCTGATATATACTGACTCTGACAAGCAGACGGTGCCAGATTTTTGAAAGCCATCGTGTGAGTAGATATCCAGCGTTCCTTCCTGTCTGATCATTGTTCTTGGCCTTGCCTTGCCTTGCCTTTTGGATTTATGCCTCTGCTTGCTCCCTGTCGGACTATTTGGATTTTGGTTGTCGACATTGTTTCCTGCATCTGGTTTATGCCTCTGCTTGCCCCTTGCCTGACGTCTCTTGTTCCGATCGTTGACCCTGTTTCTGTCCTTGGATTATTGAGCCAGCCTAGCCCTCGGATTTTTCAGCCTGGAGTCACTTCTTACCTGTGCTGTGGAGATCACCGCCTGCCGCCCACTGAGGTTTCCCCTCTGGGTTTCAAGTTCCACTCAAGACAAAAGCAGGTTAGTGGCTTTTCTGATCCCTGCAAAATCTAGAGAGACTACAAGTCACTAATCCCTCTTTCTGCCTCAGTGATTCCTGGAAGCTGTGAGGAGTGTTACTTGGGTGACGTTTTCCTGTGGCTGAATAAACCTTTTAAACTTTCAGTATTGTGTCTGGCTGAATCTTGGGTCCGCCTTTTTCTGATTCATAGCAAAAAAATCTGGCCAAAAATGGACCCATCGCCAGCACAACAGTGGCGTACCCACGTTGATGAGACCCTTTCCTGGTTGGGTTCCGGCATGGAGGAAATAATTTCCACATTACGTTCTGGCAATCTTGTCTTTGAGCCGCCACCGTCACAAAGAAACCACGCCCAAGAAGCAGAGGTAAGGGAGCCACGCCTCTCTCCGCCTGAGATGTTCAGGGGAGACTCAGACCAATGTCGAGCTTTTCTAACTCAGTGTGAAATTCATTTTGAGCTTCAGCCGTCATCCTTTCCCACTGAACGTTCCAAGGTGGCGTTTGTTATATCTCTGCTGGCAGGAAAGGCAAAACAGTGGGGAACTGCTGAATGGCATAACAGGTCTGCATCTTGTAATCTTTATGAAACTTTTTCCAAGGAACTCATTCGAGTTTTTGACCCGGTCATTCCATGTCGTGGATTATTGTCCCTCAAACAGGGTGATCTACCTGTCTCGACCTATATAATTGACTTTCATTTGTTGGCTGCAGAGAGCCGTTGGAACGAGGCAGCACAGATGGATGCATTCATGAAAGGATTAAACGAAGACATCAAGGATGAGCTAGCGACCCGTGACTATCCTTCTTCCCTGAAACAACTCGAGGTTTTGGCTGCTCGCATTGATATTCGGCTGGCAGAGAGAAGGAAGGAGAAGCGCCATGAGAAGGGTCGCTCATCATTAACTCAGGTTTCTGCACACCGGTATGAGAGAAGGAGTCGGTCACCTCTCACTGAGGAAAATTATAATTGTGAGCCCATGCAATTGGGCAGAACCAAGATTACCCCTGAGGAGAAAGATCGTTGGAGAAGATTCAAGCTCAGTTTTTATTGTGGAGAGAAGGGACATTTAGCACTCAGGTGTCCACTAAAAGGACAGGCTCAGCAGAGGAAGGGAGGTCTCTACTGAGCCGAAGTCAACTATCTGCCTCCTCCTTCTTGTTTCCAGCCCATTATCAAACCTCTTCTTTGTCTCTCCAGGGGGCCATGTTTATTGATTCAGGAGCAGATACTGAATTCATGGACGAAACATTTGCAAATAAGAACGCCATAAAACTTATTCCATCAGCTGACACAAGAAACGTGCTAGCTTTGGATGGTCACAGCATGAACAATTCACATCTCAGGACGGAGGAGATTACCTTAACAGTTGGAGGTAATCATCAAGAAAAAATAACTTTCATGATCATTAATTCACCTGAACTTCCTGTAGTCCTAGGGGCCTCCTGGTTGCAGAAACACAACCCTCACATCGACTGGAAGAAAAGAGAAGTTTTGGGTTGGTCAGAGTCATGTTCCGCTGACTGTCTTTTGTCTGCTGCTACGGAGGTCAGTGTGGAGAATGAGGATGAGGAGACCTATCCAGATTTAATCAAGGTACCGCAAGAATACCATGATTTAAAGGAGGTTTTTAATAAAATCAAGGCCACAGTTCTGCCACCCCACAGACCGTATGATTGTGCTATTGATTTGCTTCCTGGCACATCACCCCCTAAAGGCGGAACCTATTCATTGTCTGGTCCAGAGCACAGGGCCATGAAGAGTTATGTTGATGAGGCATTAAAGGCAGGGCACATTCAACCCTCTTCCTCTCCTGCAGGTGCTGATTTATATTTTGTTGGGAAGAAGGATGGTTCATTGAGACCATGCATTGATTATAGAGGCCTTAATGAGATAACAGTTAAAAATAGATATCCCTTACCACTCATGAACACAGCTTTTGATCAGATCCAGGGAGCCAAGATATTTTCTAAGCTGGATCTAAGGAATGCATATCTTCTGGTCCGAATCAGAGAAGGAGATGAGTGGAAAACGGCTTTCAACACGCCTATGGGCCATTATGAATACAAGGTCATGCCATTTGGACTTACTAATGCTCTTGCAGTTTTTCAGTCATTGATCAATGACGTTCTAAGAGACATGGTGGGTCAATTCGTATTTGTTTATCTTGATGACATACTGATTTATTCTCAAGATCTGAAAACCCACAGAAAACATGTCAGAGCTGTTCTCCTGCGTCTTCTCCAAAACCAGTTGTTCGTCAAGGCAGAAAAATGTGAGTTTCACATAACTACCACTTCCTTTTTAGGCTTCATCATTTCCCCAGATAAAGTGCTTGTCGACCCCTCCAAAGTTAAGGCCATATTGGAATGGCCTGTTCCAACTGATCGTAAGCAGCTTAAAAGATTTCTGGGCTTCGCTAACTTCTATAGGAGGTTTATTAGAAATTACAGCCTGGTTGCTACTCCCCTAAACACTCTTACCTCTTCCAAGGTGAAATTTGTGTGGAATAAGGATGCAGAGAAGGCCTTCAATAGGTTAAAGGAACTCTTCATGTCAGCTCCAGTGTTACGGTCTCCTGACCCAGAGAGACAGTTTATTGTGGAGGTGGATGCTTCAAGCACTGGGGTCGGAGCTGTATTAAGTCAAAGAGGTGAGGATGATCGTATTCACCCATGTGCCTTCTTTTCAAGGACTCTGTCACAGGCTGAGCGGAATTACGACGTGGGAGACAGAGAGTTATTGGCTGTCAAGTTGGCATTGACAGAGTGGAGACATTGGCTGGTGTGGACTGACCATAAGAACTTGGAGTACCGGAAATCAGCAAAACGGCTAAACCCCAGACAGGCTAGGTGGGCTCTGTTTTTCGGTCGTTTTAATTTCTCCCTGTCTTACAGGCCAGGGAGTAAAAATGGCAAACCTGACGCCCTATCCCGGATTCAAGAGCCTGAAAAATCTCAGTCTGCGGGTGAAGAGGAGTTTATCCTTCCTGAAACCGTCAGGTTGTCTGTGTCCCGAGTGGAGGTGGAAAGGGAGGTACAGGAAGCTATTAGGGATCTGCCTATCCCACCATCATGTCCACCTGACCGCTGTTTTGTCCCTGAACGCCTTGTGCCTAAGGTACTGGAGTCTTGTCATTGCTCTCGTTTAGCTTGTCATCCAGGAATCAGCAGAACCATTCAGACAGTTCAAACTCAGTTTTGGTGACCATCGCTGGTCAAGGATGTCAAAGACTTTGTTGTTGAATGCACTCAATGTTGTCGAGCCAAGCCTTCTCGTCGCCCCCTTTGCCAATTCCCCCTCGCCCATGGTCACATATTGCGATGGATTTTGTGACAGGTCTACCGGTTTCTAATGGTCACTCTGTACTACTAACCATAATTAACAGATATTCAAAGATGGTTCATCTGGTGCCCCTGGAGAAGCTTCCATCTGCTAATGAGATGGGTGAGATATTGACCCGAGAAGTTTTCAGGCTCCATGGAATCCCAAATGACATTGTTTCTGATAGAGGACCCCAATTTGTGTCACGTTTCTGGAAGGAGTTTTGTTCTTTGTTGGGAATTTCTGTTAGTCTTTCCTCAGGGTTTCATCCTCAGTCTGATGGCCAAACCGAGAGAGCCAACCAAGAAGCTGAAACCAAACTTCGTATATTATGTGAGTCTGACCCGACCAAGTGGTCACAAAATTTGCCCTTGGTTGAATACGCCATGAACTCTATGCAATCAAGTGCCACTGGTTTGTCTCCTTTTCATGTTGTTTGGTTTCCAGCCACCCATGTTTTCAGTTCAGGAAAGAGAAGCTAATGTTCTGTCCGCCCAAGCGGCTGCCCTAAGGTGCCAAAGAATATGCAGAAAGGCCAGGAGGTCGATGATCAGAATGTCACTGGTTCAGTCAAGAAGGGCCAACCGGAGACGGATCCCTGCCCCTAAGTACCAGGTGGGGCAGAAAGTTTGGCTCTCCGCCAAGGACCTCTCATTAAGGGTAGAATCCCAGAAATTGGCACCCCGATTTGTTGGACCTTTCCCAATCTCCAAGATCATCAACCCTGTCACTGTATGACTGAGATTACCCAACTCCATGAGGATTCACCTCACGTTCCACGTTTCTCAGGTCAGTACTGTGTCTGGCTGAATCTTGGGTCCGCCTTTTTCTAATTCACAGCATTTAGTTAATGAAGAATGTGGCAAAATCATTAATTGAAAGTGATCCTTAGCTTCTCTACTTAACACATTTAAAGTGGCAATTTATTAATCAGGCATTCAAAACCTGATTTTGATGAACATTCTTTAGGATTTAAAGAATCCATGTAAATCTGATTCCAAGGCTAAATATATGTGTTGTAACAGGGTTTCAAAATGTTTAATTTTGACACCTGTAAAATTATAGTTTATCATTCTTATACAAATAACTTAAATTTAATTGACACAGTACTGTCATAATAAATTAATATTAATTTGTTTGTTCTTTAATTAGAATATGCCTCATGTTTAAGCTGGTCCTCAAATATTTTATTTTTTTTGTTTCATTAAAGATAGACATCTTAGTGAAAATACACAATTTAGGAATGAGCTTAAATCCAGGGAGTCCAACTCCAGTCCTGAATAATTATTTTCCTGCATTTCTTCTCCGACCCAACTGCCTCAAATGGCTGAATTCCCTCATCAGCACGTCATTCAGCTCTGCAGAGGCCTGGTAACAATCAAATCATTGGGTTCATGTGTGTTGTAGATGGTATGCAGGATAGTAGATCTCGAGGACTGGACTTGGGCACCCCTGGCATAAATGATGAGGGCATAAATCAGCAGAAATACCTTCAAATATTAAACTCAATGGTTGACAAGGCACTGTCATTTTTGCATTTGTCCTGTTTAGCAATGTGACATAAGTAAAATAACAAGAAGTATAAATTATCTATAAAAAAACCAAAACATTAATTTTTTAACTCTAAACTGACATGGCCATGAGTTCCACATTCTACTGAAACCACATGTGGTTTTACTGAGAAGATCCTTTTGAATTTTTTTAGTTACTTCTGTGTTTTATTTGATCTCATATTTCAAAGATGTTTGGTGGTATTTTGACAGCTGCAACAAACTATCTGAACTGTAATAAAACACTGCATGGATTCCAGAATAAATAGGAAAATAAATACATGAAAGTAATTTATAAAGATTAGTACAAACCAGAATGAACTGATTTCATCAGTGAATATATACAGCACTCATTAAGTTGCTATAAACAAAACAAACACATAACCTAGTTATTGTGTTTGGTCAAAATGTTGAAAATGAAAGATACTTTTTATCAATCCTGTCATTCCTGCAGAACTGCTGCATTACCTGCCACAACCACCAAAAATGACTGAAAATGAGCACATTGACTGAAGGATACCCCACCCATCCAGCCAGAAAATAAGACATTTTACTTATTTTCATATTGGATTTGCATTTCTCCAAAACTGAATTACATGCACTGAATTGACTAGTTTATGCAATACGAACAGAATATCTCATTAATGGGAGGCGGACATGCATAGAAACCAATCAGATGGAAAAGTTCAAACAACAGAATAAAAACCTTGAGCTCCATGAACACAAACTCTTGCTCTGTCTAATGTTCATGTTGTTTTTCTTGTTTTTTTCTTGTGAAATCTAGATATGTGTAGACAATCGTTACTTCAAGGGGAAAAACCAGCTGGCCAGTAACTTAAACGTATAAACTTGGACATTTAAATCAGACCCTTAAACTTAAATTAAAAACTTAAAGCATGACAACACACCTGAATTTATGTGATATTTGTACTGAATATGCAGTGCACACACATTTCTTTAGGCAGCTTTGCTCTCTCCATCACATCCAAAAAATACATTGGGTAAAAATTCTTCTTTTAGTTTCTAGGTGTTTTCTGCAGTCAAGTGCCCACTTTTGAAATGAAGCAGTAGTCTCGTTGGAGCTTAGGGCCAATGCAGGGGTATTTTATATAATACCTTAATATTTACAGCGAGGCAGAAAAAGTCTCTCAGTGCTGATACCTAGATATAGATTCAGTGTGATACATGAAGAGAGTGGACCAACAGGAAACAAAAAAATGGGTTTATAGGTAACAAGTAAGTAACAGTGCATGTTGTATTGTTAAAAAGAAAACATGTGATTTTATTCTTTATTGACATTTGAATTTAATGAAGTGCAAAGTGACAGCAGCCAGTTCTTTTCTGATGTTTAAAGATGGCTTCAGGTCAGGGTCATAGATAAAAGCTTCTTTTCATTATTTCTCTTTACTGAGTGATCCTGCGAAATGGGGTTTTAGATTGAAGCTTCTTTGCCACCAGCACTCTTTCCTTTGTGCATCTTTGAAAATGCACAGAGACAACGACACACAACCCCTACTCCTGAGCTCCTAACAGTCAACTGACACAAGTCTGCAGGATGACAAATGAATACTGTTACTCAGCTAAACACCTACCTGCACTTTTATTAAAGTCATGTTCTGCAGTTCCATGTTTCACTTTGTTTACTGTGTGGTTACAGTGCTCAGAGCAGCTTTTTCCACTCTTAAGCAGAACTGTGCACAACTCTCAAAATTTTCATATGCAGAAAACAAACATTTATAAGGCTTACTCTAAATAGAAAATAACGAGCTATATTTAAATAGAATAATGCATTCCTGATATTTGAATACAATTGCTACAATTGTCATAGTTCTATTTTTGGGGTGGACCAAAAGGCAGACAAGCACGGAGAAAAGCAGAGAGGTGGTCAAAAACTCCTTTAATTTAAAGCGAGTCCACTTACATGCAGGCGAGGTGCAGGGTGACAAGATTCTCCAGTTCAAGGACAAAATCCAAAAGACATCTCATGAGGACATTGAAAAGACATAACGACACCACGTGGAACAAAGGACGAAGGCAAACTTAAATACAGACAAAGGTGGACAAGAAACAATAGGACAGGTAATCAGAGGAACAGGGAACAGGTGACACAAGGAGGCTGGGAGGCAGAGGGAGCAGGTGAAACAGATTAACCAATAAGGAGAAACACAGACCCAAGCAGAACAGGAGAAAAGATGACTAGAACAAAAGTAAACAGTAACTAAAGCTAACCTGTTAAAGGAGGAATTGGAGAATAAAGATAAACAGAAGAAACAGAGCTAAGAGGGACAATGAATGTAAAGGGAACAGAAACTGAGTAATTAACTAAAAGAGGAAAACTAATGATGAGAGGAGAACAGACAGGGAGGCAAAAGGAAACCAGAATTGTCCGAACACAAAGTGATGAACAAGAATACAAAACTTCAAACAAGAGCATCTAGTAAAACAAATACACCAAACCACAAACAAAGTCCAAAATCTCACATCCTGACAACAATAAATAAAACACTTCTGACAAGAGGAAGTGGTTGGGTGAACCTGCAACCCTTTGCCCTTCACACCACCCTGCGTTGCCCATCTATCTGTGGGCCATTAGGAGAGCAGGCGAGGGAGTGAGTGTCACTTTGCATTAGTGCAGCTGCCTTGTCCATCCTTTCCATCCTGTCTGATAGGATGCAGTCTTATATCATAACCTGCTGTGTCAAATTCTTGAATCACACAAGCCTCACTGGGCATTATTGCTCCTGTCCTGATTCTAATCACGCTAATGCTTCCCATTATGCAAAGGGTCGAACATAATGTCTTGGTGAAAATACCGAGATCATGATCACGTATGGGGATCTTAGCAAATTTGCTGTATCAGCAGCTGCAGAGCTTCTTATGTCCAGCTATAAACACAATGATGATGATTTGGTAAACTGGAGCGCCAGTTCTCCTCCTGATTGGGGAGGTACTTAGAATTTTGAGAGAAAGTCCTTCTTTTTAGAGTGGATGAGAAAACTGTAACATGTGATTTGAACATTATTGTTTCTTTATAAGTTCACGTCTAATATGATTTTAGTATTTAATATTTGTTCAGATAAACAGCTACCTCAACACACCTCTTGAATCTGTGGCATTATAGCTGTGTGCACAGGAATGTTTTATCAGATCTGTCAGATATTACTTTCTGGAGCTGCAGGGCAAACATTATGCAAGATTTTCTTTTCTTTTCTTTTCAAATAATGTTAATGATTCATGTGCTTTTTCAGCAGCATTCATGATAATATAATTAATTAATTAATATAATAATATATGCTTTACCATAGTGTGTTACAAATGATAACCACAATATTTACACATATGAAAGAGCAACATAAAGTGGCACATAATTGTGATTTTATTCAGTTTTGTATGAATAAAAATCTGAAAAGTGAATTCCTTAAAGTTTTTGCAGTTGTATTTAGCAACCCTGAAACAATACTTTGTACAACTACAGGGGTCTGCACCTTTATAATCCAAAGAGCCATTTTAGGCCTCCATTCATCTAAAAAAAACTTGTTTAGAGCTGCAAACATTTGAAAAAGACAGCTTATAATTTTTGATAAATATCTACTAAAGGGAATTTGTTTTAATTTTTAAAAAACCAACATTTTATAAAATTTTTAGGTTTTCAAGTAAAGAGACACAAAACCTTGGCAAAAAGAGAAAGGATAGATTTTTTTCAATGGGATGTTGATATTTGTGGAAAATTATTTTAAAAAGCACATAGTTTTCAACCCAATGCCATGACACATAGATTTAAAAAATATTACTTGTACTTTAAATGTACCAGCCCTCGGCCAGGGATGTATTCAATTCCCACCTCCGGGAGAGCTTTGACCAGATTCCATCTATTGTCGATGCTGCTGCCCGTAGCTGCGGCCGTAAGGTCTGCGGTGCCTGTCGCGGCGGGAATCCCCGAACCCGGTGGTGGACATCAGCAGTAAGGGACGCTGTCAAGCTGAAGAAGGAGTCCTATCGGCTGTGGTTGGCTTGTGGGACTCCTGAGGCGGCTGACGGGTACTGTGAGGCCAAGCATGCCACAGCCCGGGCTGTGGTAGAGGCAAAAACCCAAGCCTGGGAGGAGTTCGGTGAGGCCATGGAGAAGGACTACCGGTTTGCCTCGAAGCGATTCTGGCAAACCGTCCGGCGCCTCAGGATGGGGAAGCAGTGCTTCGCCAACACTGTTTACAGTGGGGGTGGGAGGCTGCTGACCTCGACTGGGGACATTATCGGGCGGTGGAAGGAGATCTCCTTAATTCTGCCATCTCCCATTCCCTGGTGGAAACAGAGGCTGGAGACTCGGGGTTAGACTCTTTCATCACCCAGGCTGATGTCACCGAGGTGGTTAAAAAGCTCCACAGTGGCAGGGCTTCGGGGGTGGATGAGATCCGCCCTGAGTACCTCAAGTCTCTGGATGTTGTAGGGCTGTCATGGTTGACACGCCTCTTCAACATTGCGTGGCGGTCGGGGACAGTGCCTCTGGACTGGCAGACTGGGGTGGTGGTCCCCCTTCATAAGAAGGGTGACCGGAGGGTGTATTCCAACTACAGGGGGATCACACTCCTCAGCCTCCCTGGTAAGGCCTACGCCAGGGTATTGGAGAGGAGATTCCAGCCGATAGTCGAACCTCGGCTTCAAGAGGAGCAGTGTGGTTTTCGTCCCGGCCGTGGAACACTGGACCAGCTCTATATCCTCTACATGGTACTCGAGGGTTTGTGGGAGTTTGCCCAACCGGTCCACATACGTTTTGTGGACACAGAACTGTGTCCATCATGTTGCCCTTTGGGGGGTGCTCCAGGAGTATGGAATCAGGGGGCCTTTATTTGGGGCCATCCGGTCCCTGTACGAGCGGAGCAGGAGTTTGGTCCGCATTGCCGGCACTAAGTCGGACCTGTTCCCGGTGCATGTTGGACTCCGGCAGGGCTGCCCTTTGTCACTGGTCCTGTTCATAACTTTTATGGACAGGATTTCTAGGCGCAGCCAAGGGCCAGAGGGGGTCTGGTTTGGGGACCAGTGGATTTCTTCTCTTCTTTTTGCAGATAACGTGGTCCTGCTGGGGCGGTTCGCAGCCGATTGTGAAGCGGCTGGGATGTAGATCTGCTCCTCCAAATCCGAGGCCGTGGTTCTCGACCGGAAAAGGGTGGCTTGTCCTCTTCAGGTTGGAGGGGAGTTCCTGCCTCAAGTGGAGGAGTTTAAGTATCTCTGGGTCTTGTTCACGAGTGAAGGAAGAATGGAGCGGGAGATCGACAGACGGATTGGTGCGGCTGCCGCAGTACTGGGGGCACTGTGCCGGTCCGTTGTGGTGAAGAGAGATCTCAATGCAACTCAGAAGGAAAAATAAAATGTTATCTCAATTAAAAAAAAATCAAAAGTATTATTTGCCAAATAAGAAATGAATAACTTTTGTACAATTGATTGTTAATGTTGTTGATCATCCATCTCTGACTAATTTTGATTGAAGTCACTGACAATGCGACGTGATGATGTCACATCCACAGTAGCTGTTCAGCTAACACAGTAAATTTAGCAACATTTTTATTTCCACATGTACCTTGAAACATCATTAACCTTTTTTTTTTAAATAAAACTCAATATCCTAGGTCCTCCCTCCTAGCAGACGTATAACAATCCCTATTCCAACAAACTCAAACATTTACTTAAATAACTGTGACTATTTGTAGTTTTTCATATTCTGGCACAAAAACTTTTTTAGCACAGTTTGTACATTTGTTAATATTATCTTACTCTGTTGCATATTATTCATAGTCTGAGTTTACTGGTTTGATAACTGTACTTTTTCATTTACGTTGTACAATTCACCTTACTGAACAGTCTTAGTGTGAATAATATTATTGCTATCTTTATATGTATTTGTGTGCTTCCATTTTTCTGTCACTTTGGTGCTGGTACATCTTAATTTTCCCAATGAGGATAAAGGATATTTCTAGTTCAGCGACTGAACCCTGAGTAAGAATTTTGGAAATTAAAACACTGTTTGACAATGAAAACACAGCTTGTTTTGTGTTTTCATGCATAAACTTAAACTTTTGGACCTTTAACCACATTATTTATACATATAGTTCACATAAGTGGTTGTGTCAGGGCAGAGAAAATTGGTTTAGGATAAAATAATTCAAATATTTTTATTTCAATGTGTTTTGCTTTGTGGTGCTTAAACTATTTGAGTACTAGCAGGCTACCTAGCCTTGATGCTACAGATTTGTTTTGGGTTAGGTTTTTGAAGTTAACCCAAACTTTACTTCAATGAGTGGTTTAAACGCTGATGGTCTGGCAATGTGAGCTTGCTCAATTTTATCTGTGTTTTCCAATCTCTTCTCAATAACCTGCATAAAAAAAGTCAACATACTGTAGTCCTAAGCATGTTAAATCATGTTTCCTTTAGCAGCTAAAAGCTTAAGCTCCAACGCTAACATATTACCAACCTTTAGTTCAGTTGTGTATAAAATGCGATTTATTCTGTATAATTCTGTATAAAATGTGTATTAATTAAAAAGTTTTTATTAAATTATTTTATTGGAATTTTTGATTTGTGTTAGATTTAACTATCTCTTTCTCATATACTAACAGGGGATGTGGATTCAAATATTAAGAAAACATACATAGAAGCTTCATACCGACAGTAACATGGTAAAAACTAAAGTCACCTTTCTTTTTTTGCAGCACTTGTGGCCTTTATTTTTTGACATTTTTTTTTTTTTTTTTGACAGTAAGCAGATAGGAAATGGTGGAAAGGTGTGCAGAAAACGTCACCGGGGCCAGGGTTCGATCCCGCGACAGCGTGCATCGAGGACTAAGGCCTCCGTATATAGGTTGCACACTTAAACCCTATACCACCAGCACCGCACCCTAAAGTCAACTTTCAATAAAACTTTATGCCCATTACCTCCATGTGTAGCAACAATTGAACCTCGATAATCATGCTAGGTTTAGTTAGAGATGCTATGAGCAGACAGTTTCTGATAACATCCTAAGTGTAGAAAACAGAAACTATTCTCAATCTAACACACTCTGAAGCATTTTCTGAAGTGCATATAAGTGATCATGTAATATGGGCGAGGTATGTCTCCGCAGTGATTAGCTAGCTTTTTCTTCTCTTTGAGGAGAAATTATTTAATTAGCTTGGCCTTTCCAAGGAGCTTAACCTTTTAAAATGTCAGGTGAGGAGGTTTAAAATAAGTGTGTCATATTCTCAGAGAATTCCTGTTTTGGAGAAAGGATGATGACCTATTGAAGGGATAAGAAAAGAATATCTGACAGTGATGAATCTTATAACTGTGGCAATTTGTTATAGCTTAGATATTTTCCTGGAAATTCCTTTGTAAAGCAGAGCACCAGTTTAGCTAAACAGACAAATCAAGAGGCTGGGCTACCAACCATCTGCCTAGATTTTTTGAGAACTTATGGACCCTGTCATATTAAGTTTGTACCTGGTTGGGTCTTTCTAAACAACTTTAGACCAAAACTAGGTTAACTGGATGGACAGTGGAGGATAAAGTACAGCTTTCCCTTTCAGTGACAGGCCCATTTGTTTGATCTGTGACGGATCAAGCCCCCCACCTTTCTTCTGTGGGTTTCCTCTGCCTTTGTTGTCACCACTGTAGCTGTCTTTACTAACCATTGCCATTCATGTCAAATAAATGAGGTGTTCTATTGCCATTGTTGCCATGGCTTCACCACTATTCAGGATAAACCTAACTAAATGCGAACCATCCTTCAAGGACATGCCTACATGTAGAGCCAGCGCAGCTCATCTATAAAGCCAGCTGTCAAAGTGGATTGAATCATGCGGATGACACATC
The DNA here is from genome assembly GCF_021462225.1 of Girardinichthys multiradiatus. Taxonomy (NCBI): domain Eukaryota; kingdom Metazoa; phylum Chordata; class Actinopteri; order Cyprinodontiformes; family Goodeidae; genus Girardinichthys; species Girardinichthys multiradiatus. The sequence continues at coordinate 20,642,766 of NC_061815.1, read as the reverse complement.
CAGTGCACTTTACTTCTGTAAGGAATAAAAAAAAAGAAATGTAAAAATTTAATGACTCTAAGAGGAATGTGGTGTTCAGGAAAAGAGATGTGAAAAAATGTGCTCAGCTGGAGTGTGTTGAATTTTTTCACTATAGTATGGGATGTTAAAAATAAAGCAATAGATTGTGCTTTAAAATCTTGTGTTTACCATGGAAATGTCTTATTTTTTGGTTAGATTTAAGCTTTTCTTGCATTAGTGGTTTTAATACTTTAAACACAGCATTAGTGGTTTTAATACTTTTAACACAGCATGACAGTTTATTGTTAATTCCATTTTTATTTAGAAAGACAATCCTAGTAAATTTTATAGTTTAAAAGTTAAAAAAACAGCATCTGTGATTCTGCTGCTCACCTTAGTAAATATGTCATACATCTCCTGCCTGACTCAATATATAATTTATTCAATGTATGCACAGAGGCCAAACTTGTGACATTCACAAAGAGGTGGGGACACTTTATCAAATCAATCCACCAGCCTTTTCTTTTTCGGGATAGTATTTCCTATAAGAGCTATCACAGCACCATCAGCTGACACTAATCTAAACCATTTGCCACTCACTCACCTATAAAACATAGTGCTGTTCTGTCTTTTTTACAATCTAGAGAAAGATATAGTCACCATGTCAAATATTTGCAGCACGTCGTTGGAACAGCTATTCTTTCAGCTATTCAATAAAGTCATATGATGTGTTTTGAAATGCAAAGTCTAAAAACAAAAAAGCTCTGAGCCACAGAAATTTCACATCCTGCTTAGAAAAAGGAAAATGTTTCATTCTGCAACAGTCAGGCGTCTCAGTGTTAAGAACCACACATATTGTGCTTTTAAAGGAAATGTGATGCAACGTGGTGAAAACAGGAACTTATCTTAGTACTTTGGAAAGATTTTGTTGGAATCAGTTTAACAAAAGTGCAGAAATTTCCTGAGTCCTAACATTAGACATGTCATTTCAGTAGTACAGTGACTTGCAAAAGTATTCATACACAATAAACTTTTCCATATTTCTTTTTTTTTTTTAACAAATAACATTCTTGAAATTGTGCATTTGTATTTAGACCTTTTTAGTCTAATATCCTTAAGTACAGTCCAGTGCAAATAATTGCCTTCAGAGTCCACCTTTGTGTAATTTAATCTCAGTATAAATCTGGCTGTTCTTTGAGGACCTCACATGTTTGTTTAGTAAAGAAACAGGATAAGAAATACCAAGCAACACACCAGAGAGGTCCCAGATAAAGTTGTGGAGAGGTTTTGCAGGGTTAGACTATAAAATAACATCCTTATATGTGATCATCTCACAGAGCACTGTTCAATCCATAATCAAAACATGAAAATATGACAAATGTACTAAAACATGGCCCTTTACCTAATCTGACAGGCCAGGAAAGGACAGCAATAGTAGGAGAAACAGCAAAGAGGGGAACAATAACTCTGGAGGAGCTGCAGATTTACAGCTTAGGTGGGAGAATCTGTCCATTGGACACCTATTAGTTATGTGTTTCCCAAATCTGGACTTTAGTTAGGCTGTGTTGAAAACTATATGATTGAATTTTAATTCACATTTCAGCACCACCACAACCGTATAATATCAGAATTAGCAAAGCTCATGGCTCTCTCTCAAGTTTAGATGCAGCAGCAGCAGGTCACTCATCTCCAGATGATAGCACTGGAGATGTGAGAAAGGTTACCTTACAGAGGCAGTTGTGTATTTATAATCGTCTGTAGCTGACTGAACTGAAAGGATCACACTTACGTGAAATATTTTTGGTTTGTTTATTCTTGTTATGTTGGCTTTTAGACATCTTCTCAATATAGAGCTAAATCTGAGATCATATTTACTATCTTTTTCTACAACCATTGTGTTGGGGCCCAGCCATGAGATAGAACAAGGACTGCACAACACATAGAAAAGAGAGTGGTAAAAACTCTAAATCTCAGAATACATAGTTTTAATCCATCGTCCTGCACAGCTACCAGGAAGGAGGAGTTTCACAGAACGAATCCCCATGATGTCAAAGAGCTACAAGACTATGCACGGCAGCATTTGTTTCTCTGGTTGCATACGGGAACAAGTGCGTGAATGTGTTGATCTCCCTGGCCCAGTAAAAGACCACATCTTTGCATGCTGCCAGCGATCATACCCACATTAATATTTGTATTTATGGTATTTAATGGCAAATCTCTGACGTTAATCGGGTTACTAAACGAGGACCGCTATTTGCTTTGTTGACAGCTGAGCCGCTAACTCCAGATGTGACATCATCACCCCTGCTGTTAAGACGGTCAAATTGTGAGTCTAAATCTATTCGTTTGCCATCTTGTGAGTTCATAAATCCATTTAAAAATAATTCTCTAGGATGGCTGATTACACAACGTTAAGAATTGATTGTCAAAAGGGTTATTGATTTCCAATTCAGAAAATAATATTTAAAAAACTATAATAATAATAGTTGAATGTTACTAGCCTAGTTAAAGCATTTGCTAAATCAAGTATTTTAACTTGACTTTGAATTATTCTGTTAATAAATTCTTATATTTTGAAAAGAAGTTGTCTGTGTTTATGTGTGCAGGGCTTGCTGTTTGAGAAAGCCAGTGCATAAATGCACTCCTTAATCTATTGTTCTAGACTACCACACCTCATCAGCAGGTATTCATAAAACAATACATGACAGAGAATGAGAGCTGTTTGGCTATTAATTCCTGATACTTAGGTGCCCCAACTTGGTCATTTTGAGCTAACTGACCAACTTTGTCAATGATTGCCTTTGACAATTATTAAGTTGTTCAATAGTTATTCAGACGAACCAAACTTATTGTTGCACAACAATAGGTAAAACATCCATGAGAGATATAGATAAGGAGAACATGGTGGCCCATCAAGATGGTACATAGATGGTGTCCGGAATGTGTAGCTACTCCCCTGGCCAGAGCTACTATAGAATGGTTTGGATATCTTTCACTGCAATGAGAGCTGTAAGTTTACTGACCATTGAATTATGGTAGCAGAATATACATATCATGTTGTTATATAAATCCCCATGAAATACATGTGTGTGGTCTTAGCATCACAAAAGGGGAAAGGTTTAAGGTGTATGAATATATTTGCAAGGCACTGCATGGTTTTTTGTTTTAGAGATAATTTAAATCATTTTGGAAATGCTGTTTTAAGTTTCTGCAGTTTCTTTTACATAAAACATTGTCTCGCATGAGTCTTTAGAAGTGGCAACCTTTCAGAGCCTGGGCTGCAGCTTTAGTTTGGCCACTGCAGAATCATACCATGTAGATAGCTTTAAAGGCCTTGTTGCCCCACAGGTGATGTTTATAAGCCTTGTAGACCTTCTAATTATAGCAGCACTTGTATGCCAAAGTGAGCAGTGCTTCTTATTTCCAATACCACCCACCATAGTCGCTGACAGCACACCACATGAAAACAGTCAAATGTTCCTCGAATTTCAGGAAATTTTACATAAAATTCATATTCCATGGAGTGGAGGTGATATTTAAAAAATGCTTCAGTTTTATTTGTGGCTGGGTTTGGCACTTTTAAGAAGCATCAATGAGAAATGCTGCATTTGAGTTACAGTTGGGTTATTTTCATTCATGCCCTGCTCAACTGTCCCTGTGCATGCACTGCATTGGCTTGATTATAGTTTTATCTGTCAAATAAATGCTCAGGAAGAGCTGACATGACATTGTATTAAAAATCTAATTTCATATTGATTGACAGTATGTGCTTGCATGAATCCTGTATTATGGGTTCCTAAACTACTAAAGCACATTGAGGCATTATTTGTATTAAAAAAAAAAATTAGACCATTTGCTTGGCAGCAATTAGCTAAGCTTCTCCAACTTTGGAAATTTAATTGCAGGTACAGCAGAATTGGCTAACAATAGGATAAGTGAAGCATTGCAGTGCATGTGAGATTAACAAACAGCAGTGGCTTCACTGCAAATGAAGCAGCAAAATGCTAACAAAAAATATTCACTACCTACTGACCACTTTATTCCCTGATCATTAAATGACATGCAATATTAATTACCTCAGCAAATTAATGTTTCATTACATTCTTCCTTCGAAGAGGTGATACATAGACTATCTAGAGAATGTTTGCCATTTATTATATGCTGCAAGCTTCAGTGGGTTAATTTCTTAAAATGCTTGACCTTGAAATATGTCTTTATGGGTCCTTGTTTGTTGGAAAGGGAAACGTGATTGAGTGCTATTAAGCTAATATCACGTACTCAGTGTGCTTGAAAGCATGTATGGCTGTTATTTAAAGATAAATATTTCCCTTGGTTTTATATTTGTGCCCTTAGTAATTATTATGATTTACATAGTTCTAATGCCTACACAAAACCTTATGTCAGAGTATTGTTCAAGTTTAGTGGTTTAAATGACCTAATTTTACTCTTAAATTAAAATTCATCAATGAATATGATATATTAGACTAATTCTTGTTTAGATGAGTAGACTTGTCTTAGCAAGAATAACACCTTAGACATCAATCACTGAAACTGGTCACAGAAGGCACTTTAGTGATTACTTAACGGGATCACTAACTATTAGTAGCTATTTTTTCTGACCTTTTTGCTGATCTTGTTTTCCTCTCAATTAAGCACACGAAGTAAATGAATAATAAATGAAAACTACTGCCATTGAAGGTATATTTTGAGTTTTAAACCATTTTTTGGAGGGGGGGGGGGGTTGATAAAACTTGCTCAACTGTTGTCATTCTCTTTTTGAAAATGACTGGGTCATAGTTACCTGAACCAAATCAGTGACCCTACTGTGTTTTTTTCTATTTCAATATGCTATTCTTGTGTCCATTAGTATTCCTTTTCTCTTTTTTTTTAACCTTTTTTTCCTTTGCTCTGTGGAATACGTTGGGTTGGAAAAATAGACTTTACATGTTCCTTTACACACAGCTACATCTTGTAATCCACACATTTATTTGTACCAGTGCAATGTAAAATGTTTAGGTTTTACTCTCACTTTATACAATGGATGACCTTTAACATCTTTTTTATGACTGTTGGGGCTTGGTTGTTTTCATTTAGCTTAAATATATATTAAAATTATAATATTTTTTAGCATTTATTACTTTACTATTGGGCTTCCTGAATATCTGGAAGCCCAATCAATTCCCTAAAAAGCTTTGAATTGTACCAAAAAGCAGCAGTGAGTGTTCTACAATTTTAGCTTCTATTCATTGGTGCACTATTCACTAAATCCAGAATATACTCCTTACAAATAAATCCCTGAGTAATCAAGTACCTTTTTATTTTAGAGATCATGTTCCACATGAACAAACTGAGAACAGACGAGAGGTTTGCTGGTTGTTACTAGAGTTTCTATGAAGTAGAATGGGAGACAGATCTGATAGTTGTCAGATTTCTTTCCTCTGGAATCAGCCCCCAGTTTTTGTCCATGAGCCACACTCCTTGTCTACTAGACTTACATCTTTCCTTTTTGATAAAGTATATAGTTATAGTATTCTCTATAGTAAAGCTGCTATGGGCATAAGCCACTGGAGGACACACTGACCGCTTTTCCTCACTCTGCTACTTTCTCCTACTATAATTATCCATTATCTTCAGTTGTTGCTGCCATTAATATGTTGTGTCTCTGGCTTTTCTTTCAATGGAAGCTGCACCTGGGTGAGTGCTTGTGTGCTTAGTTGTACCACTATTGCTATTGCAATAGTGGTACAACTAAACTGCAACAACTAACTTTAATCTCTACCTATCGATGATCTAGTCTGTTGAAGAAGCTACTGCTACTACAACTAGAATTAACTCTTTTTTTCATTCAATCTTAGATTGTACCACAGGCTCAGAGCTCCTCTGTTTAATTGTGTTTCTTTTTTACCTGAAGCCACAAATGGAGCTGCTGCAGCCATTAACTCATTGTACTTTTTTCTTTAACACAGGAAGAACTCCTGAACCATTAGTTCTATGTGTTGTGCGTATCTGTTCTGCCTTTTAAAATCCCGTCAGCTGCAGCACGTAGTCACTCAAACTTAGCTTTGCTCTGCTGGAGGTTTCTTCCTATTGAAAGGAAGTCATACCTTTTTACTATTGCTACATGCTTCCCAGGAGGAAAGGTAGCTACAAAGTGAATGTCTTGGTGCAATTGGCTGGGCTTCCTGGGAAAGGCCACATTTTACCAGTGGACATTATGCACAGAATTTTACAGAACTGTGTTATATTAAATAGGAATGTGGGTTACTGAATTTGTGTTATGATTTGGGTTTGTTTGGTTTTTTGGTTTTGGGTTTTTTCTTTATGTTTTTCACATTTAAGGTTTTGAAATGTTCTTCTGTTTATTATTATTATTATTATTATTATTATTATTATTATTATTATTATTATTATTATTGATAGATTTTTGAATCATGTTTCTGTTTGTTTTTCTGGTCATGCTTTAGTTTTGTCATCTTGTTCATGTTTTGTCAAGTTTGGTTTTCGGATCTGGTTATGCTTTTGTTTCATGTTTTTCTAGTTTCTGTTAGTTTGTGTTCAAGAGTCTCTGTTTTGCTCCAGCCACGTTTTGTTCTTCTGTCAATTAACATTATCCGGTTCACCTGCTAGTTAATCTGTCTTTTTGTTTCACCTGGTCATACTCCATATATACACACCTGTCCTGTTTATTCCTCGCAGAAACATTCTGAAATCATGTCTTGCTTTTTGGACCATGCCATGCCTGTCTAGCCAGCCGGTTTCTGTTTTGTTCCTGAGTGAATTTTTGTTGATTAAATCTTTTTTTTTTCACTTACCATTACGCTGCTTGTTCGTCTGCATTCTGGGGTCCTATTTCGTAAGCCCTAACAATTTGAAACTGTCCATACTGTTTGACTGTATTGTATTGACCTCATTTTAGATTTCTTTATATGAATCAGATACATTTATCTTGTTATAAGATGGTATAAGATAAACTTAGTCATGAATTTGCGCTGAAGGAATAAACTGAATTGAATTAAGCTAAATTGAGATTTGTAGCCTATACATTCAGTCCTACTGAACAAAGAGTTCAAAAGTCAGTAGTCCAACTTATCAACCCTAACAACCTGTCATATACATTAAGACATACATAGATATTCTTATGTGGGCAGCTCTTCACCTTTTCAGTTTTCAGCAACATATAAACACTGTTTATACAGAGAGCACAATAATCCTTTTTATCTGTTTTTAAACAAATTTCCCTTTTTGGTTGTTATCTCACTAAAGTTCAAGAATGTATTGGCTCTCTACAGGCACCACATTAGAGCAGTAATTTAATCACTAGTAATTAATCAATGTATTGTATGTGTATATTTTTAGAAGTGTTTATAGACTATATCTCTAGCCTTATGGTGTCATATTAAAGCCACAATAAGATAATTAGCTGACTGTTTTTTACAAACACAGCATGGTATTTTTTAAAGAACAGCACTATTATGTTAACACCCAATAAGTTCCTATATGATGTTAACATGGTCACAGGAGTTGTCCTCTGACATGAAAATACTAGCTTTATTTAGATTTCTTTTTTAGTTACATCTAAAGGACTACAGGATGAGCTGACTTTGAAATATTTTAATTAATAAAGGGGATTTTCGTTTGGATGTGGATGTAGATTTGAGTCTGTGTTCTTTCAGTATAGTGCCTAGATAACAGAAAGTTACACTGATTGTGTTAATGTACATGTTAACCTTAACACTGCAACACAGCTGTTTGCTACACGAAGTTTGAAAAGTGCAGTTAAAAACTCACATGAGCCATTGCTTCAAAAGTTATCCAGTGACTTATTTTATTGGTTATTTCATTAATTATTTTTAGCCATGAGGAAAACATTTACTTATATTCATTAGTTAATTATTGTACTGTTTATTGCAATATGTTTATAAGTCTTAAATATCAGTTTTACTAAGAACAATGAGCGGCTAATAGCCTCCTCTGGCATTTAGGGATACGTTGCCGGTAGTTTTAGAATGAGTAGATTTGTGAAAACCTATTTCAAAACACCTTGAACTATGTGTAGGAGGCATATTCTGCCCATAATTAATTTCTTGAATAGTGACACTTAATTGGCCCCACTGTCATTTTGTTTAGTTTATTTTGTCCATAAATTTTATTTTGTTTGGTAAACTAATCGTATCAGCAGTAAACTACCTACAATCCTCTGAGTATGCACACCTATGTGCAGTGACAGTAGAGGTATATAAGTGGTCATTTATCACGTACACACTCAAACATTGTAAATATGTGTAATAGAGTTTGAACATGTTCTGTTCTGTACATATTTGTGTTTGACATGGGAGGAGGAGGAGGATAGGGAACTGTTCTGCAGTCTCACAGCTTTGGTCTAATGTGGTGATGATTCCTGCCACAAAGCGAGTTTACTGCTGCAGCCCTGTGGTTCTGGGATTAAGCCAGTCAATCTTTGTAGCTGATAAAATCAACTCTGTATAAACCAGGTAATGATAGTTTATACCAACAAAAGCATATGATCTGTGTGTTCATTTGCATTCAGCTAGTGAATAATAGTCCCTTGAATTAGAACATATGCTTTATATTTTCTATCTAAATATCCTGCCACATTGTCAAAATAAATGTATTTAATATTATATAATATTTCTTACATCTTCTGTTCAGCTAGATCCATTGTTTCTTTATATCAGTGCAACTCTGCCACAATTCTAAGTGCATCTCTATCTCCCTAGGCCTCGGCCTACCCACAGTTTCTCTCATTGAAGGAGGCACTGACAGAATAAAGAAAAGCTCCTTGAGAGTAGACTCTCTTATCAGCCTCCAACATCTGGCTGAGACTGATGGGCTCTTGGAACCGCTCTCCAAATATCATTGAGTTTGAGCTGCGTAATGCTTGTTTAACCGCATCCTTTCTACAATACTAATGCAGCCCCTCTCATTACGTGCCTTTCACCAGAGGAACCTATTTCTATGATTACTGAAATTAGTTCCTAAACAGGACAGGATATTTGTGAGGCATTGCTCTAAAGGTTGAGAAAAACTAGACTGAAAGGTGAGTCAAGTCATATGTGAGGAAAAAGGAAATGAAATAAGACGTGACGTGGCTAGATCAAAGAGTAATAAATATCAAATATCAAATTTGCCAGCTGTTAAGCTTTCAGATCTCTACAAGAAAAGTATGTTTGACTGAAATGAAAAGCAGTTTTTGCAGATGATTCCTGCTGAATTGAAGTAATTGCTATCAGTTTTAAAGTGTAATGTCATCATGCATTTAATCTTATTAATCTAAAACTTTGGGGTAATCTGTACTTAATCTAAAAACATTATTCAAACACCTGGTTCAGTGTTTGCAAAAGCCTTTTGCCATACTTGAAAAGGCAAATGGTTGTACCATAGTGAGTCATTTTTGGGACAAAAACCTGTGTCACCTTCCTGCTATGCAAGTTTGTGTTTTATTTGTCACAGGAAAAACATTTTATGTATGACAATATTTATTTTCTTATTATAACTAAAAAAAGGATTCCACAAATATTTTGCCAAACTAAAACAACAACCCATACTCTCACCTGCTGAGCTGCCTCCCACCATTCTTCTGAGGAGGATGTGTGCAGCCATGTGCTGTCTCCAGTTCACATGGAGTTGCCAGCTGCTTCTTTTGACTTGACAGTGAGGAGCATGCAGAGGTTCTGAAAATGTCCTGCAGATGCACATTTTCCCCCACACAGATGCCCTTGTAAACCAGTGTGACACAAGTGCATGTGTGACACACTGTTCCAGATCCATCTATAATTTTTAATGTAATCCAAATAATAAAAAATAAAAAAATGAAACGCAAACATTAATAACATGCATTGTTTGATTGAAGTAATCGTGTTTACATGTAGAAAAATCGTGAGCAACGCTATTGAGCCTCATTGCAATTATTTCCATTACAGTATGTTTCCAGTAATCTGATTTTTAAAATCTTCTTCAGTGGTCTTCCTAATGCAATCTCTTTGTAAGTTGTTTCAAGGGAATGGCTATTTCTTCACTCATTTCTCTCATTTCTCATTTCTCATGTTTTGTGAAAAGGCGATGCTGCAATTGACAAATAGTTCTATGGAAATCACTTTGTTACTGTAAAAACACTATTTCTATCTAGTCAGATTGCACTTTGTTACAGTCTGCTTGCATAAAGTGAATATAGATGCTAATAGAATCTATTTTGTGTGTAATACACTGGTTCATCCCTTGAGTCATGCCGCATGTTATGCTTGGGCTTACAGTACCATGGAACTTTTTCAAATTTTGTCAAGTAGAAACCTCAAGCTTTAATGAATTTTACCGGGCTTTTTGTGGTAGCTCAACATAAAGTAGTGGATGCAAGTGACGTGGAAGAAAAATTATATATGGCTTTATATATCTGAAAGGTGAGAAATGCATATGTTTAAGCCCATTTTAATACAAGGCAACTTTGTAAGGGATCATTCATACACATGGTCATTCAAATGCATTACAGAAAACAGTAATGGAGAGAATTAGGTCAGATAACCCTAAATATAATCCACTGCAACTACCTTAAGAAGTCGCGTAATTAGTAAACAGAGTCTACTTGAATTTAATTAAAACTCAGTATAAATAGGCCAGTTCTGTTACAGCCTCTGAGTTTTATTACAGAACTTTACTGAACAAACAGCATGATAAAGACCAAGGAACACAGGAGACAGATCAGGGATAAAGAAGTCATGGAGAAGTTTAAACCAAGATTGGATTATAAAACAATATCCCAAGCTTTGAACATTTGTAATAGCACTGTTCAATGTATCATCTGAAAAATAGAAAGTGTAAAGCACAACTGCAAGCCTACCAATACATGGCCATCCATTTAAACTGAGCTAAGAAGAATCAGAAAAGCAGCCAAGCGGCCTATTGTAACTATGGGGCAGTTCTCTGGTCAGATGAAACGAAAAGTGAACAAAAACATGCAACAACAACAAATGCTATATGCACACATCTTCCTCATAGTGACACATGTTAGTGGCAGCATCATGCTGTGGGGTTGTTTTTATTTAGCAGGAAAAGTTAAATGGTAAGAGTGGATGGTAAGATGAATGTTGCTACATACAGAATGTTGTTTAAGGAAAACCTGTTAAATCCTGTGAAAGACTTGAGACAGGAGCAAAGGTTTACCTTCCAGCGTGACAACGACCCTAAACATACACCCAGTGCTACCATCAAATGGATTAGATCAAACCGTATTTATAGGGTCTATGGCCCAGTCAAGGTTCAAAATCAAAATTCTAATAGAAAATAGGTGAAAAGCTACCAACAGTAAAAAACTAAAAGAAATCTGGAAAACCAAGAAAACATAATAAGTCCACCTCATTGTTTGGAAAATATATCCTACCACTGCTGGCTCTTTTTGCAAATGTCACAAATAAAACTACTAAAGATTAATACTTCATATATTTAGCAGTTATAAATACTAATAAAGATGTAAATGTACAGAACATATTTATAGAAGTATCCAACAACTAATAACAGGTCTGCTTTTACCATCTTCTAAATGTCTTTTAGATATTTGTAATGTGATGTGTTTTATATAATTATGGACACTTATAAAGTAGGTCTGTAATTTTTAAATATCTTCAGCCCCCAGGAGAGAATGACAGAATCTGCCTCAAAAATCCATTATTATATCCCACATTTGTCAGGATCACTCCTGAAGTGATGAGAAAGTATAGGATTCTAATGTCAAGATGACAAAATACTTGTCCAGTAATCAAGATCGAATCAAGCCTAAAAATAATAGCACATCTTCCCTCTAGACTACCAATAGAGGCTGGGACTGTCATTTTTTCAGTAAATGTTACTCTAGCCTCAAACGTATTCATTCATGTCCCCTCTAACAGGCAAGTATGAAGACTTTCTCGTGTTGTGTTAGGAGGCGTTCAGAAGGAGCAAATGAGTAATTCTTGCTGGTGAGCCTCTAAGCTACAAGCTGTGAATCATCATCATCTTCAGATACAAAGGAAACCTCCTCTAGACCAATCTTCAGCCTTTTTTTTATTAAGCCTTTTACTAAGTAAAACCCATTTATGTGTTTTACTTAGTGTTCCATAATGTCATGATGAAAATTTAACATTCATATATTTTAGATTCATTGCACACTAACTGAAATATTTCAGGTCTTTTATTGTCTTAATACGGATGATTTTGGCATACAGCTCATGAAAACCCAAAATTCCTATCTCACAAAATTAGCATATCATTAAAAGGGTCTCTAAACGAGCTATGAACCTAATCATCTGAATCAACGAGTTAACTCTAAACACCTGCAAAAGATTCCTGAGGCCTTTAAAACTCCCAGCCTGGTTCATCACTCAAAACCCCAATCATGGGTAAGACTGCCGACCTGACTGCTGTCCAGAAGGCCACTATTGACACCCTCAAGCAAGAGGGTAAGACACAGAAAGAAATTTCTGAACGAATAGGCTGTTCCCAGAGTGCTGTATCAAGGCACCTCAGTGGGAAGTCTGTGGGAAGGAAAAAGTGTGGCAGAAAACGCTGCACAACGAGAAGAGGTGACCGGACCCTGAGGAAGATTGTGGAGAAGGGCCGATTCCAGACCTTGGGGGACCTGCGGAAGCAGTGGACTGAGTCTGGAGTAGAAACATCCAGAGCCACCGTGCACAGGCGTGTGCAGGAAATGGGCTACAGGTGCTGCATTCCCCAGGTCAAGCCACTTTTGAAACAGAAACAGCGGCAGAAGCGCCTGACCTGGGCTACAGAGAAGCAGCACTGGACTGTTGCTCAGTGGTCCAAAGTACTTTTTTCGGATGAAAGCAAATTCTGCATGTCATTCGGAAATCAAGGTGCCAGAGTCTGGAGGAAGACTGGGGAGAAGAAAATGTCAAAATGCCAGAAGTCCAGTGTCAAGTACCCACAGTCAGTGATGGTCTGGGGTGCCGTGTCAGCTGCTGGTGTTGGTCCACTGTGTTTTATCAAGGGCAGGGTCAATGCAGCTAGCTATCAGGAGATTTTGGAGCACTTCATGCTTCCATCTGCTGAAAAGCTTTATGGAGATGAAGATTTCATTTTTCAGCACGACCTGGCACCTGCTCACAGTGCCAAAACCACTGGTAAATGGTTTACTGACCATGGTATCACTGTGCTCAATTGGCCTGCCAACTCTCCTGACCTGAACCCCATAGAGAATCTGTGGGATATTGTGAAGAGAATGTTGAGAGACTCAAGACCCAACACTCTGGATGAGCTAAAGGCCGCTATCGAAGCATCCTGGGCCTCCATAAGACCTCAGCAGTGCCACAGGCTGATTTCCTCCATGCCACGCCGCATTGAAGCAGTCATTTTTGCAAAAGGATTCCCGACCAAGTATTGAGTGCATAACTGTACATGATTATTTGAAGGTTGACGTTTTTTGCATTAAAAACAATTTTCTTTTATTGGTCGGATGAAATATGCTAATTTTGTGAGATAGGAATTTTGGGTTTTCATGAGCTGTATGCCAAAATCATCCGTATTAAGACAATAAAAGACCTGAAATATTTCAGTTAGTGTGCAATGAATCTAAAATATATGAATGTTAAATTTTCATCATGACATTATGGAAAATAATGAACTTTATCACAATATGCTAATATTTTGAGAAGGACCTGTGGATATTATCAGTGAGTTTTTGCACGTGTGAAAGAATGGACTTCCTGCAGAAGCTGAGCTCTGATAATAATTAGAATGCGCCATGGCCAAAATGCCCTAATTACTAATATTACAGTGCAATCACCACAATCAATTATGCTGAAGCTTTATCTCAACTAATAGGTGCCTTTGGTGTGGAATAACTTTCCCCCTTTTTTCATTATTCTCAATTGTGATAAGGAATCAGCATAATCTGTCTTTCGAATTTACTTGTGTTTTGCAATACCTTAATAGTCGGCTTCTTATCCCAACTTAAACTAATTGTGTGATGTGATGGTGTGAAAATATCCACACACAAAAAACTCCACAGAAAAAGACATATTGCTTTCAGTCATTAAATTAAAGCAGCGAACATAATGTAATTTTTACACACATACTCATGTGACAAGGAAATCAATATAATCTCACAGCAAATTAAACCCCAGAGATGTAATAATTTGCAGAAACTGACCAACATTGACCCCCAACTAGGACAGGAAATCTCTACCATCCGACAAGATGACTCAGTCATATGATATGAATATCTCATTGCCTTTACTGATTAACAGCACTATTTAGAATTAATAACGTAAAATGTCAAAGTGACAAACAATTATCTTTATCAATCAAACTAATTCGTGCTCCATTGTTTTAGTTTTACTATACCCCAACTTCTGAATAAATCCACCAGACCCTCTAGTGATGGACCCTGTTCTTTTTTAAATTAGCTTCAACAAGTGATCCATCAGCTGTAACTGCAACAAAATGTGGTTCCACAAAGTATTGGCTCAGGAGGGCTAAATTGAAATGCATACCGCACTTTTCAGATGTTTTGTTGTGAGAAAATATAGAACAAACACCCTGTTTCCTTTTACTTCCACATCAGAGTTATGCTCTACTTTTTGGTAATCCATCATTTAAAATCCTTATATAATACATTGGGGTTTGTGGTTGTACGATGACAAAGGTGAAAAAGAAGTGTTGGCTCACCATTGGCTTTTATTGCAAAAGACTAAAATGTCACAGAAGATTTAAAATGGATACATATTCTGTCACAGACTAAAGGGGATACATAATGCAGTGTAATATGGTTACCTAAAATCTTACCTACGTGCCATGAGTTTAACAGATCAATTTTAAAAAGCTTTATGAGATGTTGACCGCTGATCTATTTTACGTGATTCATTTTATATGGAGTGGAAAGTGAAATGTTTTGAACAAAATCTATTAGTTAGGGTCACTATTACAATCTTAATTTATATTTTATAGATGTATGATCAACAATTCGCTTGATTCTCTTCGGGCTTGTGTTCAGCACCATGGACAGCTCCACCTTCTCTGCATTTTCTCGCTTACCTCGAAAGCAAAGATTCTGAGTAGCTTGGTTTACTTGTTTGAATTAACAATTTGACACTTTCCGTTACCTTAATCAATAACCTATTTTAGACTAACCTCGTGATTTTCTGAGCCCCAAACGTCTCTTACTCTCCGATGTGACCCAAACTTTGAAAATGTAACCCAGTGGACCGACCTTTGTAAAAACTACACTACTACATTCACGTTCACCTCTTGAGTAGCAAACGCAGCCTCTCTGTGCATTCTGACGATGTAGCAGCTGTCACAGCTGGAAGCGGCTAGCCAAGTCAGAATCATCGGCCGTCTTAGATTGCGGTGTTTTTTTTTTTTTTATTGACTCGGTCAGCGGAGGGCTAATATTGACAAGTGCAGTCCTGCTGCCGAGGTGTCGTAATATAGCAGGCTGAGGCTTTTTTAATTTAACGTCAGATCAAGTTTGACCAACGCTGGCCTGCCTCGACGGGTCCAATCAGAGTTCAGATCAGCTTCATCTTCCCCCACCATCCCTCCCTCTCCGTCTCTTTCTCTGCCTCTCTTTCTTAGTTGCAAAAAAATGTTCTGCAGCTGGGCTGCACCTCAATGAATGAATTGGTGCACTGTGAGCCACCATCATCTACCCACCGGATTTCCATTTACTCCCGGCATCCATCCCGAACATATGAATCTGCTTAGACAGAGCCTTTTAAGGAGTTGAACAGATCAGATCGGAGAAAATGGCACAACGCGTGGTTTTCTTTTTGCTGTGGCTCTTTGACCAGTCCTTAGCTGGATTTCCGAATCAGATTAACATCGGTAAGTGCCTCGCTCTGTTAGGCGGCTTCTGATTATTGTTTGTGTCTTTGTGTAATGCAAATAAAATGCATGATTGCAGTTTTATACTGGAAACTGCATACGGAGCTCTGCGCAATGACGCCGACCAACTTGATTTTCCATAGGCAGCGCTGCATTCTTAAAGCAGCTGTTGTTTTTTTTGTGTGTTTTTTTTAAACTACAATAAAGCTGCAGCTCTTGCATAAACTGGCACAAATGGTTTAAGAGGGATTTTTAGGATGATAAGAGGCGGAATTTGTCCCCTCTCGATTCCGAAGAGTTCCAGACCGACGCACTGATAAGTAATGCATGACTTAGTCTTTAAATTACAAATAGTTTCTTTATACATACTGAATTCCTTATTATTCAACAAAAGAATGGGGGGAAAACTGATCATAGACTCTGCTTACGACCGTAAGAGTTGTCTAATCTTGGTTTGCATCTCTCCAAAGGGGGACTGTTCATGCGATCCACGGTGCAGGAGCACAGCGCGTTCAGGTTTGCTGTCCAACTCTACAACACCAATCAAAATACCACCGAGAAACCTTTCCACCTCAACTACAACGTCGACAATCTCGAGTCGTCCAACAGCTTCTCCGTCACCCATGCATGTAAGTGCGCTGCCTTTTCAGTCATGTCTGAAGTGCCCGGTATAATTCTGGGGTCCGCCAAGAATGAGCAGGAATTATTTAGGAGCTTATAGAAGTTGCAGCTGAGTGCAGGCATGCAGACAAGTTCCTATCACCTCAACACGGATTCAGAAAGTCAGGATGGAAAAAAATAAATAAAACTTGGGCTAATACTTTATTTTTCAGCTTAATAAAAACAAATATCTTTAGACTGTATACTTTTTGTTGAAAAGCACAACACATTTAAATTATATGTGCTAGTATGTAGCTTCTACACTTATTCCACGTTGTAACATTACACCACTCACTCACAGTGGCAGTTACTGCATAAATGCATCCCTGGGCGAGCTCCTCCTTTCAGTTCCATGTACACAATATTAGGCTATGAGGGATATTGAGAACAGTAAGAATCTCCTTTTTTAGTATCACAAACCCCAACCAGTTCCATTTAGCAAAATATTTGGGGTTTCATGCTTTTCTTAAGTTAAGATTGCCCTAATCCCCAAAAAACATTGGAAATATTTCAGTGTTTTTACAAATAAAGGTTCAAAAAATCTCAAACTGTGGTTTAAAGAATTTCTGTTTAGTTGTGAATAAGCAGTTTGACTAGTCAATGCCTTTTAGATTTTGAACAAGAGATGCTAAAATCCCATTCATATAATGGTATAATGGTTCTTTAGATAATGCCGAATATGAATCATGAATCAGATACCAGCTTTAATAGCCTGAAACTTAAACATATGCAAGCACTCATGTCACCCCTGATACACAACACCCTGGGTGGTGAGTCATATCCCCCATATGAAAAACTGCAGCTGTTCCCTCACAGTAAACATGGCGTCTTCTTGATGAAGTTATATGGTCTGCAATAAAACAGCACTGTGTTTAGTAATGTCAATAATTTTATCATATAGCCTCTTGTCAGAAAAAAACAAAACAAACCTAAGCTTATTTGATTTGATTTTCTTGCTATTTTGTTTATTATCATACTATAGAGATAGATGTGACAAAAGCCCTTCTTGTTTGCCCTTCTTTTGACTGCTATCTCTAGAAAAAAAATAAGAAATAAAATAAAAATGTTTTTTCTGTTTAACATAAACAAAGATTTCTATTTGGGGAAATAGTTAACTTTGTTGGCCCTCAGCTCTTCTAACTGACTGCTGCAGCTGTGTCCTTCTAGCCCTCTGCATTGCATGATCATTATGGCCCCTTGACTTCCCCTGTCTGCTGGAGCATCTCCGACTGCTCTGTCCTATGATCCCCCACCCACTGTGTTAGAGAGCGTCTTCTCCGGCATTGCAGAGTCAGCTCATTAGCACTCAGCCCTCATAGCACCTCACCGTGCTGTCATTGGGTGAAAGGGGAAAAAAATCCATAGCTCCCCAACCAACGCCAGCAAATGAGTTGGACTCAGACCTGCAGAGGAGGTGGGCCTGAACAGTGAGGCATTTGAAGCAGAGCATCATATCGCAGGCAGCAGAGCAGCAAGTGGCTTAACGAAGGCATCCACGAGAAACAATAGGCAAATGAGGGTGAATAAATAATAGATAATGCTGTTCAATTTCACGCATGTTGAAGAGGAGAGAGGAGGATAGGAGAAAAGGGCTGATATCAGAATCTAATTAAAAACAGAGGAAAGCAGAGTTTTAGCAAAAGCATTCACCCTCAAGGAGCAATAGAACCGTTTCTAGGTACCCTCACCAATAGTCTGTTGTAATGTTGTAGGACAACAGTGAACTTGAGAAAATCATACACTTTTGAAAAATAAAAAGTTAATATAAACATCAAATGTTATATTATTTTGGCTGCTGCTTTGCAGATTAAAAAACTACCCGTGGTGGGTTAACACAAAAATAATATATGAAATAATGGTCTGCCCAGATCCTCCACGACACTCAGCTATATGGCGATACCTATAGCATAGTCACTTAGTCAACCCAGCCCTTTGCTACTTTGTACCTGATTTCATTCCTACTTACTTTTCCTTCATACCTAGACGCAAACTGTTTCATACCCATGTACTTAATCCATCCATGTTAGTTCCATTCTCTTAGCATTTTGGTAAGTTGTGGGGATAAAAGAAAATCGAAATGCTTAAATTTCACATATTATTCAATTTAGTCTGATATTATTTCCAGAATACTTTATATTACATGGTACTTCCATTGGTTTGTCTTCAGATACCTATTTGTATCAGTTAACTCTTATGAAATATGAGAGATAATTACCCCAGGGAGTAACCTCCTGCTGATAGATGGTATTCATTGAAGTCACATTTCCAAGAATATGAGCAGATAATAGGAAATTAATTTAAATCACTGGATGTTAAAGTCAGTACAAATCATCAGTAAGGTGGTTATGGATAAAAAAAAAATCAGATGTGAAAAAGAAAGGCAGAAGTTCAAAATAATGAAGGACTAAAATGTGCCGCACGCCTTTCACTGCCTCTTAAAATATGAGAACACAGAGGAGAAATCTAAATGTCGTCAAGGCAAATAGATTCCAAATGCAAGCATCTTACTTACAAAGGTCTTCAATGTATGTTTGATGTAGACTTGATTCTGTTTGATTCTGGACCTTATATCGTAATCTACTGTCATTCCGACGAAAACTGCCAAAGGACAATGTGCCATAACCACAGTCAAAATCATAAAGGCTGGCTATTTACGATATGAGACATACTCATTTTCATTCATTCATTTATTTATTTATGAAGCGCTTTACAAACCAATGCAAAAAAAAAAAAAAAAAAAGAAGATAAGAATAAGATAATTAAAGCAACAAGCAATAAAATATAAGGTTGACAATATAAGCAATAAAATTACCATCAAAAGGCATTTAATTAACAACAACTGGCCCAGTAATCATGCTCTCTGGAGTTAAAAGTCAGTTTACAAAGAATACTTTTTAAGAGATTTACAATCATTTACATTTAATTGTTACTGATTGTGCAATTCTTAGGAGACACTAAAAGCCTATCAAAATCATTGCCTTTTTACATGGCCTCAGAATCTGCAAAATCCAAGTTTTATAGAGTACCCAAAAGATGTGCTTGAATTTACAGAACCCTAAAGATCTGCAGTCCGTATGGCAGGCCATCCTAAGTGAGGATCTAATGGGCTGAGTCTATTGTTAGCATGAAGGGAAGCTGCACGAAACTGTCCAGATCCTTATGGGGGTGTGTTTGACAGACAACATGTACGGTCACATTCAATAAATCAGAATGTGTTCCGATGAAGCTTGTGTTTCAGATTAAAAGTATCTTCTCAAAAGAACACATCTCTGTATTAAAATGTATTTTTTTATTATTTTTTCTGATTTAATATTCTAATCTTCTAAGAAATTAAACGTTGTGTTTTTAGTAAATCATCATAATTAACAGAACACGTGTAAAGGCTTGAAAACATCAGTCTGTGTAATGAATCTATATAATGTGTATCACTTAGTAAATTGAGTTAGTGAAATAAATGATTTATTGAATATTACTGTATCTGGTTTTTATTGAAACATAGTGTACTTAATTTGAGCCAAGACATACACTGATCAGGCATGACATTATGACTAGCATGAGCAACCTGGCTGGTCTGCGGCTATGCAACCCCACACGTAACAAACAGCAATTCACTGTTTATTCTGATACCTTTCTGTCTAAACTAGCATTAACGTTTTCAGCATTTAAGCTGCAGTAGCTTGTTTGCTGAATAGGACCAACTTGTCTTTACTCCTCTTGTACATCAGTTAGCCTTTTTCAGTTTACCACTGTTCCATCTTTGTACAACTTTTGATAGATACTAAGAACTACAGAGTGGGAACACCCCACAGCAGCTGCAGTGTTGGAGATGCTCTTAACCAATCATCTAGTCATTCCAATTTAGCCCTTGTCAAACACACCTAAATCCTCACAGTTGTTTATTTTTTTCCCCAGCTTTGGGAACAAAATGTTAACTTTTTCCCCAACACACTACATTGCCACAGTATTTGGCAGAGTGGGCTATGGTGTGAAGCTGTTTATCTGATGTTGGGCTTAGCCTCTTAGTTCTAGGGAAAGGAACTCTTTATGTTTCATTACACTTAGACATTTTGGACAATTGATTGCTGCCAACTTTGTGGACAGTTTGGGGTTGGCCATGTCTTGTTACAGAGTACAAAGCAAGATCCACAAAGACATGGATGAGCAGGTTTGGTGTGGAAAACATAACTGGCCTGCAAAGAGCTTAAACTGTTGGATCACTCTTGGGATGAATAAGATGGGAAATTGGGAGTCAGTCCTTTGTATCAAACACCAGTGTCTAACTCTGCAAACAGACGAAGAATGGTCAGAAATTTCCATAAATAGAGTCCTAAACCTTCTGGAAAACCTTCGCAGAATAGCTGAAGTTGTTAGAGCCGCAAAGGGAGAGCCAACATCATTTTAAACCTTACAAAATGTAGGATGTCTCTCATATGTGTGTGAACGCAGATAGTGTAAACGTTTGGTTATATAGTGTATATCCCACTCAGTAATACGTGTTAGTTTTATTCACTTGACCTGTGAGAGGCCATAATGTTCTAACTGACCAGTTTAAACTTTGTAGTGTAATTTGTGTACTCCAAAGTTAGAGATGTCTAGAAGGTACACAGATATTCTTCTTAGCTGAGGCTGCAAACTGAAGACAGCTCATGGTGAGCTCACATCAGTCCATGACCACCCTTTAAATATAGTGAACAAAAAAGAGATTAAGGTTATTAAATATCACTTATCTGCTGACTTACAGACATCGGAGACCTTGCCTTGTGAGTGAGAGCTTCCTGTGCTCAGAGTTTTAAATTTTTTACATCTTTTTTTTTTCTGCAAACTGTCACAATAATTTACCCGTCAACCAAAGTTCCTTTGGCATGAATTGGCTCCTGTGAATGATTCAGACCTTTGTGTGCAGCAGCATACATCTGCTTTATAATTTGTAAAGGTTTTGAAAAGAATACCTTTTATTTATATTTAAGATAATAATAATAACCTGTTTTGTTTTACTCCCTTTAAGCGTTTAATTGTAAGAGACCATATATAAGCATTAATCCATTCAAATTCAAAAAATGTTTATTTTGCTTTTTAAAAATAAAACTTGAAAATGCTTGCATTTAATAAAAGCCAACTTTTATGTCATTTAATTTATTTTAAGTCACTTTAAAGCTCTGTGCTATTGATGAAATTATTGACTTTCAGAATAACAATGTGTGTCTTCAGTAATCCCTGAGGCTTTGCTTTGTACCACAGAAGCATGCTATGTCCTTTGGTGACAAGACTGTTGTTGCTTTGAAGTAACATAAGAAATTGTGAAATGTGTAATTACCAGCCCAGGCTCCATAATAGCTGCTGAAGCTAGAAGTCAGGTGTGCTCACAGAGAACTGAAAAGTACTTCAAAGCAAAGGGTCCACGTTTGAGGAAAAGCAGAGCAGACAGCATTAATGTTGCTGATAGTCATGGCTTCACCAACTTAATGACACCGCCGTCCTTTTTTTACCTGTTTACCCTTCTTTACTTTTTTTGCCTGAGGCAAAATAAAAATAAAAACATCAATCCCTGCACAACTCTTGCTGTGCAATTTATAAGATTACCTGCCTTGATTCTTGTTAAAAGGAAAATTTTGCACTCCTTGGCTTTTTAATCTCATCTCACAATTCCTCATTCTGTCATTAAGCTAATGGTCTGTGTCCCCTCTGCCAGCCTTTTCACATCTGTCTACCCTCTTTTATTGAATCCTCGAGGTCCTTAAACCCTGGCAAAAGCATATGTTTCTTTCCCTGCTCGGTTTGTCCAACTTTTCTGACTGATGCTGACTATAGAGAAAGCTGTCCTATTTCAACAGTTTGGATTTTTGCTGTTGTGGGAAACATGAACAAAATAAAGGAGAATGACTGTAACAGATAATACATGTGTAATTTGTTGGCTATGAGCCATTAGAGATTCTGAAAAGTTATTGCTCTGGTTTTCGTACAGATGTATCAAACAAAATATGTATTTATCAATGAGATACAGTGGTGTAGATACATTTAGCTGCCAATGGACTTAGGTAGGTCAGCTGTTTTCCTTCCTTTTATCTGAGCCAACTGGCTTTTAACTTGTTAAGTTTGTCATTGATTTCTCAAACAACTTGTACTATTGTAAAGTTGTATTGGTTGGCACTACAGGGTATCTCTAGCTTATCCACCTGATCAATATTTAATAAGTGCTAATTAGACATATTATCCAGCAGATATAAACATTTCCAGTTTGAGTTGTTTTAAATTGCTATTTTCTGCTAAAAGGGTGGCTACGTCTGATTAGCTGTTAGCCTACAACAGCAATAAGGCATGTCTACTACAAGCAGATGAGCTATTACTAATAATATTTACACAGAACCTCACTTCAAAAACTGAGAACTACTCCATTGATACCTTAAAACACAATCCATTTCATCCACATTGTGAAACATTTAGCCAATTAAAAAAATTACAGTGTTTGTTATAGATTTCAGAAGAATACACTTCAGTTGATCAATTGGGGTAGATTAAAAAAGGGAATTTTTATGCCACATTGAATTTGGTAGGTATAAATCTTAGCTATGGCTCTTTACATCAAGCTGTTTTAGCTTAACATCATGAATCACCCTTGTGTTTATGTTTTTATTTCAAGTTTTAGTTTCTAGTTTTTTAAGTTTTGCACTACAGTGCAGATTATTATTAGCACAGTCATGATGAGATATTTTTGACACAGTGGGAATTGGAGACAATTTAAGTCACCTGAGTGAATTTTTGAATGTAGAGGAGACATTTACTGCTAATAACTGTTTTTATAAAGAAGCACTCATTGTTTAGGCTCAAAGGTCATAAAATCATGATTTTTTATTAATATTTGTGCCCACTCAGAGTGCCGGCTCTCCTCATATTGCCCCGGAAACACCAACAAACCTTTGTATGTCATGTGGCAGTTTACACTTTGACAGCGCACAGGTGGCCAATGGAATATGCTGGGAAGCACAGACAATAAGGCCCTTACTAAATGTCTGCATATATTGTTGAGAGTAGCTTTTGGAGATGCTGTTGTTTTGGTCTTGTGGGAAGAGTTTGTAAACAAAGTGACAAGAAAGCAGTTTTTTTGCAGTGCATAACACTGACAGGGACAGACTGTTGTCTGAAGAGGCTCCTCAGGTGATTGTAAGCATGCCACAGTGTTGGGTCTTGGAGGCTGTAGAGCTCAGCTTGAAAGGTGTGACAAGGCCAAATGTGGGGAAAAAAAAAGAGGTAAACTGAGGAGTGGAAGGGTAGATATATGGACTGCAGTAACTGAAATCAAATTTAAGACTTGTTTTAAAGGCTGCTCAGAGTATGTGTTTGCATGAGTGCATGACTGTGTTTAAGAGAAAGATTTCTCCAGGCAATGGGGGGTTGTACAGAGACATGCCATCACAGTCCAGCTGTGTTGGAGGCACAGATGGAGGTTTGTGTATGGTCATAATGCAGTCGTGTATTCATGCTCAGGCAAGTGCACATTCACATGCATGGAGCCACACAGTTTGATATACATGCCTATTTGTCTGTCTCATATTTTAATATGAGCAGAATTCAATGTCTGCTAAAAAACACATTAACATCAGTGCTTTGCAAAGGTAATCATACATCTTAAACATTTTCACATTTTGTTACATTACAATCGAGACATGGTTGTCCATCTAAACTAACAGGTTAGATACAGAGAGCAATAATTAGAGAAGGAGCCAAGAAGCCCATCAGAACACTAGGGGAGTTGCAGAGATCCACAGCTCAGGTGGTGGAATGTGTCAAAAAACAAACCCATAGACAAATGTGACCCTAATGGAGTGGCCAGAGGAAATCCATAAGAACTCCTTTTTACAAGTTGCCAAAATTTATTTTGGAGCCAGTCAAAACATAAAAGAAAGCACACTACACAGATGAAACCAAAACTCTAGTTTTTGGCCTACACGCAAAATGGTGGTCAGTGTTGATGAGAAGATGGATGAAGCTAAATACCGGGAAATCCTGGAAGAACACATGTTAAAGTCTACAAAACACAGGACAAGGAATGTTAATATACACCCAGTGCTACAAAGGAATGGTTTAAGATGAAAGCATATGTTAAAATGTCTAGTTCAGATCCGATAAAGAACTTGTTGCAAGACTTAAGAAAATATCTGTTTAAGACTCGTTCTATCCACTCTGACTCTACTTGAGCCATGTATTACAGAGTTTAACATCCAGGAGGCATAGATGGTTTAGCAAGGCACTGTATGCTAACAATTCTGGAAAAATAAACACTATAAAATACTGTAAGTTCAAAATTTTTAAACATACAAAACACAATTAATATGAAAATAAGTAAAAAACGAAATTATGAGAATTATATTTGAAACAGAAAATACTCTGACCCAAACACTATTTCTCAGTAATGAACAGCATAGTAATGGAGCGATTTTGAGGACAGCTGGCCAGGCGGCCTCAGAGGCCTCTTGAGGTGGCTTGATGTGGGTCTCAGTCAAATGAGTGGTACAGAAACGAGCTAGGATAGGGTTACATGCTCTGGGAGCTGCAA